>NC_133109.1:11674333-12044446 GCF_022965805.1 Primulina eburnea | reverse complement strand
TGAGACTCTATGTGCTAGAATTACACTTTGACTTGTTTACCGACTCTCATGGGGTCATCAGGTGGCAAGGTTGGGTGTTCTGTCGAAACACATAGGAGTCGATGCATTGTAGTCGGGGATTCACCGCTTACCTTCGGGTATGGATATCCTATGTGTTATCATGTGTATGTAGGTTGAAATCTCTGGCCAGAGTATGGTGGTAATTATGAAAGGGGTTTCATAGATTACACCATTGATGCAACTACGACATGACACATAGTATCGATTCATTGACAACTCTCGATAAACCAATGGTTGTCGAATCGGTCGGGATATATGAGTTGAAGGGACCGTAGTGTACGCTAACCATAATAGAATGGTTCTTGCAGGCACTATCATTTGATACCTAGGGAATCATGTAAGCGATGCTGCTAGGCGTTTAACATGATTGGATGGGTACTATCAGACTTGAGTTCTGACATTCTTGTTATCAAGGTGTTGATAAGTAAGAATGGAGCAATTGGGGTATGCTCGTATAAGGACATGTTTAGTCCAAATCACATGGAGATGTGAACCCACGGCTAGTTGTATCAATGAACCATTGAGGGCCACACAAGTACTAGCTTTCTAGATCCCGTTGAGAAGTAAAAAATAGTTCAATGTGTTGAACGGCTTATAAAGGAGTTTATAAGCGTAAGGAAAATTAGAAGTATGACTTCTATAAAGGAGAAACTAGTTCAATGTGTTGAACGACTTATAAATAAGTTTATAAGTGTAAAGAAAAATAGAAGTATGACTTCTATGAGAGAAATGTAAATTTTGATTTATGGAAGTGTTCCTAAATTAAAATTTGGCCAAGTGAATAATGTATTTGAAAATTGTGATTTTCATAAACATTATTATGGACTAAATTAAATTTATTCAAGTGTTGAATTAATTAAACACTAGTGGACCTAGTAGAGTCCAAATAATTAAATTAATTCAAGTGGTGAATTAATTAAATTATATTGAGTCTTGTAGAGCTCAATTTAAATTAATTATTTAACTAGTGGGACTTGGTTAAATTCAAGTAATGTTTAATTAGTCTCAAATATGTTTGAGATAATTAAATTTAGTCCATGGTTTTTATTTTGATAAAAACCTTAGAATATGCATGCATGGGAGGTGAAAGGTTGGGAGACTACTTTTTGAGTTTTCAAGGCATGGCATGCAAAAAGTGATTCAACTTTTCCAACAACCAAGGCTAGTCTCCCTCCCCCTCATTCACAACCATGTTGGCCGAAATCTTGCTCAAGATTTTCTCTCCATTTTTCTTCTCATTTTGTTCTTCAATTGTTGGAGAATAATACTCACTTCTCGAAGATAAATCCTCATATTTTTCTAGTGCAAAATATGAGGGGATCTACCTAGTTGGTGGTGGGCTTAATTTGAAGGAAATATTCAAGGTGGGAGGAAGCTTGTAGATTTCTTCATGCCACTCAAGAGCTTTGTTGTTTAACAACCAAGTTGGAGCCATACATCAATCCTTGTGTTTGATAGGTAAAACTTCTAAACACCCTATGTATGACATTATTTGGTGTTTGTTGTATTTGCTACACATTATCATGAGGTGGCCGAAAATTTACCAAAAAAATTTGATTTTTTAAACTTCCGTTGCGCTTCCAGTCACCGTAACCGATCCCCTTTCAGCAACTAGCATGGGTATACAGATAAAGATTTGCCAAAATAATAATTTCAAATATTATTAAAATAAAGATTGCTTATACATAGAGTTTCATTGTGAACACTCGGCCAACACTTGGCTCGACGGACACCTACTCTAACACGTTCATCTTTACGTGTCAAGCCTTACCCATCGATGTTGAACCTTGATGGAAGGTCGCCATGAGTTCCCCCAGTAATATGAGCCAAAATCATGGGAGTTACACGTAGTTCACATCACCATGTCAATGGATGTTACAGCTTTCTGGCACCCAGAGCCCCCCCAATAATATGAGCCTGGCCCCGAGTACCTGTAGCGTTCATCATTCACCCATCGTCGATGGAAGACATGGAAAATATAAACAAATTTATAATTCCCCTTTTCGGGCTTGATATTAATTTTGAGTCTTATTCAAAATGAGGGTTTTTAATTTTGAAAGGTCTCATCATTAATTTTATTTAAAAGCTCTCCGTGTTTGATCGTATGTTTTCCGGATTCATGCAACTTTGTTATTATCATAATAATAACGCACATACTCATTATTTATAACATATCATGCATATATTATAAACAGTAAACAAAACAAGGATGATCAATCGCCCCAATACTAATGGCCCGTGTTAGCTAAACACGGGCCTAGGTTGAATCCTAGGGAAATGCATGGGATGCAAATGCAACTATTATATAAGCCTCCAATTTTTACATGTTTTCGATCTTCATAATCATCATGGCCACCATCTTCCAATATTGATCATCCACTATACTAATATTTACAAATAAATATCCATGGCAAATAGGGATACACCTCATGGGGTGAGAACGGGCCATAAACCAAGCCCACTTGAAATTTGATAATTATTACAATCATTCAACACAAATATCCTAGCATGCACCTAGAAAATTGGGCTTGGGCTTTTGATCATACTTCATATATAATATCACATATCATACACCATCAATTAATTATCACAATAATTAATTGATCCAAAATTATATATCTTGAACCAGTCACTAACCACCACGATTACAAACTAAATTAACAAAGTATACAAACACCTTTGTCTACTTTCCAATTAATTTATTTATACCGAATTTCTTGTAAATCACAATTCACTATAAATAATTAAAGTCAAACTTCAATTATTTATTTTATGAGAAAATATTTGTAACTTTTGTAATTTTAAACTTAAGGGCCCAAAAAACTCATTTTTCACCAAAAATAATTTGGCTCATTTAAAATTCACAAATATGTTAGCCATCTAATGGTCCAACAACATCAAGGCCCATGACACTTTGATAATTCAAAACACTTTTGGAAACCCTAGTCGTCATCACCGTCGCCGGAGCTCCGTCTCCGGATTCCGTCCAACTTAATTTTTTTTTATTAAAATCATAGGGCTTTTCGGGCAGCCCTTGCTGCCCGTTTCGGGCAGCCCAAGCTGCCCAAAACCGTGCCCAAAAATCCTTGATTTTGTTGCAAAAATTTCATTCTCATGCGGTTTGAAATCGATCTCAATATAATATTATGTATATGCTACACAAACTAGTACCCTTAGCTCTTGATACCACTTGAAAGGGATTGATTTTAGGTGCTCAAATGCGCAACGGAAGCAACAAAATGTTTTCAAAACAAGAAAACCGAAATTTGAAGAGAAATTTTCGCACCTCTCATGTACTAGGATGTAGCATATACTAAAACACAAAAATATGACATTCATAGTGTGTTTAGAAATATACTAAAACACAAAAATATGAAATTCATAGTGTGTTTAGGATGGCTCCAACCAAGTTGTAAACAACTTGGCTCTTGAAAGGATGAACTTCTACAAGCTTCCTTTGAACACTCCTTGTTCAAAAATCAAGCCCACCACTAACTAGGAAGATCCACTCATATTTTGCACTAGAAAAATATGAGGATTTTTCTTTGAGAAGAGAATTGTTTCTCCAATAATTGAAGAACAAAAATGATGGAGAAAAGAGTTGGAAATTTCAGCCAAGTGAGGAGAATGGGAGAGTGGAAGACTTTTCTTGGTCCTTGAAAAAGTTGAGTTAAGCATGTGCATGCCATGCCTTGGTTATACAAAAAGTTGTCTCTCAACTCTTCACCTCTCATGCATGCATTTTTATTTGATTTTTAACAATTAAAAATCCATGGACTTAATTAATTATCTCAAACAAATTTGAGACTAGTTAAACATTACTTGAATTTACTCAAGTCACTAGTTGAATAATTATTTTACTATTGGGATCTACAAGACCCAATATGATTTAATTAATTCAACACTTGAATTAATTTAATTATTTGGACTCTACTAGGCCCACTAGTGTATAATTAATTCAACACTTGAATTAATTTAATTTAGTCCATAATAATGTTTATGAAAATCATAATTTTCAAATACATTATTTATTTGGCCAACTTTTAATTTAGGAACACTTCCACAAATTAAAAGTTACATTTCCCTCATAGAAGTCATACTGTTATTTTTCCTTACGCTTATAAACTCCTTTATAAGCCGTTCAACACATTGAACTATTTTACTTCTCAAAGGGATCTAGAAAGCTAGTACTTGTGTGGCCCTCAATGGTTCATTGATACAACTAGCCGTTGGTTCACATCTCCATGTGATTCGGATTAAAGATGTCCTTATATGAGCATACCCCAATTGCTCCATTCTTACTTATCAACTCCTTGATAACAAGAACGTCAGAACTCAAGTCTGATAGTACCCATCCAATCATGTTAAACGCCTAGCAGCATCGCTTACATGATTCCCTAGGTATCAAATGATAGTGCCTGCAAGAACTATTCAATTATGGTTAGCGTACAGTACGGTCCCTTCAACTCATATATCCCGACCGATTCGACAACCATTGGTTTATCGAGATTATGAGCATACTATGTTTCAACCTACATACACATGATAACACATAGGATATCCATACCCGAAGGTAAGCGGTGAATCCCCGACTACAATGCATCGACTCCTATGTGTTTCGACAGAACACCCAACCTTGCCACCTGATGACCCCATGAGAGTCGGTAAACAAGTCAAAATGTAATTCTAGCACATAGAGTCTCAATGTTGTCCCGGGTCATAAGGACTAATGGTGTACAACCATAAACTAGGACTTTTCCACTCGATAAGTGAGAACCACTTGGAAAGTCCTTTATGGAGGGTTGTTCAGTGCACTCCACAAGGAGCAACTATCTGCATGCTCGGACATCACAATGTCCCATACAAATGAGGCATGGTACTCACATCGCAGATACTAGTCTCAAACTCGAGCGGCCTATATCCTTCTTAGTGGCGGCTGAATCGACTAGGAACCGTTTAGAATGTACTGTATTACAAAAATGAGTTTCATGATACTCATCATATGAGCATCTCATATTCTTTCTACTATCTATATATTTAAGGGCTTTATCTATTAAACTAGCATGGGTATACAGATAAAGAAGTGCCAAAATGATAAATTAAATATTATTAAAATAAAGACTGTTTATACATAGAGTTTCATTGTGAACACTCGGCCAACACTTGGCTCGACGTGCACCTACTCTAACAATATGTCCAGCTTTGTTTTGGGAGGTTGAACATTTTTAACATTGAAGATTTTGTATTTGGATGATTTCTCAGAAAAATCATCCACCAAGCCTTTGGTCTTCAGTAGAAAACTGATTGGCACATCATTACCTATAGATTGTTTGGACGATTGAACCATGTTATTCAGAAAGTTGAATAGTATGGTTGACAAGTTTAGCTTTTGTCCATTCACTAAAGCAGCCATTAACTGGAATTTCTCTAGTGTGAGAGCAGCAAAGGAACCTGCCTTGGCTAGAATGCCTTTTGCCACAATATCGGCCAACGACTGATATTCATACTTAAGCTATTTCTTGGGATCTGATACATTTATCTTTCTAACATCAGCAGATAAAAGCGTGAGCATTTCGTCTACATCAATGACTTTCACTTAAAAATAGTGAGAGAGGCCATCAGTTGGCAGTTGGAAGACAGAGCTGAATGATTCTTCATCAAGAATCAGCAACTTGCTGTTGACAGTAGCTGTAATCTCCTCTTCAGCTAAGAGAAAGCCGCTGTTGTAGAAATCCTGAATTTTTTTAGAGTAAATTTCTTGAGTAGACAATCCAAGAAATTTCTTCAGTCCGGCAGTTTCCAGCTTGAGATAATCATTTTGAACGGCTTAGTCCTTAACAGAGAGGACATAATCGAAATCAATTGCCATAGCATTGAGAATGTATGCTGGAACTTGGCTTGTCATTTTAGATTTGAGTATTTGTGTGAGGCCCGGGGCCAAAGAGGGCAGGGGGTGATCGCCGGTGCCATGAGGTTGCACGGACAATGAGATGCTCCTGGCAGGCTTCTAGGCGGGGGGAACATGGATGAACCGATCTTACACCTGGAAGAAGAGGGATTCGGAAATTGTTCGGGTATGAGACTGTGCAGTTGAAGAGGGCTTAAAAGATTTGATAGGTACTACTCATATCAAGAAGGTGCATCTTCTTTTCGGCAGCTCATCACATAAGAACTCCAATGTTAAGCGTGCTTGACTTGGGGAAATTTTGGGATAGGTGACCCCATGGGAACTTTTTTAGGGTTCGTGTGAGTGAGGACATAAGCACGCTGGAAAGACTCGTCTTGATACAGTGAGGACAGTCGTCGAATCTGGAGCGATACAGTTGGTATCAAAGCCTAAATCTCCGAGTACGGTGTGGTTCAGGGACAGACCAAGAAGAAGCTGGTGGGCATGTGAGGCCTGGGGCCGAAGAGGGCGGGGGTGATCGCCGGTGCCATGAGGTTGCACGGACAATGAGCGGCTTCTGGCAGGATTCTAGGCGGAGGGAACATGGATGAACCGATCTTACACCAGAAGGAGAGGGATTCGGAAACTGTTCGGGTATGGGACTGTGCAGTTGAAGAGGGGCTTAAAAGATTTGATAGATACTACTCATATCAAGAAGGTGCATCTTCTTTTCGGTGGCTCATCACATAAGAACTCCAATGTTAAGCGTGCTTGACTTGGGGCAATTTTGGGATGGGTGACCCCTGGGAAGTTTCTTAGGGTGCGTGTGAGTGAGAATATAAGCACGCTGGAAAGACTCTTCTTGATACAGTGAGGACAGTCGTCGAATCTGGGGCGTTACAGTGGTATCAGAGCTGAAATCTCCGAGTACGGTGTGGTTCGGGGACAGACCAAGCGGAAGCTGGTGGGCATGTAAGGCCTGGGGCCGAAGAGGGCGGGGGTGATCGCCGGTGCCATGAGGTTGTACGGACAATGAGCGGCTCCTGGCAGGCTTCTAGGCGGAGGGAACATGGATGAACCGATCTTGCACCGGAAGGAGAGGGATTCGGAAACTGTTCGGATATGGGACTGTGCAGTTGAAGAGGGCTTAAAAGATTTGATAGGTACTACTCATATCAAGAAGGTGCGTCTTCTTTTCGGTAGCTCATCATCTAAGAACTCCAATGTTAAGCGTGCTTGACTTGGGCCAATTTTGAGATGAGTGACTCATGGGAAGTTTCTTAGGGTGCGTGTGATTGAGGACATAAGCACGCTGGAAATACTCGTCATGATATAGTGAGGAGAGTCGTCGAATCTGGGGCGTTACTGTTGGTATCAGAGCTGAAATATTCGAGTACGTTGTGGTTCGGGGACAGACCAAGCGGAAGCTGGTGGGTATGTGAGGCCCGTGGCCGAAGAGGGCGGGAGGTGATCGCCGGTGCCGTGAGGTTGCACGGAAAATGAGCGGCTCCTGGCAGACTTCTAGGCAGAGGGAACATGGATGAATCGATCTTACACGGGAAGGAGAGGGATTCGGAAACTGTTCGGGTATGGGACTGTGCAGTTGAAGAGGGCTTAAAAGATTTGATAGGTACTACTCATATCAAGAAGGTTCGTCTTCTTTTCGGTAGCTCATCACATAAGAACTCCAACGTTAAGCGTGCTTGACTTGGGGCAATTTTGGGATGGGTGACCCCCTGGGAAGTTTCTTAGAATGCGTGTAATTGAGGACATAAGCACGCTGGAAAGACTCGTCTTGATACAATGAGGACAGTCGTCGAATCTGGGGCGTTACAATCTATGAACAAGAAAGGCTATGTAAATTTGATTTGCTCTGAAAATGAAGTGCTCGTGAAGAAACTGAAATATGGCGAAACAATTACTTATGTTTGTGACTGTTCGAATTTTTTGGACACGTGTCTGTCCAAGATAAATTGAATAAAAACGTGTGTACGTGCGGTGAAAACGTGAACATAAGTTTAATGGACCACGTTTCATATTACTATTCAATAAATGACATAAATTAGAAGTTTAATTTTAGCAGTCACTTCACTTAATATAGAATGTTTATCGATTAATAAGTTAACTTATGTAATAAGATCAGTTAAGTCAATAACTGAGCGATCAGTTGAAAATTTGAATCAGTTCAGTTGAAGACCAACTGACTATTGTCTTATCAGTTAACCTTTTTAGAATCGAAATTCCCCTAAATAAGTGAATATAAGTGAATAAAAGTAAGAGAAACTCAGTCTGAATAAATTAAATGCATTCCATTGACTGATGTCTCTTCTTCTTCTGATGTTTCTTCAGTTGGAATTTGTCTATAAATAAGACCAGCTTCATTAGATAATAATTATAACAATCAAGCACAGATGGATAGATCAAGCATTTTCAATAGTCCGAATCCAAGACTTGCAAGAAGTGAGACGTGGAAGAAGGCCATTGAAGATTATGTCTTCGATAAAGTCATGTCCACCTGGAATAAGATTCATGACCTTCAGACCATCCAGCAAAACAGATTAGTTGCAACTGATAAACAGAAGGCAACTGAGATCGAATAAAAGAGGCGACTGGATGTTATCCACAATTCGGATCTTGCAACTGACGAATGTCTCTACTTTTTTATGCTTAGGAAATAGCAGATGGTGCTGGAAAAGTTTACTATATCAGAAATCTTTGGAAGTATTGCTTGCAATGAATTGTCTGATTGGATGTCTCTTTGGCTAGATGTCATTAGAGAGAATTTACTCGTGTAACAATTGAAATATATTATCAATAAAATTGCTATTTCAAATTCATTTCTATCTACGTTTTCAGACTAACTGATGATCAGTTTGATTAAAGAACAATTGACTAACTGATGGTCAGTTGAATAAAAATCAATTGAGTAACTGAAAAATAATTAGCGCCAACTGACGTAATTAGATTAATAAGAATGAAGAGATTAGTCATAGTACCAGTTAGGTATCTCAGCAAATAGAAAAAATTATCATAACAGCAAATGGACGCCGCAGGTAGTTCTTGACAACTAGATATGGTTGAAGAATTTAAGCAGTCCATTGAAGCTGAACGAAAGCTGAAGATAGAAGACCTTGTCTTCAAGAAGACTTTGTCAACCTAGTCAAAAATCTAGGAACTGCAGTCCTCCCGAGAGGAAGAACTGAAGTTCACTAGAAGACGAGTGGCAACTAAAGCTAAATATATGGGTCGACTTGGTGTTGCTCAAGCTTCATAAATTTTTATAGATGAAGGTACACTTCATCTTATGCTACTCAAGGAACAAAAGGTTCTGAAAGAGATTGCTTTTTCAGATGAGTTTACGAAGTCTGCCACAGGCAAATTGTACGTCGGGATGAACTTTTGGTTGGAAGCAATAGAAATAGAAATAACAAATGTAATAGGTAATTGTTTCAATCAATGAAAAGTTCATTTCAGTTAATATTTGTCTACTTTTTATTATTTCTGCACAGTAACTGATACTAATCTTAAAAGATGACAATTAAACAATCTACTAACTTCAAACTGATATAATCAAAGCAACTAATATTACGAAAAAACAATTAAACTAAGAATATTTCGAAAGTAAGAAAACTTAGTCTCGGGTAATGGCTTTGTGAATATGTCAGCTGCTTGTTGTTCAGTTGAAACATATTCCAGACTGATTGCCTTCTTTAGAGCATGATCTCTGATAAAATGATGTCTGACATCAATGTGCTTGGTCCTGGAGTGAAGAACTGGAATATATGTAATATCAATTGTGCTAGCATTATCACAAAATATTGGTGATTATTTTTCAATGACTCCATAGTCTTTCAGTTGTTGCTGAATTCAGAGCAGTTGAGGGCAACAACTTCCAGCAGATAGATATTCTGCTTTAATTTCGGAAGTTGCTATTTTGCTTCTTTCTGAACCATGAAATCAGTCTGTCTCCTTGAAACTGACATGATCCACTGGTTCTTTTACGATCTAGCGTATACCCTGCATAATATACATCTGAATATCCAACTAAATTGAAAGAAGAGTCATTACCATACCATAAGCCCACATTTTAATTGCCTTTAAGATATTTCAATATACGTTTGGCAGCTGAAAAATGGGATTGCTTAGGATCTGCCTGAAATATAGCACACATGCAAACATAAAATACAATATCAGGACGTCTAATAGTTAGGTATAATAAAAAAAACCTATTAAACATCTGTAGAGTGTCGTCTCAACGGATATTCCACATTCATCTTTGTCTAATTTAATTGACATCTACAAAAAAAAAACAGAGGCTAGCGACGGTTTTAACCGTTGCTAAAACCGTCGTCTAAAGGGTCAGGCGACGATTATAGAGACGGTTTGGTGGTCCATAACCGGAGTTCGCGTCGCCTTCTATCAACGACGGTTTCTCAATAACCGTTACATATTAGCAACGGTTTCGTTGATAAAGTTCGTCGCTACAATAGCGACGGTTTAACTACACCATCGCTATGTTAGCGAAGCGACGGCTTTTGACAAAACCGTCGCCATGTTAGCACTCTTTTTTTAAAAGAAATTACATTAAATTAGTAGTGGTATAAAATATTATTTTGTCGCATATAATTGAAAAAAAATTAACAACAAAATCTGAGAAATGTAATCATATTAATAATCTACAAATAATAATACAAGTGTTTGGTACAAATGTAGTAAAAAAAATCAGAAAAAAGTAGCTACGGTGACTGGGTCTCGTCGTCGTCTCCATCCCCGTACCCCTGCGTCAGAGGAACATAACTCTGTGATAATCTGTGGGTACGAGATGCAGAAGCAACTGTTGCGCCACGGGATCGACCCCTGTGAGAAGTGCCTGATCCAAACAGTGTGTGGCCTGATGTATGCGCAGTAGCTCCCTATGACATGCCTGCAACTAGGACTCGCACCTGATCCTCTAGTGACACCATGCAATTTTTCTCAGTATGGCGTTCTCCGCCTCTGTAGCCTTCATCCTCTCGCAAAGCTCATCGTTACGTCGTAACGATGAGTCTAGAGTCTGTTGCATGTCTCCCATTTTCTGGGACTGAGACGATTGATTGACACCCGATGACCCACCACGTCGAATCGGAGCCATCTCATCTGGATATAAGGTGTTGGCCATCGACCCACACCCGTACATCCTCCCCTTGTTCTCCCCCCCAACCACAGTCTTGAACATGCTGTTCACCGACTATGGGCTGGGGACAGCAGGCTCTGATCCATCATCTGGGGAGTCATTGCCATAGCCATGTAGCGCTCCATCTCCTCCTGTAATGTTGATTAAAAATGAATCAAATAGATTTTTCTTAATGTAACGTTAATGTGAATAAAGAAATTTCATAAAAATACGTGGATCAGGCGGGATCGAGTATCAACGAATGATCCATCGTCATGTCGATGTGTGTGAACGTATAGCTCCCATGACGTTGGCTCTCTGCCATGTCGTGCTCGCTAAAATAAATTCATTAATTGTAAAAATTAACATTTATAATTAATGAGATATATATATGTTAAAGTACAACTGAAAAGTATTAAATTAAAAGAAATAATAGATCCTGTCCGTGAGCGTTGTACGTCTTCGCACCTGTAATGTGCTTCGTCGTCCTTGTACCTTCACCTGCAAGCTCGCTGTTCTTGTTGGCCTTGTTATTCGCAGCTCTATCCTGCCAATCCTGCTGCTGCCAGGCAGCAGTCCAAGCAGCCCATCTCTCAGGTGTGACCGTCTGTGGATGACGGTCACTGGTCCTCCAGCCGTGAATGGTCCGGCGGTATAGGGTGGCAGCGGTACGGAACCACAAGTCCCGTACATGAGCAATGGTTGATCCTCAGGCAGGAATTTTCGGTGGTTGTCAAACCAACTTGTTTTGCCACTACATGGTAGGGTAAAAGCGTTTGAATCAGACATGCAATGAGGACAAGCCTGCTTCCCTGCAATGCTCCACCCGGATAACATTGCGTAGGCTGGAAAATCACTTATGGTCCAGAGCAAAGCAACTCTTAGATTAAAGTTTTGTTTCAGATGCATGTCATATGTCTGCACACCAGAACACCACAGTGATTGGAGTTCTACAATTAACGGCTGAAGAAATACGTCGAGTTTGTCTTTCGGGTTATTTGGCCCAGGTACAATCACTGTCAAGAACATGTATTCCTCTTCCATGCACATCCAAGGGGGTAAGTTGTATGGCGGGACAATGACAGGTCATGATGAATATTGATGCCCACTTTGACGAAAAGGCTGAAATCCATCGGTTGACATTCCTAACCTCACATTTCGAATCTCAGATGCGAATGATGGATGCATCGCGTCGAAATGACGCCACGCTGGAGAATCCGAAGGATGTGTCATTGTGTCACCATCGAAATGATGTTTCTTGTGCCAACACATATGTGAGGTTTTATCTGTTGACGCATATAATCGTTGCAAACGTTGAGTGATTGGAAAGTAATACATCTTTTTGTATGGAGTTTGAGTTTTACAATTAGTAGATCAACGTATGCTTCGCATGTACCGAGGATGTTGACAAATCTTACACTATGTCAACGAGTCTTCCCTCCAATATATCATGCAGTTATTTTGACATACATCAATTTTCTCGACTGGAAGTCCAAGATCTTTAATAAGTTTCTTTGTCGCAAAAAAACTCTTTGGAACTGAGTTATCGGATGGACATAGCTCAGACATTAACTGACACATATCATTGTAATTTTGCTCAGACATATTATGCTCTTGTTTCATCTTCAATAACCGAGCTAACACAGACAACAAAGAATGACCGTGTAGATTTCCATCCCGAATTTCTTTCTCAGCAGACTTAATCATTTCGTACAAAGATTTTATAGGACTATTTGGACTTTGAGGATCAGCATTGCCAGAGTCTGTACGGGGATTTTCTTCGGCAAACTCATTCGTTTCATTTTGATTTGGGTCATCGAATTATTGGTTTCCATGTTCAGTATTACGGAAATATTGATCAGATTGAATCGGGTCAATGAATTCTTGTTGAGTTGATCTGTGTACGAAACAAGTAGATGAAGAAGGAGCATCCATATTGAGGTTTGGAAACATAGGAGGGACGTACTGATCACCATGAAACTGCCAACAATAATAGTTCGGTACGAAACCATATCTACCTAAATGAAACTTTACAGTCTCGGCATCCTCAAAACATTTGTTTCGACACTTCTTACGGTTGCATGGACATCGTAATTTAACATCCAATAAACACTGAGGATGACTTAGTGCAAATGACACAAATGTCTCAACACCAACACAAAATTCACTACTTAAGAACCGATTCTCCAACCCACGATACATCCAACTTCTATCTGTGTTAGCCATTGAAGCCTACAAGTGTTTAAATATCAATTGATTTAAAATCTATTATAAAAAACTGTACAACGAAAAGTTAAATAAGTATCTAAAAAAATGACATTAACTTAATTATCTAGTGAAAAAAACGCATGCATGATTTACAAAATAAATAATATACTACGGTAAAATTCATAAATAAAATACTACTCTAAAATAATAAATAAAATACTATGCAAAAAGTAAATATTACATTATCTGTAAAGAAAACGCTTAAAAAACCTGGCGTGCACGAAGATATGCAGATCCACATAATGCTGGACGATCTCATCGAAGAGCAAATCTACGATATTAATACGAAAAATATTTTAGTACAAAGTAAAAAAACTGAAACTGTGAAAAAATTGATAGAGTTTTGATACTACCAGAGAAGAAAGGGGGAAATCGCAGAAGAAAAATTTTCGCGAACCTCGGTATATATAGAAACAAAGCGACGGTTTCTGCAAAAACCGTCGCCATGAACGACGGTTTTGAGTTAAACAGTCGCCAATAGCGACGGGTTTTGACAAACCGTCGCCGATGTAGATCGGCGATGGTTTGTGTACAACTGTTGCTATGGGCGACGGTAGTTAAAACCGTCGCTAATATCGACGGTTATGTACAGACCGTCGCGGCATATTGCGATGGTATTGTTTTTCATCGTCGCATATGGAGATGGTTAAAAAACCTGTCGCCTAAAATGGCGACGGACTTAAACATAAACGTCGTCAAAGGCGATAGTCAGAAAACCCGTCGCACACATTGGCGACGGATATTCTCAAACCGTCGCAATATTAGCGACCGTTGAATGAGAAACTGTTGCTAAAATAGAGATGGTTTTGTTAAAATGTCGCTTACTTTATTCGACGACGGTTTTATTAAAAACCGTCGCTACTACAACGACGGATTAACAAAAACCGTCTCTATGATAGCGAAGGTTTAGCATATAACCGTCGCTAAGCCAACCGTTTTTTTGTAGTGGATGAATTCATGGGAGTAATTGCAGCTGAACATGTTTCCATGCCAAACTTCTTCAGTAGTTCCTTCATGTATTTGGTCTGACTGATAAAAGTACAAGTTTTCAGTTGCTTCACTTGCAGACTGAGAAACAATGTTAGTTCACCCATCATACTCATCTCCAATTTTTTCTGCATTAACTTGGCAAATTTCTCGCATAATTTGGGGTTAGTTGATCCAAAATAATATCATCAACGTATATTTGCACAAGTAAAATATGATCATTCTTTGAAAATTTGAATAGAGTCTTGTCAACTGATCCAAGAGTAAAGTCATGATCAGTCAGAAATTTTGAAAGCGTTTCATATCAAGCTCTTGGAGCTTGTTTAAGACCGTAGAGCTTTGTTCAACTGATAAACATGATCAGGAAGAGAGTGATTAACAAAACCTGGTGGTTGTTCCACATATACTTCTTCCTGCAACTGACCATTTAGGATACACTCTTGACATCCATTTGGTAGACTTTAAAGTTCTTGAATGAGGTATAAGCAAGGAATATTCTGATTGCTCCGAGTCGTGAAACTGGTGCATATGTCTCGTCGTAATCTATCCCTTCTTCTTGCCTATATCCTTGTGCTACAAGCCTCACTTTGTTGCGCACAACTGAAACTTCTTCGTTCAGTTTGTTTCTGTTAACCCACTTTGTACCTATAATGGTTTTAGAAATTGGTCTTGGAACTAAGTTCCAGACATTGTTATGGGTAAACTGATTTAGCTCTTCTTGCATAGCATTTATTTAGTTAGGATCAGCAAGAGCTTCATCAGTTTTCCTTGGTTCTAGTTGGGAAACAAAGACTGCATAAATAAATTAATTAATTATTTGATTTCGAGTTCTTACCGGATCAGATAGATTACCTATTACCAATTCTGGCAGGTGTGATTTCTTTCATCTGTATTCAACATTGGTTGGATCTATTTCATCAACTGGTTCATTTGGGAACTGGACATTTTCTTCAGTTTGAGCTGATGCTTCAGTTGGTATTTGAATCTCATCATTTTGTTCCACCAGCTGATGATTAGGAACAATTTATTGTTCAACTGATTGTTCCAATATCTATGGTTCATGTGTTTGAAGGAGATTTCAATTGATATGAACTTCTTCTTCACTAGCATCCTCCAAACTAATGTCTGTCAAGCGATCAACTAGCTCAACTGGATCAGTTGGGTTATCAACTAGTGTAGATTCATCAAATACAACATGAATTGACTCCTCTACATTTAAAGTACATTTATTAAATACTCTATAATCTTTACTAACTGGAAAATAACCTAGACAATAGACTTAAAATTTAAGTGGTTCAACCTTAAATGATCTCTACATTTAAAGATCATGGTTAATCGGATAAACAATAGACTTAAAATTTAAGTGGTTCAACCTTTTATACCACAACACATTTTTAGAATATTTTGAAGCTATAAAACAAACGGGTGCATTAGGTTGATCGATCCAACTTACTTTCTAAGTATTCCCACAACGATTTCCAGTTAAAATAATCTCATCAGTTGAGTTTCTAACTGTACATGTGTGTCTGTTGAACTGAACTGAGAAATAGTTATCGCATAACTGACTAATGCTAATCAAGTTATACTTCAAATTCTCAACTAGTAAAACATCTTTAATAATAAAGTTACCATGGATAAGCTTACCCTTACCCACAGTTCTACCTTTCGAGTTGTATCCAAAACTGATGTTTGGACCAGTGTATTTGATCAGTTGGAATATCAAATTTGCATCCCATGTCATGTGATGTGAGCATCCGCTGTACAAGTACTAGATTGATTCTTTTGTTGTACCTGTCACCTGCAATCACACACAATATATAATTTTGGTACCCACATCTATTTGGTCCTACACTAATTACTCCTTTAGGAACCCAGCTTGGATCATTCTAACCGACTTTCCAGTTGATGTGTTCCAAATAAATTTTCCCTGTTTGTGTGCGCTAGGTGTGTGGTATGCGGATGGAACAGTATGACTGTGAACCTTTTTCAACTGTTTGTTTACTCAATATCTCCTTTATCCTGGCTTACATTTATAGTAATTGTAATAGCCATCCTTAGAATTTTGATTTTTGTAACTAAACTTCTTGAATGTCCAGCTTATTGAATCAGTTCAATTTTTCGGGCTATACCCAATTCCAAACCGCTTTTCTTTGTTCGTAGGTTCAATCAGTTGGACATCTGGTTTAATTGGTTCAAATGATTCTTGTACCACTGTTTATTTCACAAAGTTAATGAATTTATCTTTGTGCTCATTCATCTTGGACATAGTATCACTTACAGAATTTTCCTCAATGCAATTGAAGCCTAAACCAATTCTATCAATAACTGATTTTTGTAGACTCTGCATTTCAGTCAGCGTGACTGATGACTTATTCCAAACTTGAATCAAATCATTTTGTCTTGAATTTTCAGTTTTTAACTGACGAATCAAGGATTGGCTCTTGCTCATTTCAACTTTTTGTTCGGAAATCTCTCTTTTTAGACTCAACATTTCATTTGATTCGTCAATTTCAGTTTTATTGTCTATGAGATCAGTTTGCTCTATTTTAGCTTTTTCGAAGGAGCGAGAAAGCTTGTAATACTCATTTACCATGTCATGCAAAGTGTCTATGAGTTCTTCTCGAGTAAAGTCAGTGGAGCTGAAGTCAAATACATGTTCGCTTGTTGACTCTAGTTCTGCCTCATTGGTCATTAAGCATTTAACTTCTTCTTCATCATCACTTGAACTGACCAAGCTTTCAGAGTCTGACTTTTCACTGTCAGTTTCCGCCCCTTTGGACTTCATGCTTCTTCTTGAATGATCTCTTATCATTCATGTCTCTTCTCTTGTACTCAACTAATTTATTTCCTTTTTCAGTTGAATGTCTGTTGTCCATCTTTGGTTTTGGACAGTCAGCAATAAAATGACCTTGCTTCCCACAGTTGAAGCAAGAGTTTGGTTCTTCCTTGGGATTGTTCTTTTGAGTTTCGTTGGTAAGAGCTCTGATTTCTCCTTATGAATTTTTCAAATTTCTTACAAATAATGACATTGCTTCTTTACTTAGCTGATTAGAAGATTTCTCAACTGAACTTGTTTGTTCCAATTTGTGAGATATTAGAGCGCTAGTAGCTATTGATGTAGAAGGTTCCCCTTCTCTTGTTTGCAGCTCAAACTTGTAGGCTTTTAGATCAGCAAATAAATCATGAAGTTCGACCTTATTTAGGTCCTTCGATTCTCGCATGACCATGGTCTTAACATCCCATTCCTTGGGAAAACCTCGAACCACTTTCAGCGCTACTTATTTATTTGAATACACCTTTCCAAGTAAATTCAATTCGTTTATTATGCCGTTGATTCTATCTTCATATTCGTCAATAGAATCTCCAGTCTTCATTTTCATGTTATCAAACTTTTGAGCAGCAACAGAGAGTTTTTTCTCTTTAGTCTGCTCATTTCCCTTGCACAGCTGGATTAATTTCTCCCAAATTTTCTTTGTTGTCTTGCAGAGCTTGATCTTACTAAATGTCACCTTATCCAAGGTTTTATACAGAATATCTTTAGCCACATTGTCTAGGTTGGCTTTCCTCTTATCTTCTGCAGTCCATTCTTATCTGGGTTTTTCAATCCGATGGAGTGCACCATCAGTTATTGTCACTACAGTATTTGATTTCATTATTTTCATGATTTCGTCAATGATAACGTACCATATGTCATCATCTTGTGTAGCTAGATGAGCCTGCATTCTAATCTTCTAGTCGTCAAAGTCTTCTCTCGAAAAATTGGAATTTTGTTGAAGGAAGACATGGTAATCAGATTTAGTAGGTAAGAAATATTCAGAAACAAGTTTCAACTGCTGTGATACCGCTAGTTATGATCGGTTGGGAGTGGAAAAGTGTTTAGAGGGGGGAGGGTTGAATAAACACTTGACAATTTTCACAAATTCTTTGAATAATGAATCAGTTTGGTGACAAACTGAATTCTTGAATCTTGCTTGTCAATGTCAATCAGTTAACCAATGAAAGTGCGGAAATAAATTGACTGAAAGATAGAACAAAAATTGAAATAAAGAGACATGAGATTTATTGATGTTCGGAGATTTCAAACACTCCTACGTCACCCATCTCGAAAGATATAATATTTACTAAAATATTTTTGATCTATACAATGATTTGTACAATCCCACTTCAGTTTTTGGACTAAACAATGCCAACACTGAAACTCTTAGCTCCAATACAACTATCAATACTCAACTGATACGTAACTACTCAGCACAAATGATCGATACAAGATCGAATATTACAATAGTAAGTTTTTGCTTCTAAGCTCGAAGTATAGCCTTGAATGCTAAGCATACATATATTAAGCGTGAGCTTTTGAGAGATATAGAACACTGAGTTTTTGCTTGATAACTGATTACTTGATTTCTAGATTACAGATTTCTCTCGATTGTAGATTCTTTTTTATCAGATGATCTTCTCGGCTATTTATAGGTTTGATTCCAACGGTAATAATAAATTCATTGGAAACTTTATATCCGTTTTATAACCATGTCAACATTCTTCTGACAATCATACACGGTAGCTTTTCTGGGATGCGGAGTTCCCACTATGCGTTGCAGTCTGTTCTTGTACAATTGTTGGTTGATAGCTACGTTCCTTAAGTGATGATGTGTCAAACTGATTTATCAGTTGACAAAGCCGATAGAATTAACTGATTGATGTCAACTGATTATAGTTCAACTGATCAGTTTCCAACTGATCATCCAGTTGAATTTGTAATTCAGTTAGCTTTATTCAGTTGCCTTAGATACACACTAATATGTATTCAAGCAACTGTCAATTTACGATTTGTTTTAGTCTTTGTGATCAGTTGTTCATATTTTCCATGCTCAGTTTGTCAAACTCCAAAATTAAGTTTCCAACAGGATCTGCAGTTGCTACTCTTCCAAACTAGATATGTTGAACCATGTTAGTCAGTGCTGGCTTTAGCTCAAAATTATTGGCAGCTATAGTTGCACGAGCTATGCCAGAGTAGTGTGTGTTGATCACGGATCTAAAGTGATCTTTGGTTGGCACCACAAGAGGAGGTGGATTTGCGTTATCGTCTCAATTCTCAGCCATCGATTTCACCTCTTCTCTTCATGCTTTTCTCAAAGCTTTTGTCGTTTTTCAATCTCGAGAACAAAAAGCAATGAATCGAGATGAAAAACTCCCAAATAAGAATCTCACCAGGATTCTAAATTTAGAGTCCTAGTAAGATTTTAATTTAATTATAAAAAATTATAAATATAACAATACATGTCATACTAAAATGCTAAATTTTTCTCTCTCCATACAATACACAACACAAGAAAACACATATAATTTTTCTCTCTCCACCTACTGTGCAAGACTCGGCATTCTTGATGAAGAATAAATATGTCTTGGCCAATTTTGATTGGGAATTAAAGCATGTCTTGGCCATTTGAAATCAAAAAAAGATTGGGCCAATTTTGATGATCTCAACGAAAAATCTTATCTAGTTTTCTAGTGCAATCCAGAAAAAGAACTTAGTTTTCGATCATGGACTTAATTAGAAGATTGAAAAGGATGTTACTTCTAGTTGATCGTCCGTAGGGATTTACAAGAAATATTATCTCCGTTTAAAATACAAAATAGTTCGGTATTCAACATCTTAGAACACAAAGATAAATAACAATTGAACTGAAGGAGAATTATCGGACTGAAACAAACCAAGAATTGAAGTAAATAAACTTAAATTATCGTAAGTATTAATGAGTCTCAAACCGATGAATTGGAGATTAATAAACAGATTAGATATTAGAACTTAAAGACTAGAACAGTTATAGCTAACTGAATCAACCAAAACGGAGCTGAAGTGTTCAATCTAAAAAGGCATCAGTTAGAACTGATATAGACTAATTGAACTGATCATTCGACCAGTTTGACTCTTTATCCGTTAGTCACGTCATCAGTAGCAATTTGAATCTCGGTATACAAACTGATAGTCCGTACCAAAGCAGAATAGATGAAGCATAACATTCTGATACACCGTATTTATGTCAGAAAAAGTTATCTGTATGGACTGAAACGATTCAATGGATATTAATAATTAAATGCATTCAATCTGACCGTTGGAATCGAAGTCTATATATACCTGATGAGTTCAGTTGTGAAAAGGTTAATGATTACGAACAACAATAACAACGAGAACAACCAGTCAGCTGCGATTCATTTTTGATTCTATTAAGTCGCAAATCGCAAACTCATACTTCATTGATATATTCGTAGCTAAAAGTTCAATTTATTATTTTTTTAGTCTATCTGAAGTGGATTATTACATTCCATTCTAATTAATCAAAGTATTTCAGTGAATTCATATCCTTGAGATAGAACGGATGATGCCAGAGCATTTGAAGTCTATAACATCCATAAAAATATTTTTATATATCATTTTACTCATTCAGTTATCATCCTAGCCATAATATTTAATCTATATTTCAGTTTGTTACCATACTACTATTATTGGTTAATTGATCGATATAAACATACAATATTTCATGATAAGTTCTTTAAAAAACTGATTCATATTTGAAAAAGATTTCAAAAAGATGAAGTGTTTATTCAACCTCATTCTAAACATTGATTTACATTAATCTATCCTAACACAAGGCCTAAATTTAGCTTCCTTCACCAGACTTGTGGTATGTCCTTAGTTTCCTAAAACTTTCTATTTTTATGTGATTAACATAGAGAAGAAACAAGTTGATAACCAGAGGACAAGAACTACTAGCAAAATCAAATTTGAACTTAATAAAAACTTTAATTTCATTTTTTTCATTCTCCTTTTTTTTGTATCGTTTTACGCTTTATTTTTAAAATTTAATGTAAAGTCTAAAAATTATTTAATTTTTTTTATATCTTTTTCAATGCAAAAAATGAGTGAAAATAAAATTGAAAAAAGTAAGTTTTTGTTTCATGGGAAATGCTCATGTTTAACGTCAATTTATCATAAAGATTAAAAATTCAGTTATCTTAACAAAGTTTCAATCTGAGTTCAATAATAGATATTGAAATTAGTCTAATTAACAATGAAAATTATTTACCATTAAACCCAACCGAGACAAATAAATAAAAGAGAAACAAATTTTAAAATGGAACTGAGGGCTATCAAAAAAATCCAACCAAGCACTTCTAGTCTGGCATAAATAGAAGATGTCTTACATTGTAGTCAACAATTTGGCTTAATTATCATATTAATATATATACGGGACAAAAAATTTGTGTGGATTAATAAAAATTTTGAAAATTTTTGGTAGGGACCAAATTTGCATATATTAATAAATTTTTTGGGGAGCCATGACTCCCAAGACATAAGTAGTTCAGTCACTTTCTCGAATTAAAACAAATATAATAATTGAATAAAATCACTAAATATTATTAAAAAAATATTTTTATACAAAATTTGATAACTTTCCAGCCACAAATTGATTTATTCGAAATTTACTTTAAATAGGTGTACAGCCCCACACAACACGACATGCTCCGAGACATCTTTTCCTGTTCTCAGCCTAAACAATATATTAATCCAAGTGTTTGAGACATCGTATCCTCGAACCCAAGATACAACAGAAGTTTAAAATTTTGTTTGGGTGTTGTGTGTTTAAAACTATACATAGGCTATTTAGAGTTATACTTTCGCATATTAAACGTTGGACTCCAAACTATTCTGGTTTTTAAGCGAAGATAGCTCTTCTTGTATATTCCTACAAACGGCTCCTAAACCTTGATCACCTAATTAGGTCCACGATTAAAACTTTGTCCCTCGTTTGGTTTACACTAGAAAATTCAAACGATATGTTCGTTGAGACTGGGACGTCCAAATTTCCTAAATCTGAAGTATATGTAGCGACAACATGAGATGTCACAAGGAAGAAACTTGCGGCCAATTTTTTTTTCTTTCTTTCTTCCAACTCCTTTTTGACGGTCGAGAGATTTTATTTTTTTTATGAGGTGGGAAGGATTTTTTGATTCTTAATCAATGATTATTGGAGCTAATCAAGAAAACAATCCAAAATTGATTATATCAAATATTTTGCTTCCAATTTAACTTGGCCGTGAGCTTCGAGAGGGAGGAAGGAAAGGAATCTTCTTTTGTTTTTGTTTTTGTTTTTGTTTTTGTTTGTTTTTGCAATATTGTGTGCAAAACCTTCCTTTTATTTAACCCATATGATGTGTATATAAAGGTTGACTCTTAATCCAATTAAGAGTTCATCTCCCACAAAGACTCTACATATATCATTATATTAAAACTCCAATATAACTAATATAAAATGTATTTATTAACTTCTAATAATACATGATATATTAATACCATATACACATATTTTCTATCACCATATAAAATACATACATGTATATGCACACTAATTAAATTAAATAACCATTATTTAATTTATAAAATTAACTTCTTGATTAATTTAATTCTAGACTCCTCTAAAATATTTATGAGAATTTGTAAATATTAGTAGTCACAACTACTAGAACTAATATTTAATTAGTAAATTTCAAACTCACTAAATAAATAATTCGGAACTCATTATAACTCCGATTAACGATCCGAGGGCGTCGATGTATCAATGATACAAATCTCGTTCATATAATGAAAATCAAAAATTTCGAAGATCAAAATTTTCACTTACCATATTGGGCAGCTATCAGTTTTAGTGAACTCCTTTATAAAACAGACAGTTCCACTCTCCTTCTTTATTTAGCAATCATGCTAACTTCCATTTTTTTCATCCTATGGAATCGGCTCATAAACTCCTTTATAAGCTTCATGTTTGATCTCCATCAAACTATAGTCGCTAAATTCCAACTCTTTGAAATTTGACTATCTCAATAGGAACACAGAATCTGATACTTGTGTAACCTTCAATGGTTCAGGGATACAACTAGCCGTGGGTTCACATCTACATGTGATTCAGAATAACATTTATTCTTATTCATGCTTACCCTAGTTAGCCCCCATTATTTTCATCAAGAATGTCAGAACTTATTTCTGATTGCACCCATCGAATCATGGTAATAGAGTCTAGTAGCATCGCCCCATGATCCCCTAGGTATCACTGATAGTGCCTGCAAGAACCTTTAGTCATGGTTAGCGTACAGTACAGTCCCTTCAACACATATATCCCGATCGAATATGCAACCATTGATATATCGAGATTTGCATGTGAATTCGATAACAATGCAATTTATATTTGAGTACTAATAGTGGCATGGTATGTGCAACTATGAAAACACCTTCCCCAAAGCACATTTCTTGCTCTATTAACTCATCAAATCACATAGAATATCTTCACCCGTATGCTAACGGTGAATCCCGATGAAGGATCGTGTGTTGGTGCCTTTGAAGACATTTCAAACACAATATTCTCCAATGAGCTGCAATAGCTCGTGTTCTAATAATGTTAACACCGATGAATTAAATCGAGTTTGGATAAAAACCAAGCGGAAGAAACTCGAAGTAATCGTTCATGAAGAAGACTGTTAAATTAGAAAACATTTTAACTTATGTAAACTGAATAACTGAAAAGTAGGGGATCAGTTGTCACATATATCAGTTCAGTTATGACAAGAAGTGAGCTGACAGATGCTCTAACTGATCAACTCAATTTGAAAACAACAGTTCATCAGGTAAATACACAAGATATGTTTATGGATCTTCGGAGAATTCATCTGCTCCTACGTCACCTCTTCTGAAACGTCAACTACTCGTTTTACTTAAAAAGTACTGGAATTTTTTTTAAAAAAAAAAACTTACTAGCATCGGCCGAACCTTGTACTAATATACAACATAATTTTGCACCATTTATAAAAATAAAACAATCAACTAGTATTTGAAAATCAAAGGAAATAGTCAAAACATAAAATCGTCGAATATTTACCAAACCTAAAAAGCAATAATTTAAAAAGTGCACCCATACTATTAACCTTCAGAAACCTATCAAAGCATAAATAAAAGTCGCAAAATCATTACATGATCATAAACTTTAAATCATAAGTGCGGAGAAATAGAAGCGCAGGTCCTCGAGTTATGTACACATCCAGTCCAGTCAGATCAAGCATCAAGATCTCCACTACCCTCAACATCATATTCACCTGCATCGACCACACCTAGTGAGTCTAAAGATTCAACACAACATATTCTTGATAACAAATAATACATATAAAATCACATAAAACAATAAAAATAATTTTACGTAAAATAACATTTTCATGACATGCATAAACTTAAACATAATAATTTTCATAAACATTTTCATATCGACATATTCATATTCATCATAAACATATTCATATTCATATGCGTAGAATTCAGATAGTTGATTGTGACTTTCGTATTCATATTCGTATTGGGTGATGGATCCATCTACATGTAACCACAGTACCGGGCGGCGGGGACATCAACGACATTCTCACCGTCAACTGATCCTTCGCCTTACGTATTAACAAATCATCGTATCACGTGTTTGTATTAGTCACAATACATTCACCTCCTTCAACATTTCATATTTCCATCACTTAATAAATATCATGCATAATATATCATTTTTTTCTTTTAAAACCAAGCATGCAACATGTCTTTTAGCATCAACATAATATCATAAAATCCATAAACATTTAAAATCAACATTTTAACATGTAAAACAGCAATCAGAGCACTGACATGACGTTTACTAATTTCTAGGTGTAAAATTATTGTTTTACCCCTAGACATAAAAATCCTCGACTTTGACTTTTTCTAAATTCCATTGACTCCAACATGTTCCAAATAATTATTTAAGTTTAAATTAAATTTCCCATAATTTTATTTAGCTTAAATAATAGAATTTTTAATTAATCCTTTATTATTCGTTTTTTAGGCGTTTTAATCCCGAATTAATTCCAATTTTAATATAAAATTCCTAAATTAAAAACTTAGACCTTTTATATTATTTAGCCCTCGTGAACCACAACTGGACCCCCATGAGCCATGTTTTGATTTATTTTTCAACAAGAAAACCATAAGTTCACGTCTAGACCACCCTCGAGCCAACTATCGGTTTTGTTGTGCCTTAATCCATACCCTAACCATGGCAGCCCCTTAACACAAATTAAACATGATTTTTGAACCAAAACACAAGAGTTTAACACATGTTCATGCATATTTACGGAAATAACAATTGTGTGCCATGTTTTCACTCAAAATAAGCTTAAACAATTACTATGGCGTGCTTTTACGTATTTTACGCACGAATTAACATTGACGATTGAAGAACGACGATGAGGAGACGATGACTTTGAAAAACTCTAGCAAACTTGATGTTTTCCCTTCGAATTGATGTGTGTGTCGTGTGATTGTGTTTGAGAGAAGAGTTTGGAGAGAATAGGGGTGTGGGGCGTTGGTTTTGTAGGGTTATGGGTAGGTTTTTGTATATTAAGTAATTAATTAAACCACTAACAAGACTTAGGCCCACAAAAGAGGTTAATTAGGCCCATTAGTGCTTAATTAAAATAAATAAAATTGTTTTGAGGAGAAAAGTTTGTGAATTTATTAGCCTGATTGCCAACACGTTCGTAAAATTTACGTCCCGACGTATAAAATCACCTCAAAACCCATTATTTTCAAAAATAATAAAAATCATCAATCATATTTTAAATAATTAAAAACAATTATTTAATAAAAACATTTTCCATTTTTCAGCATTCGGTCTCCGTTCCTCGATCGCAACTCGAATAACCCTTATAATTACATTTTAATGCATGTATGTAGAAAAACTACTAAAACATCATATAAACATGTCACATAATCAATTTAGCAATTAACATAAATTAATTAATCATTTCTTAGATTTGCATGCAGTTGGATTACGTCGTCTTAATTTTGGACCTTACATCTTCTACCACCTCGGGTTGGATCCAATAGAAGACTTTGATTTATACAACTACTTATACAAACCCACTCAGCTTAGGACTTACTCACTGCCTAACTGAACTCCTAGTCTAGATTAAAAGCAGCATCATCCAGCGAACACTTCTTTAATGTCTATGTGAGAAATACTACATCCACAAGTTTAACGTCTTTGTGCAAGGCTGCATTTGGGTTGTGGTGAGTGTGTTTCATGTGTGAGAACTGAACAAGGATGTTCTCACACTGATGCGAACGTGGACGTCCCAAGGAAAGCATGGGATCTTTTGCAGTTGCCGGAGGGACCAATCACGAGGGGTCGACTAAAGAGATTTAAGGAGGCACTACTAGGAGTCATGAGCAAGCCTGAAGGGGTCGTGATGCATGGGAGTACGTTTGGAGGCCAACGGAATGTCATTCAAGCATTGGGGGAGCTGACCGAGTCTGGACGGACCTGTACACGGAGGTGCACACGGGGTCCGTGTCCTGTACTTCATGAGATGAGCAAATCTAGTATCTCCACGGACCTGCAGACGGACCCAGGCACGGGGTCCGTGCCCTATGTATTTGGCGAAGACAGTGCCTACACGGACCCGTACACGGAGGTGAGCACAGGGTATGTGTCCCTTGATCCCGACTGAAGATGAGTTACAGTATGTACACGGACCCAGACACGGAGGTCTGCACGGGGTCCGTGCCTAGTGTTTTCTACGCGACAAAATTACCTTTTTTAGAGTTTTATTTTGTTAGGAAACTAGATTTCATGGTATCTTTTGATATCTAGACTATGTTGGACGAAATTCTGGACACAATACACATATTATTTTGAGTTTATCAAATTTGTGAGATTTTTCTCTCAACTTTTCAAGGCTTTAGCTTTGTTAAATCAAATCAAACTTATCAAAGTTTATAACTTTGTGGCGTTTGTCGATCGTGCTTGTGCGGATTGTCGTAGGCGTCGTTCTTCGAAGGTTCGTATCAAATTTCGATTGTTATTCTCGTGTTTATTTGTTGCTAAACTTTTATAGTTTAGAGGTGAGTAACACAACCTTACTTGATTCAAAAGATCGGGAAAAAACACACGAATCTTATTATCGTAATTGAATAGAGGGTGCGATTTATTTTTAATCGTGTTTGCTATTTATTCGTACAAAGATTCATATCACACACACTGATGGAAATAAGCTTCTAAACTAAGCTGATATGACTAAGAATAGTTCTCTCTTGGCTGATTGTTTTTGAAAGCTAATATGCAATAAGCGTGCCCTTTTTTTTCACCACACTCTCACTGGTCTTTGCATTGTTGCTGTGTCTCTTTCTGTTTTATATCTTTCGTCTTCATTGATCTCCTCTTTATATAGGCGGGACACTGATTCAATTATTGTATCCGTTGCATCTTGAAGTCGTTCCTTGGACTATGTGTCTCGACTTTTCGTCTGTCCTTCTAAAATATTTTTCTTTAAATCTCTGATGCAATGTTCATTATTGTCATTTGACTGGACAATTTCTTTGTTCTTTTGTGTAAAGCTGCAATCCATTGAATGAGTTTGTCTTCATCTACAACTGAAAGATTCTTAACTGGCGTTTCGAACTAGTCAGCTGAACTGATCTTCAATTAGGCTGATGAAATCAGTTGACTCGTCAGTTCAACTGATTTCACTCTCGTTTAGTTGAACTGATAAGATGTGTTTCTTCATCAGTTGAACACTTGTGGGACCCTTAGCTCCTAATCGTTATTATAACACAATTTGATTAGGGTTAAGTAATCACAGCGGAAAACGGGTTTAAAATTTCTTTTACGACGAGCCCAAAACATCTCTTCTAGATTTATAATACTAAAAATAGTATTTAATCTCAAATCATAAAACATGCCCACACGAAATCAAAACCAATCATATACAAACAACTCATATCCTCGGGACATGCCCCGGTATATAGATACATATACATATATACTGGGAACAAGACATATACATAAAACCTCAGCCCAAGTTGTGGCTCCCTCCAGAAGTACCCTCTCTGGTCTCCTGATGTCCTGGAGTACCTGCCATTGTCCACACACAAAGACAACAACAGCCCCCCTTGGGGGTGAGCAAAGCTCCGTATGGAACAACCAATCATATATACCACAGATATCTAAACAATGATATATGGTATGCAATGCATGTATGTCGTGGAGGTATCAGGTCAAATGCCCATCCACTGAGCACATGTCAGAATCAATCGAATCGCTATCAAATCAAATCAATGCTCGAGCTGGCACACCGGCCGATATGGGAATACACATATGATAGCGTCGACGAAGCGCCATCAATCCCACATCTCATATCCAATCATATGGGGCCACAATTGTCTATGCTTTACGGGTCATATAATACCGGCATAGCGATTGTGTTCACAAACCCCGGAATCCAATCAAATCATATCAAGGTATCCAAGGATCATAGCTCAACGTGCATGTCATGTATCGATGTATGCATAAAATGATGTGTGTTAACAAAACATTTATTTTGTACATCGATACTCAATCTCAATGTCATGTATGCCACATCAAATCATCAAATAGGCACATAGACACGTATTCCAATCCAATCCAATCATATATCATTTAATACAGATACCTGTCGTATGTTACCCGGTCGCAACATACCTCAATTCTTCGTTCCAGTTGATGTAGTCTGAAGATATTGATATAATACTTGATCTACATCAATAACATACTCATTCCAATCAATAACACGCTCCAAAACCATTAATATGAGTTTCAAATATCATTTGAAACTTCAAATATTCATATCAAATCATAATCATATCATAATTCAATTCCGACTTCAAATACGAGTTTATTGTCGGTTACTCTACTACATATCAGAATTTCAACGTCAAATACACGCGATTCCAGCACTTGAATATTTATAGCTGATGGAACTAGAAGAAAATTACCTCAGTCAGAAGCCCTCGACGCGCAGATTACAAATATATAATTGTTTCGCGTTTAGACGGCGTTTCGAAGTCGATTTGAACAAAAGAAATTCGAGTTCCTCTCGTGTTTCTCGAAGTCTGAAATGTAAAAATGAAGAAAACGAGAGAAAGAACTCATTCTTATCTCCACCGCTCTCGTGCTCGGGCGGTAGAATTCTCGCGCCCGAGCGCGAGACATTCTGCCCCCGGCTTCAACTTACATCGCGCTCGAGCGGTCAAAAATTACCGCTCGGGCGCGGGGTGTTCTGCCCGAATATCAAGTTTTCATTCCTTGGCGCTCGGGCGGTCATTTTCTACCGCCCGGGCGCCACACGTTCTGTACAAATATTCATGTTTGTACTAAATTGGCGTCCGGCCTCTCAAATCAATTCGTACAACCTCAATTCATATACAATATTCATTTTTTCAATCTCATTTCTCAAATCATTGTCACGATATACATCAAATACATAATCCATGACAATTTCATTAATTATCGATAATCATATGAGATTTACGATATTACGATACACGGTCCTTACATTTCTCCCCCTCTTAAAAGATTTCGTCCTCGAAATCTCAAATATTTCTATATACATAACATTGGTAAACATACATATGTCACCAGTTATAGAACATATCAAAACTAAAATCAGAATAGGGATCCGAATACATAGAGTACAATGGAACAGATGGATCAATATCAAATAAATGCGGATATGTATCTCGCATTTTGCTTTCTAACTCCCACGTTGATTCTTCAACACCATGCCGTGTCCATTGCACTCGAACTAGCGGAATCGATTTGTTTCTCAATATCTTTTCCTTTCGATCCATAATGCGAACAGGTTGTTCAACATAGGAAAGAGAAGGATCAAGTTCAACCTCATCAGGTGCAAGTACATGTGATGGATCCGGTTCATATTTCCTCAACATGGAAACATGAAACACATCGTGAATGGCAGATAAAGCTGGTGGCAATGCCAATCGATACGCGAGATCACCAACTCGATCCAGAATCTCGTATGGACCAACATAACGAGGAGATAACTTCCCTCGCATGCCGAATCGAACAGTGCCTCTAAAGGGAGATATTTTCAAAAACACTCTGTCACCTTTCTGGAATTCCAAGGGTCGTCTTCGTTTATTCGCATAACTCGTTTGACGATCCTGAGCAGCTTTCATCCGCTGCCGAATTAACTGAACCTTATCATTCATTTCCTGTATCATTTCAGGTCCAGTCAATTGTCTCTCACCAATCTCATCCCAGAATAACGGTGATCTACATCGTCTCCCATATAGAGCTTCAAACGGTGCCATACCGATACTCGTCTGAAAGCTATTATTATACGAAAATTCAACCAATGGTAAGGCATCTTGCCATCCCATTCTGAAGTCCATCACAATCGCACGTAACATATCCTCTAGAGTCTGAATCGTACGCTCAGTCTGGCCATCAGTTTGAGGATGATAAGCAGTACTCATAGCCAAACGCGTACCCATCGCTTCCTGAAAACTACCCCAGAATTTAGAAGCAAATCTGGGATCACGATCAGATACAATGGAGACTGGCACACCGTGCAGTCTCACAACATTCTCAATGTATAAACGGGCCATTCTCTTATAAGGATAAGTCCGCTCATACGGAATGAAATGCGCAGATTTCGAAAGCCGATCAATAATCACCCAAATAGCATCACAACCCTTGGGCGAACGAGGCAAATGAGTCACAAAATCCATAGCAATATGTTCCCAATTCCATTTCGGGATTTCAAGACTATGGAGTAATCCTCCAGGTTTCATTCTCTCGGCTTTCACTTGCTGGCAGACAAGACATTTAGAAATAAACTCAGCAATGTCCTTCTTCATACGTCTCCACCAGAATTGAGGTCTCAGTGTCAAATACATCTTCCGACCTCCAGGGTGAATACTGTATTTGCTACAATGTGCTTCTCGAAGAAGGGTAGATCTTAAATCAGAGTCATCAGGAACTACCAGCCGACCATTAAGTCGTAAAGAACCATCAGAAGAAATCTGAAATCCAGACTGATGTCCTGCAGATACAAGTTCTTTCAACTTTTGGATCTGAGCATCGCTTCGTTGGGCCTTTCGAATCTTCGATATCAAATTCGGCTCAATTTGCAATGCTGAGACAGTGACAGAATTCCAATTCGAGTGAAAAGTCCAGCCAGAAGTACATATATCTTCATGTACCTTGGCGACACTGACAGAAGCTAAAACAGAATCATAAACTTTACGGCTCAGGGCATCCGCAGTAACATTCACCGATCCAGGGTGATATTGAATCTCACAATCAAAATCCTTCAGGAGATCCATCCACCTGCGTTGCCTCATATTCAGATCAGATTGAGAAAAGAGATATTTCAGACTTTTATGGTCCGAATAGATAACAAACTTTTCTCCGTACAAATAATGGCGCCAAATCTTCAAAGCAAACACAATGGCAGCCAATTCGAGATCATGAATAGGATAACGAGTTTCATGAGATTTCAATTGACGAGACGCATAAGCAACCACCTTGCCATGTTGCATCAGAACACAGCCCAAACCTTTACCAGACGCATCTGTACACACCACAAATCCTCCGGTACCTGAAGGAATAGTAAGCACAGGTGCTGTGGTCAATCTCGTCTTCAATTCAAGAAAACTAGCTTCACATTCATCTGACCAAATGAATCGCTGATTCTTCTGTGTCATTTGAGTAATCGGTTTAGCTATTTTCGAAAATCCTTCAATAAAACGGCGATAATATCCAGCTAAACCCATGAAGCTACGGATCTCAGGAACATTCGTAGGTCTTGGCCAATTCAACACAGCTTCGACCTTCGAAGGATCAACAGATATACCATGTCTCGAAATGACGTGGCCCAGAAATACCACTTTGTCCATCCAGAATTCACATTTGGACAATTTGGCATACAAATGACTAGTACGAAGAGTTTGGAGTACCAGTCTCAGATGTTCAGCATGCTCCTTTTTCGATTTCGAATACACAAGAATATCATCGATAAACACAATAACGAACCGGTCCAGATAATCTCGGAAGACACGATTCATTAAATCCATAAAGATAGCAGGAGCATTCGTAAGACCAAAAGGCATAACCAGGAATTCATAGTGGCCATACCTCGTACGAAAAGCAGTTTTGGGCACATCTTCGTCTCGAACTCGTACTTGATGATACCCAGAACGAAGATCAATCTTCGAGTAAACAGAAGTACCCTGAAGCTGATCAAATAAATCATCAATACGCGGAAGTGGGTACTTATTTTTCACAGTAGCCCGATTCAGCTGCCTATAATCGATACACATTCGCATCGTACCATCTTTCTTTCGAACAAATAAAACTGGAGCTCCCCAAGGTGATACACTCGGTCGAATATATCCCTTATCGAGAAGATCCTGTAATTGTTCTTTCAATTTTTTCAGTTCCAATGGTGCCATGCGATAGGGAGCTTTAGATATGGGAGCAGTCCCCGGCACCAGATCAATACTAAACTCAACTTCTCGATGAGGAGGAAAATCAGGAATCTCATCGGGAAATACATCCGGGAATTCTTTCGCAACAGGAATCTCAGATAAAGAAGACTCCTTCTTCGAAATATCAATAGCGTAGATAAGATAACCCTCATCTCCGCTAGTCAACAATCGAGACATTTCCATGGAAGATACCAATGGAATTTTGGCTTGGGAACCCTTGCCATAAAAATTCCACTTGGGTCCATCAATCGGTCGAAATCGAACCACTCCATGACAACAATCAACAGTAGCTCGATTTGTCATCAAGATATCCATGCCAACAATACAATCAAAGTTGTGCATAGGGAGGACAATCAAATTCAGAAATATCACATTATCCTCATATATCAATACACAATTATGCACTACTTTCTCAGACAATATAATCTTCCCTGCTGGCGTGGCTATCGACAAAGTATCATACAACGGGGTACACTCGATATCGTGAGATGCAACAAATGCATGAGATATGAATGAATGAGATGCTCCTGTATCAAATAAAACACGTGCAGGATAATCGCAAAGCGTGCAAATACCTGCAATCACACCTCCAGGAGCTTCTCTCGCCTGATCCTCAGTCATGGCATACACTCTTACTTGAGGAGGAACTTGGGCACTCTGACCACCCGGTCCTCGATATCGTGGGACATTCGACTGCTGAAAAGATGGAACAGGAACAGCAGGTCTCGTCATACCAGGGCCACCTCTAAATCTTGGCTGGGGTTGAGCAGAAGTCGTACCCCTGTTCGGACATACTCGAGAGAAATGGCCTTCCTGCCCACATTGATAACAAGTACCAAACATACCTCGACACTGCTCGATAGTATGTTTGCCTCCACAATGACTACAGTAGGGAGCAATCACAGGACTCCCTCGCTGTGATCCACTCGAACTCGAAGAAGACAAAGAAGCAGAGCCAGTCTTCTTGAACTTCTTACCCCTCGGTCGCAAAGTAGGCTGCTGAGCTGACACCGGTGGTGGAGGAGTATACTGTGGACCTCCCCGCCTAAGTCCAGCCTCGGCTGCCTTAGCTCGTTCAACTGCCTCTGCGTAGCTGGTAGGCAATCCAGAAACAACATATGTGTATAAAGCAGGATGTAAACCATTTACAAACCTGTTATATTTTGCCCTCGCATTCCCAGCCACGTGAGGTGCATACTTCAGCAAAGTAGAAAATTTAGAAGCATACTCTGCAACAGACATCGTTCCCTGCTGCAGATTATTGAATTCATTCTCCTGAGCAGTATAATAAGAAGGAGGAGAATACTGCTCCAAGAACTGGGCCTTGAACACATCCCATGTGACTTCAGTCCCAGCCTATTTCAATCCAATCTCAGCGGCTTCCCACCAAGATTTAGCTCGGTCTTTCAGCTGATACAAAGCAAGTTTCAGTCTCCGAGCCTTTGAATACTCAACAATATTAAACAAGTGCTCGATATCCTTTAACCAAGCCTCAGCTCTTTCAGCACTCTCAGTACCAAAGAACTTCGGTGGTTTCAGATCCTGGAATCGAGCCATCACAACATCCATGGACAATCCTTCAAATTGCCCAACAATCCTCTCAGTACTGCTACTCGCAGTTTCATTTGTGTGATCCATCTACAAATCAAAAGATGAATATCACAATTTCATATCAATTCATAATCTCATCGTCTCTTATCATCATCTCATATCATCAATCTCATCAGATACTTACTCAAATCAAATCAAGTAGGAGCAAGTAATACAAATAAATCAAACACATACGCACAATTCATTTGTGCCTATTCAAGTGTACACAAGACTCAATAGAGCATTCCCAGCTATGCTCTGATACCACTCTGTGTGGGGCCCTTAGCTCCTAATCGTTATTATAACACAATTTGATTAGGGTTAAGTAATCACAGCGGAAAACGGGTTTAAAATTTCTTTTACGACGAGCCCAAAACATCTCTTCTAGATTTATAATACTAAAAATAGTATTTAATCTCAAATCATAAAACATGCCCACACGAAATCAAAACCAATCATATACAAACAACTCATATCCTCGGGACATGCCCCGGTATATAGATACATATACATATATACTGGGAACAAGACATATACATAAAACCTCAGCCCAAGTTGTGGCTCCCTCCAGAAGTACCCTATCTGGTCTCCTGATGTCCTGGAGTACCTGCCATTGTCCACACACAAAGACAACAACAGCCCCCCTTGGGGGTGAGCAAAGCTCCGTATGGAACAACCAATCATATATACCACAGATATCTAAACAATGATATATGGTATGCAATGCATGTATGTCGTGGAGGTATCAGGTCAAATGCCCATCCACTGAGCACATGTCAGAATCAATCGAATCGCTATCAAATCAAATCAATGCTCGAGCTGGCACACCGGCCGATATGGGAATACACATATGATAGCGTCGACGAAGCGCCATCAATCCCACATCTCATATCCAATCATATGGGGCCACAATTGTCTATGCTTTACGGGTCATATAATACCGGCATAGCGATTGTGTTCACAAACCCCGGAATCCAATCAAATCATATCAAGGTATCCAAGGATCATAGCTCAACGTGCATGTCATGTATCGATGTATGCATAAAATGATGTGTGTTAACAAAACATTTATTTTGTACATCGATACTCAATCTCAATGTCATGTATGCCACATCAAATCATCAAATAGGCACATAGACACGTATTCCAATCCAATCCAATCATATATCATTTAATACAGATACCTGTCGTATGTTACCCGGTCGCAACATACCTCAATTCTTCGTTCCAGTTGATGTAGTCTGAAGATATTGATATAATACTTGATCTACATCAATAACATACTCATTCCAATCAATAACACGCTCCAAAACCATTAATATGAGTTTCAAATATCATTTGAAAATTCAAATATTCATATCAAATCATAATCATATCATAATTCAATTCCGACTTCAAATACGAGTTTATTGTCGGTTACTCTACTACATATCAGAATTTCAACGTCAAATACACGCGATTCCAGCACATGAATATCTATAGCTGCTGGAACTAGAAGAAAATTACCTCAGTCAGAAGCCCTCGACGCGCAGATTACAAATATATAATTTGTTTCGCGTTTAGACGGCGTTTCGAAGTCGATTTGAACAAAAGAAATTCGAGTTCCTCTCGTGTTTCTCGAAGTCTGAAATGTAAAAATGAAGAAAACGAGAGAAAGAACTCATTCTTATCTCCACCACTCTCGCGCTCGGGCGGTAGAATTCTTGCGCCCGAGCGCGAGACATTTTGCCCCCGACTTCAACTTACACCGCGCTCGAGCGGTCAAAAATTACCGCTCGGGCGCGGGGTGTTCTGCCCGAATATCAAGTTTTCATTCCTTGGCGCTCGGGCGGTCATTTTCTACCGCCCGGGCGTCACACGTTCTGTACAAATATTCATGTTTGTACTAAATTGGCGTCCGGCCTCTCAAATCAATTCGTACAACCTCAATTCATATACAATATTCATTTTTTCAATCTCATTTCTCAAATCATTGTCACGATATACATAAAATACATAATCCATGACAATTTCATTAATTATCGATAATCATATGAGATTTACGATAATACGATACACGGTCCTTACAACACTCCTTTGGCTGGCCAGGCTTCTGAGGTTCTCATGTTGAACCACCTATCAACTGGACAATCAGTTGAACTACTAATTGGACGTATCAGTCTGTTCGATCCCGGTTTTCTACACGTCCAAACGCAGCGGAAGTTTTAAAATTTTGTTTATTTTGACAATCAAAATATATTTTGGGCTCGTATGATTTTATCATAAACATTCATAGGATGTTAAAGAATTATACCTTTGGTGAATAATTTCATGTGGCTCCAACTATTCCGGTGTTAGCGGATATAGCTCTTGTTGAAAATCCATACGAACTTTCTTCGATCTCCTTCTATCAAGTCCACGACCAGAAGATTTGTTCCTCTTCCAAATAGCACTAGAATATTTGGAAGATATTTTGCGTAGGAGAGAAAATAATTGAGAGACGGCTCAAACTTTTTATTCAAAAGCATATGGCCGAAAAATATGATGGATTTTAGATGCCATTATCGTGAGTCATCCTTGGAGAATTGTGGAGGCTAGGTCCCTTTTTATTTATTTATATTAAAAGGAGTTTTTAATCTAAATTAAATTTAATGGGCTTTATTAATTAAATGGACTAGTCAAACTAGTTTAATTAATTATATTAAAGTCCATTAAGAACTTTAATCATTTAATATGTTGGACTTGTACTCCTACAAGCCCATTAAACATACTTCCCACTATATTTAATTTAATATTTAATAAACTCAACCTTTGAGCTTAATAAATTAAATATATTATAAATTCAACATTTGAATTTAATATTTAAATTATAAATTCAACTCCTTGAATTTATCACCTTCAAAATTTAATATTTAATAAACCCAACTTTTGAGTTTAATAAATTAAATTATCAAATTTTATAAATTCAACTCCTTGAATTTATTCTCTCCAAATTTCTTAAATTCAATTTGTTGAATTTACTATCTCATAAATTCAACTCCTTGAATTTATTTTCTCAAAATTTAATTATCATAAATTCAACTCTTTGAATTTACTATATCATAATATAAATTCAACTCTTTGAATTTATTCTCTCCACGGGAACAAATGATCCAGTACTTGTGTGACCCTCAATGGTTCAGGGATACAGCTAGCAGTGGGTTCACAACTCGTTGTGATTCAGGACATAATCCTTTATTCGGGCTTACCCTAGTTAGCCCCATTCTTTTCATCAACACCTTGATCAAGAATGTCAGAACTCATTTCTGATTGCACCCATCGGATCATGGTAAGAGCGTCTAGTGGCATCGCCCCATGATCCCCTAGGTATCACTGATAGTGCCTGCAAGAACCAGTCGATTATGATTAACGTATAGTACGGTCCCTTCATCTCATATATCCCGATCGAATCTGCAACCATTGGTTCATCGAGGGTTGCATATTAATTCGATAACTATGTGATAACTATAATAGTTACATCGCGTGTACTATTTGGTGAACTCCTTCTCCAACGTACATCTCGTACTCTGGCCAGAGATTCCATGCACTATTATTTCATTAGATCACATAGGATATCCACACACGTAGGTGAGCGGTGAATCCCCGACTACAATGCACTGGCTCCTATATGTGTCGCAACTGTACCCACCTCGCCACCTGATGACTTTCCTGGAGCTGGTAAACGAGTCAAATCACATCCCTAGCATATAGAGCCTCAATGTTGTCCCGGGCCGTAAGGACTAATGGTGTACAATCACAACCACAGACTTATCCTCTCGATGAATGATAACCACTTGGAAAGTCCGAGGGAGGGTTGTTCGGTATAATCATCATATGACTACCCATCTGCATGTTTGGACATCTCCATGTCCTTACCAAGAAACGCAGTACACAACATCACAGATGCTAGTCTCGAGCTCAAGCGACCTTTATCCATGTTTTAGGCGGCTGAATCGACTAGGAACGAATTTAGAATATGCAGTGTTTACAAATGAGTTTCAACATCGAATTACGATTCATTTGTATTAAAGCATAACCAAGGACTTTATCTATGCTGATTGCATGTGTATACAGATAAAGTATAACAAGACCATTAAAAGTTAAATTATATTAAAATAAAGATTGTTTATTTCACTTGAGTCAATAAAATCTCTAGTCAACCGTTGGCTTGCAGGGCATCTACTCTTACAATCTCCCACTTGCCCTAGAGTCAACTACCCTTAATCACATTGCTTCGCGATGCTTTTCAAACAATGGTCCTGGCAAGGGCTTTGTAAGTGGATCAGCAACATTATCTGCAGAGGGGACTCGTTCGACTGATATGTCTCCTCTTCCCACAATCTCTCGTATGATGTGGAACTTCCTCAGTACATGTTTGGATCACTGATGAGACCTTGGTTCCTTTGCATGCGCAATGGCACCAGTGTTGTTCCAGTACAACGGGACTGGATCAACTCCATTAGGAATAATACCCAACTCTTGGACAAAATTCCTCATCCAAACTACCTCTTTGGCTGTATCAGATGCAACAATGTATCTAGCTTCAGTGGTGGAATCCGCAACAGTGTCTTGCTTGGAACCTTTCCAAGAGACAACCACACCATATAGCATGAATACAAAACCAGAGGTCGATTTCGAATCATCTATGTCACATTGGAAGCTAGAATCAGTGTAGCCTTCCAGTTTTAATTCTCCACCCCCTTAGACCATGAACGAGTTCTTAGTTCTTCTCAAGTACTTAAGAATATCTTTCACAGCCTTCCAATGAATTGGATCAGGGTTCCCCTGATATCTGCTTGTAACACTCAAAGCGTAAGCTGTTAGAGTAGGTGCCCGTCGAGCCAAGTGTTGGCCGAGGGTTCATGATTAAACTCTATGTATAAAAAGTCTTTATTTTAATAATATTTGAATTTATCGTTTTGGCACTTCTTTATCTGTATACCCATGCTAGTTGCATAGATAAAGACCTTGAATATACAAATAGTAGAAAGAGTATGAGATGCTCATATGATGAGTATCATGAAACTCATATTTGTAATACTGTATATTCTAAACGGTTCCTAGTCGATTCAGCCGCCACTAAGAAGGATATAGGCCGCTCGAGTTAGAGACTAGTATCTGCGATGTGAGTACCATGTTTCATTGGTAGGGAACATTGTGATATCCGAACATGCAGATAGGTGCTCCTTGTAGAGAGTGCACTGAACAACCCTCCATAAAAGGACTTTCCAAGTGGTTCTCACTTATCGAGTGGAAAAGTCCTAGTTTATGGTTGTACACCATTAGTCCTTATGACCCGGGACAACATTGAGACTCTATGTGCTAGAATTACACTTTGACTTGTTTACCGACTCTCATGGGGTCATCAGGTGGCAAGGTTGGGTGTTCTGTCGAAACATATAGGAGTCGATGCATTGTAGTCGGGGATTCACCGCTTACCTTTGGGTATGGATATCCTATGTGTTATCATGTGTATGTAGGTTGAAATCTCTGATCAGAGTATGGTGGTAATTATGAAAGGGGTTTCATAGATTACACCATCGATGCAACTACGACATGACACATAGTATCGATTCATTGACAACTCTCGATAAACCAATGGTTGTCGAATCGGTCGGGATATATGAGTTGAAGGGACCGTACTGTACGCTAACCATAATTGAATGGTTCTTGCAGGCACTATCATTTGATACCTAGGGAATCATGTAAGCGATGCTGCTAGGCGTTTAACATGATTGGTTGAGTATTATCAGACTTGAGTTCTGACGTTCTTGTTATCAAGGAGTTGATAAGTAAGAATGGAGCAATTGGGTTATGCTCATATAAGGACATGTTTAGTCCGAATCACATGGAGATGTGAACCCACGGCTAGTTGTATCAATGAACCATTGAGGGCCACGCAAGTACTAGCTTTCTAGATCCCGTTGAGAAGTTAAAATAGTTCAATGTGTTGAACGGCTTATAAATGAGTTTATAAGCGTAAAGAAAAATAGAAGTATGACTTCTATGAGAGAAATATAAATTTTAATTAATGGAAGTGTTCCTATATTAAAATTTGGCCAAGTGAATAATGTATTTGAAAATTGTGATTTTAATAAACATTATTATGGACTAAATTAAATTAATTCAAGTGTTGAATTAATTAAACACTAGTGGGCCTATGTAGTGCCCAAAATTCAGTACACGTATAACCCATGCATTTATTTAAATTATTAAATCATTTCAATTAATTTTAAATGAGTTTTAGCTATGCATGATTTATTTAAATGCATTATTTTAAATTATTTATGTTTATGCGATGCACATTAAAACGTCTTTCAAGTTTCATGTTTCAGGCGATTATTCGAGGCGGGATCGAGGAAAAGACCGGTGACGGTGTTGGCAAATTAAAATGTGGTATTTTATTTTAAGTTGAGGATGGGGAAATTTATTTAGTTATCAAGTTTTAATATTTTTAAATTATTACTATGTATTTAGAGATTTAAGAGTTTGAAACTTTAAAATTGGTGTGTAATTATTTTAATTGTAGAGTTTGATTAAATTAGTGTGTGTTAACTTTTTATTAATATTTTAAATAGTTTATTTAGCTAGAGTTTCTCCTAATTAAAACACACACACACACGTTACACACACTCACACACACTTACACGTTTTTACACACACTAAAACACACACAACACACACAAGTTTTAAAATTCAGATTTGTATTATTTTGAGAGAGAGCAAATTCTAGGGTTCTTCTCCCCATAGCAGCCGCCCCTCCTCTAGCAATTTCAAGCAGATTTTCGTTGGTTTCCTTCAAAGAAAATCGAGCCACCGTCGTCCCGGACCAAGCCTTGCGCCGTCTCCGCTTCGATATCGCCGTTTCGGTAAATTTACCATCAAAAGGCATGTATAATCTGTTCTTTCTGTATCGATCAGGTCATATTATGTGTTGCGTTGTTTTATGCATAAAAATATGTGTGTGGCGTTCGTCGTTTGAGCAGAAATTTATTCGGATCGGTTTTGAATGAATTTTAGATCTAGAAACTCGTTTTTGCTGTTCCCGTGTAAACTGCGAATTTTCGGTGCATATTTTGAGAAAACTTTTAACTACAAAGTCGTAGAACGTTTCGATACCTTCGATTTGATATATGATTTGAAATTTTTGGACAAAAATTGAGTGAGTTATGACGTTTTTCGTGGGACTGCTCAAACTACGATTTTTACGAAAATATGTGTTCTTGAGCTTTTATTGTTGCAGGCTTCGTTGGGAATCGACGGGTGATCGTTGATGCGTCTAGGTATGTATGGTATGATGTTGGACCATTATTTATCATGTCGTTCGGTATTGATAGGCACTCGAATACACTAGAAGTCGTAGGAACCGATTTGGTGTCAATTGCCACGTTTGTGAATTGTGTGTGTGCCGTATGGTGGACGTCATTGCTTTGGGGTGCTTGTATGGAGTTGTTTCTATGTGTTAGCATGTTAAGTTGTGCCTCGGGGTGTCGGTTCATAGTTCGTGCAACCGGGTCTAGAAAGTTAAGCAAAGCATGTACAAGAATTTTCGTAAGTTCGCGATCACAGAGCCTACACGGACCCTTACACGGACCCTGGCACGGGGTCCGGGCCTTTGTTCTTCCGGAGTGCTTTTTTTCCAGAGTCTGCACGGACCCTGGCACGGATCCTGGCACGAGGTCCGTGTCCACCCTTTTTCATGGAGTCTTTCACCCGAGTCTACACGGACCCCTACCCGGAGGTAGGCACGGGGTCCGTGTCCCTTCTTCCTTCCGAGTATCACAGCACCGCACCTAGACAGACCTGTACACGGACCCGGGGTAGGGGTCCGTGTACTCACTGTTTGGGAAAGATTTGTAAGTTATTTTTGGGATTTGACGTCATGGTTTAGTGCAAGGATTTTCAAGGTCGTGTCATGGGAAATGTTAGAACGTCCTAAGTATTGATTGAACTTGAGAGTAAGTATGATTTCTACGTTTAAGTTATGCAAATTCATGTTAGTATGTGCAGCAACGGCCCCGATAAATGCACGAATCCCTCAACGCCAAGTAAGTATGTATGACGTGCAAGAAAAATATTTTAAGTTTTTGAGGTATGCTAAATGTCTTGTGACCAAATTATGTTTAGGATTGGAAAGCGTTAAATTATGAACGGGGACCAATCCGCCCGTTAAATTATGAACGGGTTAGATCGTGGTTGGAAAGCATTAAATTATGAACGGGGACCAATCAGCCCGTTAAATTATGAACGGGGATCTTATGTATGCGGCAGTGGATACGTCCCTGTCAGCCAGTACTGTGGTATAGTCTGATCAGGCTCTTTTATGTTATGGGTCACTTGCTTTGAAACATGCCTCTACGCAAAATGATCAAGTTATGTATGTTTACGTATGCAGTATGTTTATGAAAGTTTATGTTGATGACACGTCTAGTTATGCATGTACGTATGTTCAAGTTTGTTATGCAAGTTCAAGTTTCAAGTTATGTATGTCCTATTTTAAAGTTGCATGCGATTTTATTACGTAGTACTAGTTATCCCAGTTTATATGTGTTGAGTCTTTAGACTCACTAGACTTGATCGATGCAGGTGAGTATGTTGACGAGGAGGCAGGAGGTGGTGACCAAGGGGCAGGCTTGGACTGAGCGGCAGGCTAAACCTGAGGACCCACGTTATTTTACGATTCTTTTTATGCAAGTTTAAAATACTCTGATGTTATGTTTCGTTTCAAGACTTTTGGAACAGTGTTTCTTTTCAGCAAATTTTATTGGTGATGTTGATTTCAAATATTTTTATTGATGAAGCATGTAGTGACGACCGTATTTGATTTCATTTCCGCATTTCATTTAGTTTAAAAGAAAATCTTAAATTTTTCCGCAAATTTTAAGTAGTAAAGAATACGGTTCGTTACAGTTGGTATCAGAGCGGTGTTCTTGTAAAGGGTTACGCCTACCGCCAGTCGCAAGAAGCTCACGAAGTCACACCTCAAGTCTGTAAGTTTAAAGTTTTGCATTATGTTATGTAGTAAGCATCAAGTTATGATTTCAGTATGTGCATGTTTTAAGTTTGATTTACGTGCATCATAAAATATTGATATATGTACATGCATGTTGGGTTTACGTGTTGGGTAATTCATTGGAACAGCATGCCTCCTAGACGTGTGATCGACCGTGAAACAAGGGAGGAGGACAGAGAGCCTCGAGTTGAGGAGAGGGCCAATCCTCCACCACCGCCACCTCCAGATATGCAGGCTCAGATGCTTGCTGGTATGACGCAGTTCTTCGCACAGTTTGCGGGGAACCAGGCAGCAGCAGGCGCAGGGGCGAGGCCCCAACCCGAGGCGGTATATGAGAGGTTTCGGAGGATGAGTCCGAAGGAGTTTTCGGGTACTACTGACCCGATGGTCGCTGAGGGATGGATCAAGTCCAGAAGTAATTTTCAACTTTATGGAGCTGGCAGATGCTGATAGGATCCGTTGTGCCATCTTCTTATTGACTGGAGACGCCAGGTTATGGTGGGAGAGCGCATCCGTGGCAGTCAATCTGCAAGTACTGCCATGGAATGGTTTCAAGGAAGTCTTTTACTCCAAGTACTTCACTGAGGAAGTACGAACAAGACTCACCAACGAGTTTATGATGCTGCGACAGGGAGACAGTAGCGTGGCCGAGTTTGTGAGGAAATTTGAGAGGGGGTGTCACTTCGTGCCCCTTATTGCGAATGATGTACAGGCAAAATTGAGACATTTCCTGAATGGTTTGCGGCCGATCTTGCGCCGCGACATCCGAGTAGCTGGTCCCACTTCTTATGCAGTCGCCGTATTTAGGGCTTTGGCGGCGGAGCAAGACCAGCGAGATATTGAGGCTGACAGACAGGGCAAGAGGCCCTATCAGGCTCCACCACAGCAGCAGCAGCATCAGCGGCCCCAATTTAAGAAGCAGTACCAGGGGCCGCCAGCGAAGAAGCCTTATCATGGACCACCAAAGGGCAAGGGTCCAGTTCAGCAGCAAGGGGCGCCTCAGAAGCCCGTTGCCTTCCCCGTGTGTCCTAAATGCAACCGTCAGCACCCGGGGCAGTGCTTGTATGGATCAGGCAAGTGCTTCAAGTGTGGAGCTACGGATCACATGCTGAAGGAGTGCCCGCAGTGGAAGCAACCAACTCAAGGGAGAGTTTTTGCCATGCATGCTCAGGAGGCAAACCCAGACACTACACTACTGACTGGTAAACTTTCCTACCAAAGCTCAGTATTATTTTGCCTTGCATGTGGATTTTGGTTTGGGATTGTTAGTGTGCTAGTATTATTTTTCTTTAGTAACTTGAGATATTGGGTTCTTCTGTGCTTAAGGTTTATGTTAATAATTTTGGGATGTAAGTTAGTTTGTTGTACTAACGTCTCTCAGGAAACATTTTTATTAAGAGATTATCCACAACCGCATTGATAGACTCAGGAGCCACTCACTCCTTCATATCGGAAACGTTTGCTAATCATCTGGACCTCAAGTCCATTGGCCTAGACGTGAATTTTTCAGTAACAGTCCCATCAGGGAAAGAGCTGTTAGCTACCAGTGTGGTCAGAGATATCGACCTAGAACTGCATGGCCACCTAGTGTATGCAGATTTAATCCTATTGCCAATGCCAGAATTCGACATCATATTGGGAATGGACTGGCTGACTAAGAACAGAGTTCTTATCGACTTTCAGAAGAGATCAGTACTAGTCAGACCATTGGGTATGGAGCAGTTTCTTTTTGAGCCAGATAGATGGAGAAGCTTCCCTCGCATGATTTCGTGCATGCAGGCGAGGAGACTGATTTCCAAGGGCTGCCAGGCCTTCTTGGCGAGTATTATTTCAGCACCGGATGTGACTACTCCATCTTTAGCAGAAGTGCCAGTAGTCAGTGAATTCCCAGACGTCTTCCCAGACGATGTTTCAGGTCTTCCACCAGAGAGAGAGGTGGAGTTTGCCATTGATCTCATGCCAGGCACGGTGCCAATCTCTAAGGCACCGTATCGATTAGCTCCTGCGGAAATGTTAGAACTCAAGCAACAGATTCAGGAGCTCTTAGACAAAGAGTTTATCCGCCCGAGTTTCTCACCGTGGGGCGCCCCAGTACTTTTTGTGAAAAAGAAAGACGGAAGCATGAGACTGTGCATCGATTACCGTGAGTTGAACAAGGTAACGATCAAGAATAAGTACCCGTTGCCTAGAATCGAAGACTTGTTTGATCAGTTGCAGGGAGCCACCGTGTTCTCTAAGATAGATCTTCGATCAGGGTACCATCAACTGAAAGTGAAGGATGCAGATGTCCACAACACAGCCTTCAGGACTAGATACGGACATTACGAGTTTTTGGTGATGCCGTTTGGACTGACTAATGCTCCAGCAATTTTCATGGATCTCATGAACCGAGTATTTCAGCCGTTCCTCGATCAATTCGTCATAGTATTAATAGACGATATTCTTATATACTCGAAGAGCCAGGAGGAGCACCGCCAGCACTTGAGGACAGTATTACAGGCTTTGCAGAGTCGCAAGTTATTTGCGAAATTCAGTAAGTGTGAATTTTGGTTAGAAAAGGTAGCATTTTTGGGGCATATAGTATCTAGCAGTGGAATCGAGGTGGATCCAGCGAAAGTAGCGGCTGTCAAGGAATGGGTTGAGCCGAAGAATGCATATGAAATCCGCAGCTTTTTGGGTTTAGCTGGTTACTACCGCAAGTTTATAAAGGGATTTTCGTCCATAGCGGTGCCACTCACTTCACTCACCAAGAAGAATACTAAATTTGTGTGGAGTGATGAATGTCAGAAGAGCTTCGACACGTTGAAGCAAGCTCTTATTTCTGCGCTGGTACTAGCTATGCCATCATGGCAAGGAGACTTTTTGTTTTATACCGATGCATCTAAGCTCGGGTTAGGCGCAGTATTGATGCAGCGGGGTCGGGTCATAGCCTATGCTTCCAGGCAATTGAAAGTGCACGAGAAGAACTATCCGACTCACGAGCTAGAGTTAGCCGCCGTTGTCTTCGCCCTGAAAATTTGGAGACACTACCTATACGGCGAGAAATGTCAGATCTTCACCGACCACAAGAGTCTCAAATATTTCTTCACGCAGAAGGAGCTGAATATGAGACAGAGACGGTGGTTGGAACTTGTGAAAGATTACGACAGTGAAATTAGCTACCATCCGGGAAATGCTAATGTTGTCGCAGACGCTTTAAGCAGAAAAGTGGCAGTTGTAGCTCAGTTATCAGTTCAGAGACCTCTTCAATCTGAGATTCAGAATTTCGGTCTAAAGATTTATCGTGAGGGCAGAGTTCCTAGGCTGTCTAATCTGACAGTCAAATCTGACTTGCTAGACCGTATCCGGACAGGACAGTCTTCAGACGAGCAGCTACAGAAATGGAGACTGAAAGATGAGGCCAGGGGCAGTGTTCTTTATACAGTGTCAGATGGGGTTGTGAAGTACAGAGGCAGAATGTGGGTGCCTAGTGGTGAATCGATCAGACAGGATATATTGACAGAGGCACACGCATCTCCGTATTCCATTCACCCAGGAGGCACCAAGATGTACAAAGACCTACAATTATTGTATTAGTGGCCAGGGATGAAGAGAGACATCCGCCGATTTGTGTCAGAATGCCTCACTTGTCAGCAAGTGAAGGCAGAGCATCAGAGGCCAGCAGGATTGGTTAAGCCACTCCCCATTCCCGAGTGGAAGTGGGAGAACATTATTATGGATTTTGTGGTCGGGTTGACGAGGTCAGTCAGAGGATCGAATTCTATTTGGGTTATAGTAGACCGACTCACTAAGTCAGCGCATTTTCTACCAGTGAAGACGAGTTTCTCCATGACGCAGTACGCGGAGCTATATATCAGGGAGATAGTCCGTCTACATGGATTCCCAGTTTCAATTGTGTCCGACAGGGACCCGAGATTCACATCGTCCTTCTGGAAGAGTTTGCATGCAGCCATGGGGACGAAGTTGCTTTTCAGTACAGCTTTTCACCCGCAGACAGATGGCCAGTCTGAGCGAGTGATTCAGATTTTAGAGGATTTGCTGAGAGCCTGCATGATTGATTTCCAAGGAGCTTGGGAGTCTAGACTACCTCTAGTGGAGTTCACATACAACAATAGCTTCCAATCTTCTATTGGAATGGCTCCCTATGAGGCGTTGTATGGGAAGAAGTGCAGATCACCAGTTCATTGGGATGAGGTTGGTGAGAGAGCAGAGCTTGGGCCAGAAATAGTTCAGCAGACTGCCGACGTGGTGGTCAAGATTCGTGACAGAATGAAGGCTGCCCAAAGCCGTCAGAAGAGTTATGCTGATAAGAGGAGGAGAGATCTCGAATTTTCAGTGGGTGATCACGTTTTCGTCAGGATAGCACCCATGAAGGGTGTGATGAGATTTGGGAAAAGAGGCAAGTTGAGTCCGAGGTTTATTGGACCGTTTGAGGTTTTGGACAGAGTTGGGACACTAGCTTATCGTTTATCCCTTCCGCCGAATCTGGCCGGGGTGCACAATGTGTTCCATGTCTCGATGCTGAGAAAATATTTGGCTAATCCTTCTCATGTTCTGAGTTATGAGTCGCTACAGTTGACTCCAGACCTGTCTTATGAGGAGAAATCAGTTCAAATCCTAGACAGACAGGAGCGCAGGCTTCGGAACAAGACGACTAAGTTGGTCAAAGTTCAGTGGCTGAATCAATCAGTGGAGGAAGCCACTTGGGAGTCAGAGACCGACATGAGACTTCGCTACCCGAAGTTGTTCGGTAAGACTTAATTTCGGGGACGAAATTTTTATAAGTGGGGGAGGAACTGTAGTGCCCAAAATTCAGTACACGTATAACCCATGCATTTATTTAAATTATTAAATCATTTCAATTAATTTTAAATGAGTTTTAGCGATGCATGATTTATTTAAATGCATTATTTTAAATTATTTATGTTTATGCGATGCACATTAAAACGTTTTTCAAGTTTCATGTTTCAGGCGATTATTCGAGGCGGGATCGAGGAAAAGACCGGTGACGGTGTTGGCAAATTAAAATGTGGTATTTTATTTTAAGTTGAGGATGGGGAAATTTATTTAGTTATCAAGTTTTAATATTTTTAAATTGTTACTATGTATTTAGAGATTTAAGAGTTTGAAACTTTAAAATTGGTGTGTAATTATTTTAATTGTAGAGTTTGATTAAATTAGTGTGTGTTAACTTTTTATTAGTATTTTAAATAGTTTATTTAGCTAGAGTTTCTCCTAATTAAAACACACACACACGTTACACACACTCACTCACACACACTTATACGTTTTTACACACACTAAAACACACACAACACACACAAGTTTTAAAATTCAGATTTGTATTATTTTGAGAGAGAGCAAATTCTAGGGTTCTTCTCCCCATAGCAGCCGCCCCTCCTCTAGCAATTTCCAGCAGATTTTCGTTGGTTTCCTTCAAAGAAAATCGAGCCACCGTCGTCCCGGACCAAGCCTCGCGCCGTCTCCGCTTCGATATCGCCGTTTCGGTAAATTTACCATCAAAAGGAACGTATAATCTGTTCTTTCTGTATCGATCAGGTCATATTATGTGTTGCGTTGTTTTATGCGTAAAAATATGTGTGCGGCGTTCGTCGTTTGAGCAGAAATTGATTCGGATCGGTTTTGAATGAATTTTAGATCTAGAAACTCGTTTTTGCTGTTCCCGTGTAAACTGCGAATTTTCGGTGCATATTTTGAGAAAACATTTAACTACAAAGTCGTAGAACGTTTCGATACCTTCGATTTGATATATTATTTGAAATTTTTGGACAAAAATTGAGTGAGTTATGACGTTTTTAGTGGGACTGCTCAAACTACGATTTTTACGAAAATATGTGTTCTTGAGCTTTTATTGTTGCAGGCTTCGTTGGGAATCGACGGGTGATCGTTGATGCGTCTAGGTATGTATGGTATGATGTTGGACCATTATTTATCATGTCGTTCGGTATTGATAGGCACTCGAATACACTAGAAGTCGTAGGAACCGATTTGGTGTCAATTGCCACGTTTGTGAATTGTGTGTGTGCCGTATGGTGGACGTCATTGCTTTGGGGTGCTTGTATGGAGTTGTTTCTATGTGTTAGCATGTTAAGTTGTGCCTCGGGGTGTCGGTTCATAGTTCGTGCAACCGGGTCTAGAAAGTTAAGCAAAGCATGTACAAGAATTTTCGTAAGTTCGCGATCACAGAGCCTACACGGACCCTTACACGGACCCTGGCACGGGGTCCGGGCCTTTGTTCTTCCGGAGTGCTTTTTTTCCAGAGTCTGCACGGACCCTGGCACGGATCCTGGCACGAGGTCCGTGTCCACCCTTTTTCATGGAGTCTTTCACCCGAGTCTACACGGACCCCTACCCGGAGGTAGGCACGGGGTCCGTGTCCCTTCTTCCTTCCGAGTATCACAGCACCGCACCTAGACGGACCTGTACACGGACCCGGGGTAGGGGTCCGTGTACTCACTGTTTGGGAAAGATTTGTAAGTTATTTTTGGGATTTGACGTCATGGTTTAGTGCAAGGATTTTCAAGGTCGTGTCATGGGAAATGTTAGAACGTCCTAAGTATTGATTGAACTTGAGAGTAAGTATGATTTCTACGTTTAAGTTATGCAAATTCATGTTAGTATGTGCAGCAACGGCCCCGATAAATGCACGAATCCCTCAACGCCAAGTAAGTATGTATGACGTGCAAGAAAAAATATTTTTTGTTGCCGGAATCCGGCGATGGCGATGACGACTAGGGTTTCCAAAAGTGTTTTGGATTATCAAAGTGTCATGGACCTTGAGTTGTTGGGCCATTGGATGGCTAACATATTTGTGAATTTTAAATGAGCCAAAATGTTTTTGGTGAAAAATAAGTTTTTGGCCCCTTAAGTTTAAAATTACAAAAGTTGCAAATTTTTCTCATAAAATAAATAATTGAAGTTGGACTTTAATTATTTATAGTAAATTGTGATTTATAAGAAATTCGGTTATAAATAAATTAATTGGAAAGTAGACAAAGGTGTTTGTATACTTTGTTAATTTAGTTTATAATCGTGGCGGTTAGTGATTGGTTCAAGATATATAATATTGGATCAATTAATTATTGTGATAATTAATTGATGGTGTATGATATGTGATATTATGCATGAAAGATGATCAAAAGCCCAAGCCCAATTTGCTAGGTGTATGCTAGGATATTTTGTGTTGAATGATTGTAATAATTATCAATTTATAAAGTGGGCTTGGTTTATGGCCCGTTCCCACCCCCACGAGATGTATCCCTATTTGTCATGTATATTTATTTGTAAATATTAGTATAATGGATGATCAAGATTGGAAGATGGTGGCCATGATGATTATGAAGATCGAAGACATGTAAATATTGGAAGCTAATGTAATAGTTGCATTGCATCCCGTGCATTTACCCTAGGATTGGACCTAGGCCCGTGTTTAGCTCACACGGGCCATTAGTTTTGGGGCGATTGATCATCCTTGTTTGTTTACTATTTATAATATATGCATGATATGTTATAAATAATGAGTATGTGCGTTATTATTATGATAATAACAAAGTTGCATGAATCCGGCAAACATACGATCAAACATGGCGAGTTTTTAAAATAAACTTAATGATGAGACCTTTCAAAATTAAAAACCCTCATTTTGAATAAGATTCAAAATTAATATCAAGCTCGAAAAGGGGAATTATAAATTTGTTTATAATTTCCTTGTCTTCCATCGACAATGGGTGCATGATGAACGCTACCCGTACTCGGGGCTCGGCTCATATTATTGGCGGAGCTTTGGGTGCCGGAAAGGTGTGACATCCATTGACATGGTGATGTGAACTACGTGGAACTCCCATGATTTCGGCTCATATTATTGAGGGAACTCATGGCGACCGTCCATTAAGGTTCAATATCGATGGGTTAGGCTTGACACGTAAAGATGAACGACGTCATATTATTGGGTCCTAATCAAACGTGAGACAAAAGTTTACGTAGAGGGTTGCATGGCGATGCAATTGGAAACTACCTTTTAGGAATTATGATTGGCTGATATTATTCCGGATCATAATTCTCTAATTGGACCTTATGTACCTACTGAGGAAAGGAGTTTCCCGTTTTCACTAGAGGGTAGTGAAAATGTCAAAAACAGTGGGAGCGAAAATTTATAAAGTTAAAGTCCAAACTTTATATCTTATTAAATATTTTAAAATAGTCATTAACATTTATCTGTTTTACTTTTCAGTACAAAATTTGACAATGTCTTCAATTCGCAATCCGCTTTCTGGCATACTCGAAAAACACGTTCTAACCGGACCTAACTATATCACTTGGCTAAGAAATCTAAAGATCGTCTTGAACTCGGAAAAGATTGCATATACACTGACTGATTCGCCCCCTTCTGAGGCTCCGACTAGCTGCACTCCCGAGGAATTGCAGACCTACAAGGATTGGTGTGACCATGACTTGAAGGCTAGGTGTTATATGCAGGCTTCTATGAACGATGAGCTGCAGAGGCGTTTTGAGGATGCAAAGAATGCTGCTGACATTCATATGCACCTCAAGGAGCTCTTTGGTGAGCAGACTCGGCCTCTTAGGCATGCCACAGTCAAGGACCTCATCACTTTACGCATGCGAGATGGGGCCTCGGTCCATGAGCATGGCCTAAAGTTGATTGGGCTCGTGGACAAGCTCGTTGGCATGGATTTGATCTTGCCTTTGGAGTTGACCACCGACGTGTTGCTGTTGTCCCTGCCTAGCTCGTTTGATCCTTTTGTGGTGAATTTCAATATGAACAAGATGGAGCCGACCCTTGAGGAGTTGGTGAAGATGCTTGTGACTTTTGAGTCCACTATCAAGAAAGAGAAGCCGGTTCTTTTTGTGGGCTCTTCATCTGGTACGAAGACCGGTCCACCTGGGAAGGGAAAGAAGCGTTCTTTCCAACGTTTCAAGAAGAGCGTGCCCTTGAAGAGGCAGACTCCGGGTCCCGTAGTGGCAGCCACACCAGTGAAGGCTGACAAGACTGTTGACATCTGTCATCACTGCAAGAAGCCTGGACATTGAAGGCGTAACTGCAGGGAATATCTTGCCCAGAAGAGTTCTGGAAACGGTATGTTCTATATTGAAGTAAACATTTCAATTAACTCTACTTCTTGGGTATTGGATTCCGGATGTGGCTCACATCTCTGTAATTATTTGCAGGTGATGGGAAGAAGTAGACGGCTCAGGGAAGGTGAGACCTTCTTGAAGATGGGCAATGGAGCAAGGGTTGCTGCCAAGGCCGTAGGAGATGTTTGCTTATGTTTGAACAATGATTTTAAGTTATTTTTGAGAGATGTTTTGTTTGTACCAGAGTTGGTGAAAAACATTATTTCCATTTCCATGTTAGACAAAGGTGTATTTTCTTGTTTATTTAGCAAAGTTGTTTGCAATATTTACAAGAATGAATGTTTAATTGGTACTGGAGAACTTGAAAACGATCTCTACACCTTAAAATTGAAAGATATTCCACTTAACAATGTCCAAGCAATAACAACAACAAAAAAGCGAAAACAAGATACTCTAAATTCGGCACAATTATGGCATGCTCGATTAGGACATATTTCCCTAAGAAGGATGAACAAGTTAGTGGGAGTTGACATGTTTGATATGTCTAATATTAATGCTCTCACGACTTGTGAATCTTGTCTAAAAGGAAAGATGACCAAAATTCCCTTTAAGGGCCATGTGGAGCGAGCCAAAGGGTTATTGGATTTGATCCATACCGATGTGTGCGGTCCGCTTAGCATCACCACTAAGCATGGACATGTCTACTTCATCACCTTTACCGATGACTTTTCAAGGTATGGGTATGTGTATTTGATGAAATACAAGTATGAAGCCTTTGAAAGGTTCAAAGAATTCAGAAGTGAAGTAGAGAAGCAATTGGGACGAAGCATCAAGACACTTCGATCGGATCGAGGTGGCGAGTACTTGAGTGCCGAGTTCCAAGAATATCTTAGAGAGAATGGGATTCTCTTACAGTGGACTCCGCCCGCTACACCACAGTTGAATGGTGTTTCGGAGCGTCGTAACCGGACTTTGATGGACATGGTTCGGTCTATGATGGGGTTCACGGAGTTGCCGCCATCCTTTTGGGGATATGCGCTTGAGACAGCGGCAATGTTGTTGAACAATGTCCATACAAAGGCAGTTGACAAGACACCATATGAGATATGGATGGGTAAGCCACCCAAATATTCTTATCTTAGAATATGGGGGTGCCCTGATTATGTGAAGCAGGTAGTGGGAGATAAATTGGATAGTCGATCCATTTTATGTTACTTTGTGGGATATCCAAAGAATTCGGTTGGATACTACTTCTATCATCCCCAAGAGACAAAGGTATTTGTTTCTAGGAATGCAACCTTTTTTAGAAAAGGAATTTCTATTAGATAGAAAAGGCGAGATGATAGAACTCGAAGAGGTTCGAGAGACACCCACAATTGTATAACCCACACCCGAAGAGCCAAGGGAGGAGATACAAGCTCCTAAAAGATCCGAGAGAGTCTCGAGACCACCTATGAGGTATGGTCTGCTTCTTGAAGAGGGCCATGATGAGCCTAACCATGGATGTGATCCAAGGACCTTCAAGGAAGCGTTATCTGATGCCGATTCATCCAAATGGCTTGAAGCTATGGAATCTGAGATGAATTCCATGCATTCGAACCAAGTGTGGAATCTCATGGATCCACCTGAGGGAATTGTTCCCATAGGGTGTAAATGGATTTACAAGAGGAAACTTGGGGCGGATGGGAAGGTATTGACCTTCAAGGCACGATTGGTGGCAAAAAGATATACTCAAAGACAAGGAGTTGACTTTGAGGAAACCTTTTCTCCAGTCGCAATGTTCAAGTCCATAAGGATTTTGCTAGCCATAGCTGCATGGTATGACTATGAGATATGGCAGATGGATGTTAAGACAGCCTTTCTTAATGGGGATATTAAGGAAGAGATTTACATGTCTCAACCCGAAGGGTTTACATCTATCGGAAGTGAGCATATGGTATGCAAACTTCAAAGATCTATTTATGGTCTAAAGCAGGCATCTAGGAGTTGGAACCTCAGATTCGATAGTACAATCAAAGAGTTTGGTTTTACTAAGAATCCTGAGGAACCCTGTGTGTATAAGAATGTCAGTGGGAGTGCTGTGACATTCCTGGTGTTGTATGTTGATGACATTCTACTCATTGGGAATGATGTAGGAATGTTGCAATCAACTAAGATATGGTTGGCTAGTAAGTTCTCGATGCAGGACTTGGGTGAAGCATCTTTTGTATTGGGAATACAGATCTATATAGATAGATCAAAAGGATTGCTTGGTCTCACCCAGTCCACATACATTGATACCATCGTGAAGCGGTTCTCGATGAATGAGTCCAAGAGAGGACATCTACCAATGTGTAATGGCGTGTCGCTATCCAAGTCTATGTCTCCCAAGACTGATGCAGAGATAGCGGTGATGACCAGCATTCCTTATGCATCTGCGATTGGTAGCATCATGTATGGGATGATATCTACACGTCCTGACGTAGCTTTTGCACTTAGTGTAGTGAGTAGATATCAATCCAACCCTGGTTTTCCACAAGGGAAAGCTGTGAAAGACATCCTCAAGTATTTGAGAAGGACCAATAAGTTGTTCTTGGTCTATGGGGGTGGAGAACTGAAATTGGAAGGCTATACCGACTCTAGCTTCCAAAGCGATATCGATGACTCGAAGTCAACCTCCGGATTCATATTCATGCTCAATGGTGGTGCTCTCTTTTGGAAGAGTTCCAAGCAAGACAGTACTGCGGATTCCACCACTGAGGCGGAATATATTGCTGCATCAGCTGCAGCAAAGGAGGCAGTTTGGATAAGGAATTTCGTCCAAGAGTTGGGCGTCATTCCTAATGGAGTTGCTCCTGTCCCGGTGTTTTGTGACAACACGGGAGCCATTGCTCAAGCAAAGGAACCGAGGACTCATCAGAAGTCCAAACACGTATTGAGAAAGTACCACATCCTCAGAGAGATCGTGGAAAAAGGAGATGTCACGATTGACAAAGTCGGCTCCGCAGATAATGTTGCTGATCAGCTAACTAAGCCTTTACCTGGACCATTGTTCGACAAGCATCGCGAATCGATGGGTTTGAAGCCTATGGGTAGTTGGCTCTAGTGCAAGTGGGAGATTGTTAGAGTAGGTGCCCGTCGAGCCAAGTGTTGGCCGAGGGTTCATGATTAAACTCTATGTATAAACAGTATTTATTTTAATAATATTTGAATTTATCGTTTTGGCACTTCTTTATCTGTATACCCATGCTAGTTGCATAGATAAAGACCTTGAATATACAAATAGTAGAAAGAGTATGAGATGCTCATATGATGAGTATCATGAAACTCATATTTGTAATACTGTATATTCTAAACGGTTCCTAGTCGATTCAGCCGCCACTAAGAAGGATATAGGCCGCTCGAGTTAGAGATTAGTATCTGCGATGTGAGTACCATGTTTCATTGGTAGGGGACATTGTGATGTCCGAACATGCAGATAGGTGCTCCTTGTAGAGAGTGCACTGAACAACCCTCCATAAAAGGACTTTCCAAGTGGTTCTCACTTATCGAGTGGAAAAGTCCTAGTTTATGGTTGTACACCATTAGTCCTTATGACCCGGGACAACATTGAGACTCTATGTGCTAGAATTACACTTTGACTTGTTTACCGACTCTCATGGGGTCAACAGGTGGCAAGGTTGGGTGTTCTGTCGAAACATATAGGAGTCGATGCATTGTAGTCGGGGATTCACCGCTTACCTTCGGGTATGGATATCCTATGTGTTATCATGTGTATGTAGGTTGAAATCTCTGATCAGAGTATGGTGGTAATTATGAAAGGGGTTTCATAGATTACACCATCGATGCAACTACGACATGACACATAGAATCGATTCATTGACAACTCTCGATAAACCAATGGTTGTCGAATCGATCGGGATAAATGAGTTGAAGGGACCGTACTGTATGCTAACCATAATTGAATGGTTCTTGCAGGCACTATCATTTGATACCTAGGGAATCATGTAAGCGATGCTGCTAAGCATTTAACATGATTGGTTGGGTATTATCAGACTTGAGTTCTGACGTTCTTGTTATCAAGGAGTTGATAAGTAAGAATGGAGCAATTGGGGTATGCTCATATAAGGACATGTTTAGTCCGAATCACATGGAGATGTGAACCCACGGCTAGTTGTATCAATGAACCATTGAAGGCCACACAAGTACTAGCTTTCTAGATCCCGTTGAGAAGTTAAAATAGTTCAATGTGTTGAACGGCTTATAAATGAGTTTATAAGCGTAAAGAAAAATAGAAGTATGACTTCTATGAGAGAAATATAAATTTTAATTAATGGAAGTGTTCCTAAATAAAAATTTGGCCAAGTGAATAATGTATTTGAAAATTGTGATTTTCATAAACATTATTATGGACTAAATTAAATTAATTCAAGTGTTGAATTAATTAAACACTAGTGGGCCTAGTAGAGTCCAAATAATTAAATTAATTCAAGTGTTGAATTAATTAAATAACATTGGGCCTTGTAGAGCCCAATTGGAAATAATTATTTAACTAGTGGGCTTGAGTAAAATCAAGTAAAGTCTAATTGGGCTCAAATGAGTTTGAGAATTTAAATAAAAGTCCATGGGCCCTTTGTAAATGTTACAAGCCCACTAGGGTTTGCATGCTTGGGAGGTGAGGGGTTGTAGAATATTTTTGAATAAAATATTGCATGGCATGCAAGACAACTTTTCCCACAACCAAGGCAACCCACCCCCCCCCCCCCTCTCTCATTCCACACCCCTTGGCCGAATTCTTCATCTTTTTCTCTCCAATTTTCTCTTCAATTTTGGTAGAGGATTTCTTACACTTCTCATTGAAAAATCCTCAAATTTTTCTAGTGCAAAATTTGAGGGGATCTACCTAGTTGGTGGTGGGCCTTATTTTGAAGGAAAGAGGAGAGCTTGTAGATTGCCATTCCTTTCAAGATCTAAAGTGTTTACACTTTAGTTGGTACCATTCATCAACCTCAAGAGGTTGATAGGTATATTTTCTCAACACCCTATGCATGAAAGTTGAGATTTTTGTATATGCTTGCACACTAGTACATGGTGTTCGATTTTTCAAAACCTTTCTTGCAAAATTTCGGTTTTCTTGAGAACAAAATATTTTGAGCTTCCGTTGCGATTTCGAACACCCTAAAATCGATCCCTTTCATAAGCAACATCAGGATGTGTCGATATCATACCATACATGATACTACCAATAGCTGACGCATATGGAATACGTGTCATCATCTCTATCTCTTCATCAGTTTTGGGACACATAGCTTTAGATAGAGTAATACCATGACACATTGGTAAGTATGTTCTCTTGGACTCTTCCATAGAGAATCGTTTTATAATGGCATCGATATAGGTGGCTTGGGTGAGTCCGAGCATCCTCTTTGATCTATCTCTATAGATTTGTATTCCCAATACGTAGGATGCTTCACCCATGTCTTTCATGGAGAATTTACTGGCTAACCATACTTTAGTTGATTGCAGTAATCCTACATCATTCCCAATGAGCATGATATCATCAACGTAAAGTACTAGGAATGTCACTGCACTCCCACTAATTTTCTTGTACACACATGGTTCCTCAGGATTCTTACCAAAACCAAACTCTTTGATAGTGCTATCAAATCTGAGGTTCCAACTTCTTGACTCCTGCTTGAGACCATATATTGATCTCTGAAGTTTGCATACCTTATGCTCACATCCTACTGATGTGTATCCCTCAGGTGGAGACATATAAATTTCCTTTTTGATGTCTCCATTGAGAAATGCAGTCTTTACATCCATTTGCCATATCTCATAGTCATACCATGATGCTATGGTTAGTAGTATTATAATGGACTTAAACATAGCAACTGGTGAAAATGTTTCCTCATAGTCAACTCCTTGCCTTTGAGTATAATATTTTGCAACCAGCCTTGCTTTGAAGGTCACTACCTTCCCATTCGCCCCAAGTTTTCTTTTGTAGATCCAATGCACCCTATAGGAACGATTCCCTCAGGTTGATCCACCAATGTCCAGACTCGGTTTGAATATATAGAGTCCATTTCTGGCTGCATGGCTTCAAGTCATTTGGTTGAATCAGTATCAGATATTGCTTCCTTAAAGTTCATTGGATCATATCCAACAAAAGACTCATCATGGTCTTGTTCATGAAGAAGCGTATATCTAGCAGGTGGTCTAATAACCCTATCAGACATTCTAAGAACTTGTACTTCAACTACTGATTGTTGGAGATTAGGTTCAACTACTATAGTTGAGGGAGTATCTTGAATTTCTACAAGTTCTATCATCTTGACTTTTTCTACCTAATAGAAATTCCCTTTCATAAAGGTGGCATTTCTTGAAAACAAACATTTTTGCTTCATTGGGATGATAGAAATAATATCCAACAGAATTCTTTGGATATCCTACAAAGTAGCACAAAGTGGATCTACTATCCAATTTGTTTCCCACTGTCTGCTTCACGTAAGCAAGACATCTCCATATTCTCAAGTAAGAATACTTGGGAGGTTTATCCATTTGCCATATCTCATATGGTGTTTTATCCACTGCTTTAGTATGGACATTATTCAACAACATCGCCGCAGTTTCAAGCGCAAAGCCCCAAAACGATGTAGGCAATTCAGTGAATCCCATCATTGATCGAACCATGTCTAACAAGGTTTGCTTACAATGTTCAGAAACACCCTTCAATTGTGGTGTTGCTGGTGGAGACACTGTGAGAGAATCTCATTCTCTTTTAGATAACTCAAAAATTCAGCACTTAAGTATTCTCCACCTCGATCAGATCGAAGTGCCTTAATACTTCTTTCTTGCTGATTTTCTACTTCAGATCTGAATTCTTTGAACTTTTCAAATGCTTCAGATTTGTGTTTTATCAAATAAACACACCCATACCTCGAATGGTCATCAGTAAAGGTAATGAAGTAGGATTGCCCATATCCTGTGCTAACACTTAGCGGGCCACAAATGTCTGTGTGGATCAAATCCAATAGACCATGCGCACGTTCCACGTTTCCATCGAATGGAGTCTTGGTCATTTTTCTTTTCAGACAGGACTCACGGGTAAGTATAGAATTTATGTCTGACAAGTCAAACATGCATATTCCCACTAGCTTGTGCATCCTTCTTTGAGAAATGTGACCTAGTCTAGCGTGCCATATTTGTGCAGGATTTGGATCATCTAACTTTCTTTTGTTTGTTGTTGAAATCCTGTTTACTTGGACATTCATTCATCATTTCCAGAACATTTCTGGCGCATATAACTTCTTATGTCCGGACTTCTTGCAGTGAAATATGTTCTGACTGATCCGGCTTTGTAGGCCTTTTAAGTGTCTTTCGGAGTTTGCCTCTTATTGGGTTTTTTCTTGTGAGGGGCAGAACATTTCTTTCCCTTACATTGCGGGCCACCTTTGTTCCTGACAACAAGCCCAACTAGGCAACAACATTTTCCTATTTAATGATGACTTCATAAGTCATAAGCATGTTGAATAGCTCTTCAAGGCTATCATCAATTTTATTCAAATTGAAGTTCAACATAAACCCATCCAATGAGAAAGAGAATGACAACAAATTGATTGTCATGAAGTAACTTGTTAGGAATCACCTATTCCAGGCCCACCACTTTCTCATTAAACCCAATCATATATACACCACGCTCATGGACCAAAGCCCCATCTTGCATTCGTGTAGTCATGAGCTTTTAAAAGTGGTGTGCATCACTGTACGAGTTTCATGCACTATGCAACTCTTGCATGTGTATTCGAATGTCAGCAGCATTCAACATTTTCTCAAACTGTCCCTACAGTTCATTTGACATAGAAGCGAGCACATCACACTTTAGCTTGCACAATATGGTCCCACCATCTTGCATGCATTGTCAGTTGAACAAGACTGACATTAGTGTGTATGTCATTTTCTCCGAATTCAGAACAGTTTTCCCAACCAGCCTTGAAAATTAGATTTGGTTAGCTTGTTAATAACAAAATTGGATTATGTGACGAAATCGAAAAATATACTGATATGGAAACAGAATAATTGTTGCTGATTATTTTAAAATAATTTTAAGATATAAAATATGAATTTTTATTTTATAAATTCCCTCCCACTATTTTGACATTTCCACCACCCTCTGATGAAAAAGGGAAATCGTATTTCCTTAGTAGGCACGTAGAGTCCAATTAGCCAATTATAATCCCGAATAATATCAGCCAATTATAATTTCTAAAAGGTAGAGTCCAATTGCATCCCTATGCAACCTCCGCGTGTTTTGCCTCACGTTTAATAAGGACCCAATAATATGACGTCGTTTATTTTCGCGTGTCAAACCAACCCATCAATATTGAATTGTAGTAGACGGTCGCCATGATTTCCCCCAATAATATGAGCCGAAGTCATGGGAGTTCCACTCAATTCACATCATATGTCCGGTGGAAGTCACAGCTTTACGGCATACAGGCCTCCCCAATAATATGAGCCAGACACTGTCCGCAGGTAGCGATCAACATGCAACCACGGTTGATGGAAGGCAAGGAAAAATTAAACTCCTTTAATTTTTACTTTTCCGGTTTGATATAAATTTTGAATCTTATTCAAAATGAGGGATTTTAATTTTAAAATTGTATCATCATTTTAATTTAAAAATCGCCTGCCACGAGTTTGTATGTTTGCCAGATTCATGCAACTATATTATATAATAATATACATACATGCATACTACTATATATCGCATATATATCATAATATGACATTCAACAATAAATAAGGATGATCGATCGCCAACACTATTAGATCCATGTGAGCCAGACATGGATCCAGGTCCAAAACCTAGGTGAATGCAGGGATGCAAATTCAACAATTACAAGAGCTTCCAATATTTTACATGTCTTCATCTTGATCATCGGGCCCACCATCTTCCAGTCTTGATCACCCACTATTTCTAATAATTACATTTAAATAGCCATGGCACATAAAGGATACATCTCATGGGGTGGGAACGAGCCATAAACCAGGCCCACTTTAATAATATCAAATATTAATAAAAAAAAACCGAATAAAACAGTAAAATATCCTAACATACACCTAACACATTGGTCAAAGCTCTCGATCATCCTTCATGCATTTAATATCAAATATTAACATCAATTTAATCAAACTATTTAATTAATTGATAAATCACATATCTAATAATTTTATCACTAACCACCACAATTATTAAAGGATTTAATAAATTAAATAAACTCCTTTATTTAATTTCCAATTAAATCAATAATAATTGATTTATTGTAAAGACTCATTTTTACCATAAATAATTAAAATCATATTCTAATTATTTATTTCACAAGAAAATTATTAATTTTCTAAAAATCAATTTTTCAAAATAAAAATTGAACAAATTTAAAAAATGGCAATTTTACCCAAAAATTTTAAAATTCAGAAAATTGCACCCTGGGCCCAAACAATTCAGGCCCAACATCCAGCACGGTTCTCGAGACGATCCCGGGCAGCCGCCCTCGCTGCCCGCCCGCTGCCCGAACGTTTCGGGCAGGGGCGGCACTCCTGTGCACGCAGGTGCACAGGCAAGCGCGGTGCCGCGCGCAGCGTGCGGACGTTCCGCACGCCGCGCTGCGCAGCGCGCCGCGCTGGCGGCGCATCGCGGGCGGACGCTCCGCACGATGCGCGCTGGCCGTGCGCGCACGATGCGCGCACGGGCTGCCCGTAACAGTTTCGGGCAGAAACGAAAATATATATATATATATATTTTGTTTTCTGGAAAAATAAAATTTTCTTGGTGCTAAATTTTCTGAAAAATTTTCTTGTTTGGTTAGAAATAAATTATTCTATATGATTTAAAATCATACGATATAGAGAACCTGGCTCTGATACCACTGTTCGATCCTGGTTTTCTACACGTCCAAACGCAGCGGAAGTTTTAAAATTTTGTTTATTTTGACAATCAAAATATATTTTGGACGCTCGTATGATTTTATCATAAACATTCATATGATGTTAAAAAATTATACCTTTGGTGAATAATTTCACGTGGCTCCAACTATTCCGGTCTTAGCGGATATAGCTATTGTTGAAAATCTCTACGAACTTTCTTCGATCTCCTTCTATCAAGTCCACGACCAGAAGATTTGTTCCTCTTCCAAATAGCACTAGAATATTTGGAAGATATTTTGCGTAGGAGAGAAAATAATTGAGAGACGGCTCAAACTTTTTATTCAAAAGCATATGGCCGAAAAATATGAGGGATTTTAGATGCCATTATCGTGAGTCATCCTTGGAGAATTGTGGAGGCTAGGTCCTTTTTATTTATTTATATTAAAAGGAGTTTTTAACCTAAATTAAATTTAATGGGCTTTATTAATTAAATGGACTAGTCAAACTAGTTTAATTAATTATATTAAAGTCCATTAAGAACTTTAATTATTTAATATGTTGGACTTGTACTCCTACAAGCCCATTAAATATACTTCCCACTATATTTAATTTAATATTTAATAAAGTCAACCTTTGAGCTTAATAAATTAAATATATTATAAATTCAACATTTGAATTTACTATTTAAATTATAAATTCAACTCCTTGAATTTATCACCTCCAAAATTTAATATTTAATAAACCCAACTTTTGAGTTTAATAAATTAAATTATCAAATTTTATAAATTCAACTCCTTGAATTTATTCTCTCCGAATTTCGTAAATTCAATTTATTGAATTTACTATCTCATAAATTCAACTCCTTGAATTTATTTTCTCAAAATTTAATTATCATAAATTCAACTCTTTGAATTTACTATATCATAATATAAATTCAACTCTTTGAATTTATTCTCTCCACGTGAACAAATGATCCAGTACTTGTGTGACCCTCAATGGTTCAGGGATACAGCTAGCAGTGGGTTCACAACTCTTTGTGATTCAGGACATAATCCTTTATTCGGGCTTACCCTAGTTAGCCCCATTCTTTTCATCAACACCTTGATCAAGAATGTCAGAACTCATTTCTGATTGCACTCATCGGATCATGGTAAGAGCGTCTAGTAACATCGCCCCATGATCCCCTAGGTATCACTGATAGTGCCTGCAAGAACCAGTCGATTATGATTAACGTATAGTACGGTCCCTTCATCTCATATATCCCGATCGAATCTGCAACCATTGGTTCATCGAGGGTTGCATATTAATTCGATAACTATAATAGTGGCATCGCGTGTACTATTTGGAGAACTCCTTCTCCAACGTATATCTCGTACTCTGGCCAGAGATTCCATGCACTATTATTTCATTAGATCACATAGGATATCCACACCCGTAGGTGAGCGGTGAATCCCCGACTACAATGCACTGGCTCCTATATGTGTCGCAACTGTACCCAACCTCGCCACCTGATGACTCTCCTGGAGCCAGTAAACGAGTCAAAGCACAGCCCTAGCATATAGAGCCTTAGTGTTGTCCCGGGTCGTAAGGACTAACGGTGTACAATCACAACCACAGACTTATCCTCTCGATGAATGATAACCACTTGGAAAGTCCGAGGGAGGGTTGTTCGGTATAATCATCATATGACTACCCATCTGCATGTTTGGACATCTCCATGTCCTTACCAAGAAACGCAGTACACAACATCACAGATGCTAGTCTCGAGCTCAAGCGACCTTTATCCATGTTTTAGGCGGCTGAATCGACTAGGAACGAATTTAGAATATGCAGTGTTTACAAATGAGTTTCAACATCGAATTACGATTCATTTGTACTAAAGCATAATCAAGGACTTTATCTATGCTGATTGCATTGGTATATAGATAAAGTATAACAAGACCATTAAAAGTTAAATTATATTAAAATAAGGATTGTTTATTTCACTTGAGTCAATAAAATCCTTAGTCAACCGTTGGCTAGCAGAGCATCTACTCTTACACAGTCCGCCTGATTCAACTTGTACTATCAGTTGGGTCTTCAGTTTGCGATTTAAACAGCTCGTAACTGATCATATGTAAGGCTCGAGATTTATTAATCTTCGTCTAGGCGATATTCGATAGTGTGAGAGTGCATGACATTGCATGAGAAACACTAAGTAAAATGAGGGTAGGAAAGACATGAGAAAAGATGTGAAAGGTGAAGAATAAATGTAAAGGGCCGAAGCTATGGCGCATAGGCACGAAGGAATGCGCGCATATGCATGGAAATTTCAGTAGCCTTGGCGCACATGCACGAAGAAATGCGCGCACATGCGCGAGCAGGCCAGTGGCATTGGCGCATATGCGCGAGAGTAGTGGCGCATATGCGCGGAGCGTCCAGAACCATTGGCGCATATGCGCGAGTTTAGTCGCGCATATGCGCGAGTGCTAAATTTGCCGAGACAGTAGGTTCGGCGCATATGCGCGAGTAATGCCGCGCATATGCGCGAGACGTGTAATGCAAAGGATTAGCCATGTGTCTTGAATCATGCAAGATATATATACAAGTGTCTCGATTCTTTCTTCATTTTTTCAGTAGGATTCGAGATTTTCAGAGAGAAAAGCTTCCAAAGTTTCTCCTTCACTTATAATGGTGATTTTGCAAGATTTAGCAATCCAAACTTTGATCCGACTTCGGTTTTGAACTCCTCTCTTCATTATCTACAAAGTGATGTAAGTCTATTCGATTTCAGTAAGTTTTGAAATTCAGATATTGGGGAAATGAGAATATGATAGTTATATTGTGTTCTTGGCATATTGAGCATGATATATTTGTAAACGGCTCAAAGAAAGGATATCATATGCATTTCCTATGAATTTCAGTATGATTTATGAATTGTTGTGATAGGATTTATTGTGTTTTGGATGGATATTGTATTGGGTTATGAATTAGAATGATTGAGAATGAGATAATGTTGATATCTGTTAAGATTTGATTGACCGGTATCGAGAATCACGTCGTTATGCCGTCAAATTGTATTGAGATCACGTAGTGACTTGGTTAAGTGTTGATTAGATTAAAGATTGATAGATTGTGTATCGACATTTCCATTTCAGATTCAGTTTGGCGACCGTGACAGCGATTCTACGACGAAAGGTATAAATCATGTTTGTTTGGGAAGCCACAACTCAAATAAGACATTATTTGAGTTTCCCAAACCAAACCACAAACTATAGATGATTGTATTTAATTATATCATGTTTATAAATTGTGTATAGAATTATATTCAATGTTGTAACATGATTATGCTTTGATTATAAGAATTGTATTCAAGCATATAAGATTATTATAATATTCAGATATGAATATGAGTATGCTTTGTTTACAGATTGATAGTCATTGCATTTAAGATAGGAGAGTCGTTGACAGCCATTGTCAACTATCTAGATGTTCGGTGTATCTCAGCTTAGGAGCAGCCCTGACTCCTATTGCAGCCATAGATACAGCTCAGACCGAAGTCTAGGAATAAGACGTACAGTCACCCCGAGTGGGAGGGTAGGTGACAGCCATTGACGTCTTATTCATACGGGATCCCTAGAGTTCTAGTCGAGTCGAGTCCAGACATGGTTTGATTCGCATTGCATTGCATGTGCATATGATGTCATTCATGATAGCATGATTCACGTTTAATTGATTATATGCATGTATACATGTTTATACTGGGATTTGTTCTCACCGGAGTTTCCGGCTGTTGTTATGTCTGTATGTGTGCATAACAACAGGTGGGGCAGGATCTGGGTCACGCAGAGGATGAGAGACGGACATAGCGTGGTGATCTCGGGCTTAGCAGAAAAACTAGTAGTTGTACTTTTGGCATGTACTATATTTAATTACTAGTTGTCGAATATGGTTTGGAACCAGACATATTTGTATCTTATGGTTGTATATTATGTTGTTGAATAACATAGAATCTTTTTGTGTTAGCTTTCATTTGAGTTAATGTAAAAGCGAAAATTTGACCCACTTTTTATATTAATGATCCATTTAAATCCCAAAGAAAGAGTTAGAGCCCGGGTCCCCACAACAGGTGGTATCAGAGCCGTAGGTTCTGTAGACTGAGATAGAGTAGAATGAGTGGGGTAGATCGAGTCATCTTCCTTGCTTATGATGTGCTAACATGTTTATTGCTTTCATTATTACATGTTGTTTATTATCTGATTGATTACAGCGTGTAATAAACTGAATCAGAACCTATTCTGGATCAGAGGTAAATGATCAGAGGAGGACTGAAACAGTTGTATAGCTTGGATACTAAATTGTTTGAATATCAGATACATGCCTCCTCGAAGAGCAGCAGTTCCTCTACGACCATTAGCGCCAGAACAGGGGAGCACATCCGGAGATCCTATGGATGTTACGGCGACCCCTATGGAGACGTTACTGAAGCGATTCCAGTCATTCCGACCACCAAACTTAAAGGGTACAGAAAATGCAATTGAATGCGAAAGCTGGTTGGAGGATATCGAGATGTTATTCGAGTCTCTAGGGTACAGTGACGAGAAGCGAGTGAAGCTCATTGGCCATCAACTGCAAGACATTGCTAAACATTGGTGGTTGAATATCAAAAGAGCACTAGAACAACGTGGCACTGAGATTACATGGAAAGTGTTCAAGACCGAGTTCTATCAGCGATTCTTTCCTGTATCCTACCGTAAAGATAAAGGCGCTGAATTTGCAAACCTGAGGCAAGGGCAATTGAACATTGAAGAGTACGTTGCTAAATTTTCTTCTTTGCTTCGCTTTGCACCCCATGTTTCAGGAAATGATGAGGCCATGGCAGATCAGTTTATAAATGGCCTGAATCCAGATATCTTTACGTTCGTCAATACTGGGAGACCCGATAATTTCTCGGATGCATTGAATCGTGCCAAAGGAGCTGAAGCAGGATTGCTTAGGCAACGGAGTGCTCCGTACGTTGCACCGAGTCCGAGACCGCCACTACCTCCATCTCAAGTTCCTTCTCCTCGATTCGAAAGTGGTGGTAGCAGTAGTGGACGCAAAGATCAGTTGAAAGCAAAGGGCAAACAGTTTAAAAGGGCAGGGAGCAGTTCTTCGAGCTCCAGCGGGTCAAGACAGAGAGGTTTTGGCCAGAATTTAGAGGTGACGAGTGGATATTGCGGTACTTGTGGAGGTAAGCATGCCACAGAACAATGTCAGGGAGTATTGGGTAAATGTAATATATGTAAGCAACCGGGACATTATGCCAAGGTCTGTCCTCAGAAAAGTGGTGCATCGAGATTTCAGGCTGAAGGGTCGTCTGCCTCAGTGACTCGGCCTGAGAGGCAAGCTTCATCGGTCCATTCCTTTCAGCCACCACCAGCACAGAACCAGCCTCGAGCCAGAGGTGGACAGCCAGGGAGTCAGCCTCAGAGACAACAGGCTCAGGTGTTTGCCTTGACTGAAGAGCAAGCACAGGATGCCCCAGATGATGTCATTGCAGGTAACTGTTCCCTTTGCGGTTATCCTGCTTATATATTGATAGATACGGGTGCATCGCATACATTCATATCAGAACGATTTGCATTATCGCATTCCTTGCCCGTTGAGTCTTTGTTAGATGTCGTGTCTATTACTTCTCCGTTAGGCAGTGGTTTGATATCAGTCACTACGGTTAGACATTGTATCTTACAGTTTGAGGGTCATGAACTTGATCTAGATTGTATAGTACTTGGGCTAGCTGACTTTGATTGTATAGTGGGGATCGATATGTTAACAAAGTACAGAGCCACAGTGGATTGTTTCCACAAGATTGTCAGATTCAGACCAGAAATGGCAGAAGAGTGGAAATTCTACGGAAAGGGTTCCAGATCTCGGATTCCCTTGATTTCAGCTTTGTCTATGAATAAGTTGCTGCAGAAAGGAGCAGATGGGTTCCTTGTGTACGCTGTAGATGTTCAGAAATCTAGCCCTACATTGGCAGATTTGCCAGTAGTACGGGAATTTGCAGATGTGTTTCCAGATGAGATTCCAGGGTTACCTCCGGTGCGAGAGGTAGATTTTAGTATTGATTTGATTCCAGGTACCACTCCTATTTCGAGAGCTCCGTATAGGATGGCACCGATAGAGTTGAAAGAATTAAAGGCACAATTGGAAGATTTGCTAACCAAGGGATATATCAGACCTAGTGTATCTCCTTGGGGCGCTCCGGTACTTTTTGTGCGAAAGAAAGATGGAGCGATGCGGTTGTGTATAGATTACCGGCAATTGAATAAGGCAACGATCAAGAACAAATATCCTTTGCCTAGAATTGATGATCTATTTGATCAGTTGCAGGGATCCTCTGTGTATTCTAAGATTGACTTGCGATCCGGATATCATCAACTCAGAGTTCGAGATGTAGACATACCAAAGACAGCATTTCGAACCAGGTATGGGCATTACGAATTTATTGTCATGCCTTTTGGTTTAACAAATGCTCCTGCGGTATTTATGGGATTGATGAATCAAATCTTTCAGAGGTATTTAGATGATTTTGTTATTGTCTTTATCGAAGACATTCTGGTGTATTCTAAGAACAGAACTGAGCATGCAGAACATCTCAGGATTGTGTTGCAGACACTGAGAAATGAGAGATTGTATGCCAAATTGTCAAAGTGTGAGTTGGTTGAATCGAGTTGTCTTTTTGGGACATATCATATCTGGAGATGGTATTTCTGTAGATCCGAGTAAAGTGAAAGCTGTGATTAATTGGCCAAAACCGACTTCTGTGCCAGAGATACGCAGTTTCATGGGTCTAGCAGGATACTATAGACGATTCATCCAAGACTTCTCCCGTATTGCCAAGCCAATCACCCAATTGACACAGAAGAATGCGCCATTCATATGGTCTGAGGAATGTGAGTCTAGCTTTCTAGAATTGAAGAAAAAGTTGACCAGTGCACCTGTCTTGATGATTCCTTCAGGTACGGGTGATTTCGTTGTATATTGTGATGCCTCTCACAGAGGTTTGGGATGTATTATTATGCAGCGAGGTCATGTGGTCGCATATGCCTCAAGACAGTTGAAGACTCACGAGACTCGATACCCCATTCATGATCTTGAATTGACGGCTATCGTATTTGCACTGAAGATTTGGCGTCATTATCTTTATGGCGAGAAATTCGAGATCTATTCCGACCATAAAAGCCTCAAGTACCTGTTTTCTCAGTCAGAGTTGAATATGAGACAGCGTAGATGGCTTGATCTGTTAAAAGATTTTGATTGCGAGATCAAATATTATCCGGGGAAGTCAAATGCAGCGGCAGACGCCTTGAGTCGAAAGGTATGTGCCTTATCCTTATCGACGATAGGTGTTACCAAACTCGTGGAAAATTGCTGTTTCTCTGGATTAGAATTTGATACAGACAGGAGGCCACTACGACTTACTGCTATTCAAGTTGAGCCTGATTTGATCAGGAGGATCAAAGAAGCCCAACGAACCGATCAGAATGTGCAAAGATCGATTCAGATGGTCAGAGCAGGACATGTATCAGAATATCAGGTACGTGATCATGTTTTATACATCAATAACCGCCTCGTAGTGCCAGATGTTTCAGACTTGAGACATCAGATTATGTCCGAAGCACACTGCAGTCGGTTCAGCATCCATCCTGGTGGCAGGAAGATGTACAATGATCTGAAGACCCAGTTCTGGTGGAAGCAGATGAAGTCAGACATCGCAGAGTATGTGTCTAAATGCTTGAACTGCCAACAGGTGAAGGCCGAGAGGAAGAAGCCCGGAGGGTTACTTCAGAGTTTGTCTATTCCTGAATGGAAATGGGACCACATTTCCATGGATTTTGTGACGAAGTTACCCCGATCTTCCCGAGGCTGTGATGCGATTTGGGTCGTTATTGACAGATTGACCAAATCAGCTTGTTTCATCCAGTACCGAATGACTTACCGACACGATCAGATGGCGGAGATATATGTTCGAGAGGTAGTCAGATTACATGTGCCGAAGTCTATCGTATCAGATCGTGATCCCCGATTTACTTCACACTTCTGGCACAGTCTACAGCAGGCTTTGGGTACGACATTGCACCTGAGTACTGCGTATCATCCTCAGACAGATGGACAGTCAGAGCGGACTATCCAGACGTTAGAGGATATGTTGAGAGCCGTGGTGCTAGATTTTGGCACTAGCTGGCAAGATTCCTTACCTCTTTGTGAATTCTCTTACAATAATAGCTATCAGACGAGCATTGAGATGGCACCGTTTGAAGCTTTATATGGTAAGAAGTGCAGATCTCCGCTATACTGGGATGACATTGTAGAAGTACCGGAACTTGGACCAGATATGATTCGTGACATGACAGAGAAAGTGAAAGTCATTCAGAAGAGGATGAAAACGGCGCAAGACAGGCAAGCGAAATACGCCAACATCAGACGTAGACCGTTAGTATTTGAGCAAGGAGACAGGGTGTTTCTAAAGATTTCCCCATTCAGAGGCGTTGTCAGATTTGGCAAGCGTGGAAAGTTGTCTCCTAGATACGTTGGTCCTTACGAGATTCTAGAGAAGATTGGCGATCGAGCATATCGACTGGCTCTTCCTCCTTCTCTATCTGGGATACATGACGTCTTTCATGTATCGATGTTGCATAAATACATGCCTGATGTTTCTCATGTCATTCGTCCTGACGAAGCTGAACTTGATCAGACTTTGAGCTATGTGGAACAACCGATACAGATTCTTGACCGGAAGGAAAAGAAGCTAAGAACGAAGACTATTCCTCTAGTGAAAGTCCAATGGAGTCGTCATGGCATTGAAGAAGCGACTTGGGAAACGGAAGCAGATATGCAACAGAAACATCCCGAGTTGTTTACATGATGTAAGTAATTTTCAGTCTTGATTACATTACTTGTCATGTATGTTTAATAATTGCCTACGATTTCGAGGACGAAATCATTTCTTAGAGGGGGAGAAATGTAAGGCTCGAGATTTATTAATCTTCATTTAGGCGATATTCGATAGTGTGAGAGTGCATGACATTGCATGAGAAACACTAAGTAAAATGAGGGTAGGAAAGATATGAGAAAAGATGTGAAAGGTGAAGAATAAATGTAAAGGGCCGAAGCTATGGCGCATAGGCACGAAGGAATGCGCGCATATGCATGGAAATTTCAGTAGCCTTGGCGCACATGCGCGAAGAAATGCGCGCACATGCGCGAGCAGGCCAGTGGCATTGGCGCATATGCGCGAGAGTAGTGGCGCATATGCGTGGAGCGTCCAGAACCATTGGCGCATATGCGCGAGTTTAGTGGAGTGCTAAATTTGCCGAGACAGTAGGTTCGGCGCATATGCGCGAGTAATGCCGCGCATATGCGCGAGACGTGTAATGCAAAGGATTAGCCATGTGTCTTGAATCATGCAAGATATATATACAAGTGTCTCGATTCTTTCTTCATTTTTTCAGTAGGATTCGAGATTTTCAGAGAGAAAAGCTTCCAAAGTTTCTCCTTCACTTATAATGGTGATTTTGCAAGATTTAGCAATCCAAACTTTGATCCGACTTCGGTTTTGAACTCCTCTCTTCATTATCTACAAAGTGATGTAAGTCTATTCGATTTCAGTAAGTTTTGAAATTCAGATATTGGGGAAATGAGAATATGATAGTTATATTGTGTTCTTGGCATATTGAGCATGATATATTTGTAAACGGCTCAAAGAAAGGATATCATATGCATTTCCTATGAATTTCAGTATGATTTATGAATTGTTGGGATAGGATTTATTGTGTTTTGGATGGATATTGTATTGGGTTATGAATTAGAATGATTGAGAATGAGATAATGTTGATATCTGTTAAGATTTGATTGACCGGTATCGAGAATCACGTCGTTATGCCGTCAAATTGTATTGAGATCACGTAGTGACTTGGTTAAGTGTTGATTAGATTAAAGATTGATAGATTGTGTATCGACATTTCCATTTCAGATTCAGTTTGGCGACCGTGACAGCGATTCTACGACGAAAGATATAAATCATGTTTGTTTGGGAAGCCACAACTCAAATAAGACATTATTTGAGTTTCCCAAACCAAACCACAAACTATAGATGATTGTATTTAATTATATCATGTTTATAAATTGTGTATAGAATTATATTCAATGTTGTAACATGATTATGCTTTGATTATAAGAATTGTATTCAAGCATGTAAGATTATTATAATATTCAGATATGAATATGAGTATGCTTTGTTTACAGATTGATAGTCATTGCATTTAAGATAGGAGAGTCGTTGACATCCATTGTCAACTATCTAGATGTTCGGTGTATCTCAGCTTAGGAGCAGCCCTGACTCCTATTGCAGCCATAGATACAGCTCAGACCGAAGTCTAGGAATAAGACGTACAGTCACCCCGAGTGGGAGGGTAGGTGACAGCCATTGACGTCTTATTCATACGGGATCCCTAGAGTTCTAGTCGAGTCGAGTCCAGACATGGTTTGATTCGCATTGCATTGCATGTGCATATGATGTCATTCATGATAGCATGATTCACGTTTAATTGATTATATGCATGTATACATGTTTATACTGGGATTTGTTCTCACCGGAGTTTCCGGCTGTTGTTATGTCTGTATGTGTGCATAACAACAGGTGGGGCAGGATCTGGGTCACGCAGAGGATGAGAGACGGACATAGCGTGGTGATCTCGGGCTTAGCAGAAAAACTAGTAGTTGTACTTTTGGCATGTACTATATTTAATTACTAGTTGTCGAATATGGTTTGGAACCAGACATATTTGTATCTTATGGTTGTATATTATGTTGTTGAATAACATAGAATCTTTTTGTGTTAGCTTTCATTTGAGTTAATGTAAAAGCGAAAATTTGACCCACTTTTTATATTAATGATCAATTTAAATCCCAAAGAAAGAGTTAGAGCCCGGGTCCATACATCATAGCTTCTGCACACCAAGGTAAAACATTAGTAACACAAAATAACAAGTTTTGTTAGCATAAAAAATTAGATTGCGAACTTGAAAAGTTCCAACACCCGACTACACCTAACCTCGCCATCTGATGACCCTCTATGGAGTCGGTAAACGGATCAAAGTGCATGCTAGTACGTATAGCCCCTACATTGTGTCGAATCAAAGGACTCATGGTGTACAATCATATTTCGGACCATTTCACTCGATAAGTGAGTACCACTTGGACTGTCCGATAGATGGTTGTTCAGTGCATCATTTTATGATCACTCATTTGTGTGAATGGACATCTCTATGCCCTTGCCAATGAAACATGACATTTACGTCACAAATACTAGTCTCGAGCTCGAGCGACCTTTATCCTCGTTTTAGACGACTGATTTGATTAAGAACCTATTTAGAATATATGGTAAACTTCCTAATGAGTTTCATGATCTTACATTGCAACGCAGACCTCATGGTACCTATTGTATATTCAAGTACTTTATCTATGCAGCTTGTATGAGTATACAGATAAAGTATAATGCATAATCGAATGAAATCGTAAAATATTATTAAAATAAATATCATTTTAAATTAGAGTCAATAAAGTTCGACCATAAATTGGCTTACCGAACACTTACTCAACAACAATTACTCTAACAACAAGAACAGTCGTTACATCATCTCAAATTTGGTCTCATATGTTAAATTATTGTTGGTTCGGTAAGCGGAAAAAATATATTCAATTCAAACCTTGGAATGGGTCCATGTCCATCTCTCCTCTGCTGCCTCATACTGTCTCTCTTCTTCGTTTTCGTCTCCTCCACCGATATCACAGACCTGGTATTCGAAGGCTGCGCGGACCTGAAATTCCAGGATTTTAATGGGGTCTACAGGCAAACGCTCAAGAATCTGTTGGAAACTTTAAAATCCCAATCCTCAGCTACAAAGTTCTACAAAACCACTTCCGGTGATGGCCCATCAGCCATCAATGGCGCCTTTCAATGCAGAGGTGATCTCTCAAACGGAGACTGCAACATTTGCGTTGCTAAAGCCCCTGATTTGGCTGAAAATCTTTGTGGGCAAGCTATTGCCGCGAGAGTCCAGCTGAATGGGTGTTATTTAAGGTATGAAATCTCTGGGTTCCGACAAGTGAGTGGGACTGAGTTGTTGTACAAGATTTGTGGGTCGAACCGGGCCAGTGGATCCGGGTTTGGGGATAGATTGGATATGGCTTTAGGGGAGATAGTGAAGGGTTTGGCGAGTGGGAACAGTGGATTTTTTGCTACTCAGTATCAGTCTGTGTACGTTTTGGGTCAATGTGAAGGTGATTTAAGCAGTGGAGACTGTGTGAGCTGCGTGAAAAGTGCGGTGGATAAAGCTAAACTTGAGTGTGGCAGCTCAATTTCAGCGCAAATATATCTTCGAGAATGCTATGTTAGCTATACTTATTATCCAAATGGGGTGACCAATAGACAATCACCACTTTCATTATCAGGTAAATAAAACATATTTGCAAACTTTTCACCATACATCACCATCTGGCGATCGCGATACCTTTCTTGGTTGAACATTCAAGTCAAGATTTAATTCTATACTAGTATTGGTCGTGATAAGGGATATGATAATATGTCTCTTTCTATGGTTTTGGAATATTGCTTGCGTTGGTGGCATTTCAACTAGCTTACACCGCGAGGCATTGGCTATTTTGATGCAAATTGGTGGCCAGCCAAAGCGAGACTTTGTGTCGAACAAATTCATGTCTTAGTTTGAAATACGAATTGGAATACACAAAAGTGAAGTGTTGAGTAAACGTAGTAGAAAGTTCAATTGGGACGAAGTTGTAAGAAATAGGAAATATGGTATTTCATATCTGGTCTGATATGTAAGATAGATGAAGAGGGTCATCTTAAAGAAGTCGAAATAGACGGCTTAGCATTAATTTTTTACTGATGTAATATTATGTACCATGGTGTCTTAAGCTTATAAATATATTTGGGGTTCACCAAACTCTCCGCCCAGTTGTTTTTATTCAAAAATATATGTGACATAATGTGGTTTATTCGGCTTTATATTGCATAACGAAACGGGTAGCTATAAACAACGGTCACACTCACTCGTGATAACTTGGATTTTTCTTTTAGCGATGACAACATAATTTGAATGAATGTAGGGACAGGAAGGAATACACAGAAGACAGTGTTAGAGTAGATGCCCTGCAAGCCAACGGTTGGCTAGGGAATTTGTTGACTCAAGTGTAATAAACAATCTTTATTTTAATATAATTTAACTTTTAATGGTTTCGTGATACTTTATCTGTATACCCATGCAAGCAGCATAGATAAAGTCCTTGATTATGCTTTAATACAAATGAATCGTAATTCGATGTTGAAACTCATTTGTAAACACTGCATATTCTAAATTCGTTCCTAGTCGATTCAGCCGCCTAAAACAGGGATAAAGGTCGCTTGAGCTCGAGACTAGCGTCTGTGATGTTGTGTACTGCGTTTCTTGGTAAGGGCATAGAGATGTCCAAACATACAGATGGGTAGTCATATGATGATTATACCGAACAACCCTCCCTCGGACTTTCCAAGTGGTTATCACTCATCGAGAGGATAAGTCCGTGGTTATGATTGTACACCATTAGTCCTTACGACCCGGGACAACACTGAGGCTCTATATGCTAGGGCTGTGCTTTGACTCGTTTACCGGCTCCAGGAGAGTCATCAGGTGGCGAGGTTGGGTACAGTTGCGACACATATAGGAGCCAGTGCATTGTAGTCGGGGATTCACCGCTCACCTACGGGTGTGGATATCCTATGTGATCTGATGTAATAATAGTGCATGGAATCTCTGGCCAGAGTATGAGATGTACGTTGGAGAAGGAGTTCTCCAATAGTACACGCGATGCCACTATTATATGTAACACATAGTTATCGAATTAATATGCAACCCTCGATGAACCAATGGTTGCAGATTCGATCGGGATATATGAGATGAAGGGACCGTACTGTACGTTAATCATAATCGACTGGTTCTTGCAGGCACTATCAGTGATACCTAGGGGATCATGGGGCGATGCTACTAGACGCTCCTACCATGATCCGATGGGTGCAATCAGAAATGAGTTCTGACATTCTTGATCAAGGTGTTGATGAATAGAATGGGGCTAACTAGGGTAAGCCCGAATAAGAATAAATGTTATTCTGAATCACAAGGAGTTGTGAACCCACGGCTAGCTGTATCCCTGAACCATTGAGGGTCACACAAGTACTGGATTGTTTGTTCCCGTAGAGAGAATAAATTCAAGAAGTTGAATTTATATTATATAGTAAATTCAAGGAGTTGAATTTATGATAAATAAATTTTGAGAGAATAAATTCAAGTAGTTGAATTTATAAAATGTGATAATTTAATTTATTAAACTCAAATGTTGGGTTTATTAAATATTAAATTTTGGAGGTGATAAAAATTCAAATAGTTGAATTTATAATTTAAATAATAAATTCAAATGTTGAATTTATACTGTATTTAATTTATTAAGCTCAAAAGTTGAGTTGATTAATTAATAAATTAAATATGGTGGGTATTATGTTTAATGGGCTTGTAGGAGTACAAGTCCAACATAATAAATAATTAAAGTTTTAATGGGCTTTGATTAAATTAATTAAACTAGTTGGACTAGCTCAATTAATTAAATCAAACCCATTAATGTTAATTATGTAATTAGGGTTTAATTAATTATAAATAATACATATAAAGACAAAACCCTAGCCCACCCACCTCACAACCTCACGTGAGCCTCCATTCCAAAGTGAGAAATTCGGCCACCTTGATTTATGGTTAGGGTTTGAGCCGTCTCTCATTTTTTTATCTCCTACGCAAAATCTCTTTCACATTCTCTAGTGCAATTTGAAAGAGGAACATACAATTCAGTCGTGGACTTGATAGGAGGATTTCATCGAAGAAAGTTCGTGGGAATCAACAAGAGCTAATCCGTTTAGACCGGATTAGTTGGTGTCCAGTGATTTATTCACCAAAGGTATAACGATTCTAACGCCCTATGAATGTTTTGATTTAAATCATACGAGCGCCCAAATATATTTTGATTGTCAAAATAAAAATAAAATTTTAAACTTCCGCTGCGTTTGGGCGCGTAGAAAACCGAGATCCAACAGTGGTATCAGAGCCAGGTTTTCTGAATCGTATGATTTAAATTATATTGAATAATTTGTTTCTAACCACACAAGAAAATTTTCAGAAATATTGATGCACCATAAAAATTAAATTTTCCGGAAAAAAAAAAAAAAAAAAAAAAAAAAAAAAAAAAATTTCGCGATCTGCCCGGAACTGTTCCGGGCAGACCCCGCGCAGGGCTGCGCGCGCAGGAACGCGCAGCGCGCGCGCGCAGCGTGCGCGCGCAGAGCGGCGCAGCGTGCGGAACGTCCGCACGCTGTGCGCCGCCCCGCGCGGCGCACAACGCGGCGCAGCGTGCGGAGCGTCCGCACGCTGCGCGCGGCGTTGCGCGCACCTGTGCGCGCCTGCGCGCACAGGTTGCTGCCACTGCCCGAAACGTTCGGGCAGCGGGGGCGACGACCCGGGATCGTCTCGGGAAGCGTGCAAAATTGATGGGCTTGAATTGTTTGGGCCCGGGGTGCAATTTTCTGATTTTTCAAAATTATGGGGAAAATTGATATTTTTGAAATTGATTCAATTTTTTATTTTGGAAAATTAATTTTTGGAAAATTAATAATTTTCTTGTAAAATAAATAATTAGAATATGATTTTAATTATTTATGGTAAAAATGAGTTTTATAAGAAATCAATTATTATTGATTTAATTGGAAATTAAATAAAAGAGTTTATTTAATTTATTAAATTCTTTAATAATTGTGGTGGTTAGTGATAAAATTATTAGATATATGATTTATCAATTAATTAAATTGTTTAATTAAATTGATGTTAATATTTGATATTAAATGCATGAAGGATGATCGAGAGCCTTGACCAATGTGTTAGGTGTATGTTAGGATATTTTACTGTTTTTATTCAATTTTATAATATTTGATATTATTAAAGTGGGCCTGGTTTATGGCCCGTTCCCACCCCCATGAGATGTATCCCTTATGTGCCATGGCTATTCAAATGTAATAATTAGAAATAGTGGGAGATCAAGACTGGAAGATGGTGGGCCCGATGATCAAGATGAAGACATGTAAAATATTGGAAGCTTTTGTAATAAGTTGCATTTGCATCCCTGCATTCACCTAGGTTTGGACCTGGATCCATGTATGGCTCACATGGATCTATTAGTGTTGGCAATCGATCATCCTTATTTATTGTTGAATGTCATATTATGATATATGCGATATATAGTAGTATGCATGTATGTATATTATTAGATAATATAGTTGCATGAATCCGGCAAACATACAAACTTGTGGCACACGATTTTTAAATTAAAATGATGAGACAATTTTAAAATTAAAATCCCTCATTTTGAATATGATTCAAAATTTATATCAAACCGAAAAAGTAAAAATTAAAAGAGTTTAATTTTTCCTTGCCTTCCATCAACCGTGGTTGCATGTTGATCGCTACCCGCGGATAGTGTCTGGCTCATATTATTGGGGAGGCCTGTACGCCGGAAAGCTGTGACTTCCACCGGACATAAGATGTGAATTGAGTGGAACTCCCATGACTTCGGCTCATATTATTGGGGGAACTCATGGCGACCGTCTACTACAACTCAATATTGATGGGTTGGTTTGACACGTGAAAATAAACGGCGTCATATTATTGGGTCCTTATTAAACGTGAGGCAAAACACGCGGAGGTTGCATAGGGATGCAATTGTCTTCTACCTTTTAGAAATTATAATTGGCTGATATTATTCGGGATTATAATTGGCTAATTGGACTCTACGTGCCCACTAAGGAAATACGATTTCCCTTTTTCATCAGAGGGTGGTGGAAATGTCAAAATAGTGGGAGGGAGATTTATAAAACAAAATCCATATTTTATATCTTAAAATTATTTTAAAATAATCAACAACTATTATTCTGTTTTCATGTCAGTATATTTTTCGATTTCGTCACATAATCCAATTTTGTTATTAACAAGCTAACCGAATCTAATTTTCAAGACTGGTTGGAAAATTGTTCTGAATTCAGAGAAAATAGCATACACACTAATGTCAGTCTTGTTGAACTGACAAAGCATGCAAGATGGTAGGACCATAGTATGCAAGCTAAAGTGTAACATGCTCCCTTTTACGTCAAATGAACTGTAGGGACAGTTTGAGGAAATCTTGAATGCTGCTGACATTCGAATGCGCATGCAAGAGTTGCATGGTACATGAAACTATGCACACCATTTTAAAAGCTCATGACTACATGCATGCATGATGGGGCTTTGGCCCATGAGCATGTTGTACGTATGACTGGGCTTGCTAAGAATGTGGTGGGCCTGGAATATGTGATTCCTAATGAGTTACAAGATAACATCAATTTGTTGTCTTTATCTTCCTCATTTGACGGGGTTATGGTGAACTTTAATTTGAATAAGATAGTTGATAGCCTTGAAGAGCTAGTCAATACGCTTATAACTTATGAGATCACCATAAAACATAGAATTGTTGTTTTTCTAATGGGCCTCTCGTCAGACGAAAAATGGCCCACAAGATAAGGGAAAGAAATGTTCTGAACCTCACAAGAAAAAACAATCCCAATAAGAGGCAAACTCTGAAAGACACTTAAAAGGCTTACGAAGCCCGATAAGTTAGAACATATTTATTTTACTGCAAGAAGTCCGGACATAAGAAATTATATGTGCCAGAAATGTTCTGGAAATGATAAGTGAATGTCCAAATAAACATGATTTCAACAAAAACCAAAATAAAGTTAGATGATCCAAATCTCACACAAATATGGCACTCTAGACTAGGTCATATTTCCCAAAGAAGGATGCACAAGCTAGTGGGAGAATGCATGTTTGACTTGTCGGACATAAATTCTCTACGTGCTTGTAAATCCTGTCTAAAAGAAAAATGACCAAGACTCCATTCGATGGAAACGTGGAACGTGCGCATGGTCTATTGGATTTGATCCACACAGATATTTGTGTCCCGCTAAGTGTTAGCACAAAATATGGGCAATCCTACTTCGTTATCCTTACTGATGACCATTCGAGGTATGGATATGTTTATGAAACATAAATCTGAATCATTTGAAAAGTTCAAAGAATTCAGATCTGAAGTAGAAAATCAGCTAGAAAGAAGTATTAAGGCACTTCGATCTGATTGTGGTGGAGAATACTTGAGTGCTGAATTTTTGGGTTATCTAAAAGAGAATGTGATTCTCACAGTGGACTCCACCAGCAACACCACAATTGAACGGTGTTTCTGAACATTGTAAGAGAACCTTGTTGGACATGGTTCGATGAATGATGAGATTCACTGAATTGCCTACATCGTTTTGGGGCTTTGCGCTTGAAACCGCGGCAATGTTGTTGAATAATGTCTATAATAGTGCAGTGGATAAAACACCATATGAGATATGGATGGGAAAAAATCCCAAATATTCTTACATGAGAATATGGGGATGTCCTGCTTACGTGAAGCAGACAGTGGGAGACAAATTGGATAGTAGATCCACTTTGTGCTACTTTGTAGGATATCCAAAGAATTCTGTTGGATATTATTTCTATCATCCCAATGAAGCAAAAGTGTTTGTTTCAAGAAATGCCACCTTTTTGGAAAAGGAATTTCTATTAGATAGAAAAGGCAAGATGATAGAACTTGAAGAAATTCAAGATACTCCCTCAACTATAGAAGTTGAACCCATTTCCCAAGAACCAGTAGTTGAAGTACAAGCTCTTAGAAAGTCTGATAGAGTTATTAGACCACCTGCCAGATATACACTTCTTCATGAACAAGGCCATGATGAGCCTTGTGTTGGATGCGATCCAATGAATTTCAAAGAAGCAATATCTGATACTGATTCAACTAAATGGCTTGAAGCCATGCAGTCAGAAATGGACTCTATGTATTCAAACCAAGTCTGGACATTAGTGGATCCACCTGAGGGAATCGTTCCCATAGGATGCAAATGGATCTACAAAAGAAAGCTTGGGGCGGATGGGAAGGTACTGACCTTCAAAGCAAGACTGGTTGCAAAAGGTTATACTCAAAGGCAAGGAATTGACTATGAGGAAACTTTTTCACCAGTAGCTATGTTTAAGTCCATTAGAATACTACTAGCCATAGCAGCATGGTATGACTATGAGATATGGCAAATGGATGTAAAGACTGCATTCCTCAATGGAGACATCAAAGAAGAAATTTATATGTCTCAACCTGAGGGATACACATCAGTAGGAAGTGAGCATAAGGTATGCAAACTTCAGAGATCAATATATGGTCTCAAGCAGGCATCGAGGAGTTGGAACCTCAGATTTGACAGCACTATCAAAGAGTTTGGTTTTGCTAAAAATCCTGAGGAACCATGTGTGTACAAAAAAAAGTTAGTGGGAGTGCAGTGACATTCCTGGTACTTTATGTTGATGATATCCTGCTCATTGGGAATGATATAGGATTACTGCAATCAACTAAAGTATGGTTAGCCAGTAAATTCTCCATGAAGGACATGGGTGAAGCATCCTATGTATTAGGAATACAAATCTATAGAGATAGATCAAAAAGGATGTTGGGACTCACCCAAGTCACTTATATCGATACCATTTTGAAGCGATTCTCTATGGAAGAGTCCAAGAGAGGATACTTACCAATGTGTCATGGTGTTACTCTATCTAAAGCTGTGTGTCCCAAAACTGATGCAGAGATAGAGATGATGACACGTATTTCATATGCGTCAGCCATTGGTAGTATCATGTATGGTATGATATTGACACATCCTGATGTTGCTTACGCTCTGAGTGTTGCAAGCAGATATCAGGCGAACCCTGGTCCAATGCATTGGAAGGCCGTGAAAGATATTCTTAAGTACTTGAGAAGGACTAAGAATTTGTTCATGGTCTATGGGGGTGGAGAATTGAAATTGGAAGGCTACTTGGATTCTAGCTTCCAATGTGACGTAGATGATTCGAAATCGACCTCTGGTTTTGTATTCATGCTATATGGTGCGGCTGTCTCTTGGAAATGTTCCAAGCAAGACACCGTTGCGGATTCCACCACTGAAGCTGAATACATTGTTGCATCTGATGCAGCCAAAGTGGCAGTTTGGATGAGGAATTTTGTCCAAGTGTTGGGCGTTTTTCCTAAAGAAGTTGATCCAGTCCCGTCGTACTGCGACAACACTGGTGCCATTGCGCAAGCAAAGGAACCAAGGTCTCATCAGCGATCCAAACATGTACTGAGGAAGTTCCATATCATACGGGAGATTGTGGGAAGAGGAGACATCAGTCGAAAGAGTCCCCTCTGCAGATAATGTTGCTGATCCACTTACATAGCCCTTGCCAGGACCTTTGTTTCAGAAGCATCGCGAAACAATGGGATTAAAGTTAAGGGTAGTTGGCTCTAGGGCAAGTGGGAGATTGTTAGAGTAGATGCCCTGCAAGCCAACGGTTGGCTAGGGAATTTGTTGACTCAAGTGTAATAAACAATCTTTATTTTAATATAATTTAACTTTTAATGGTTTCGTGATACTTTATCTGTATACCCATGCAAGCAGCATAGATAAAGTCCTTGATTATGCTTTAATACAAATGAATCGTAATTCGATGTTGAAACTCATTTGTAAACACTGCATATTCTAAATTCGTTCCTAGTCGATTCAGCCGCCTAAAACAGGGATAAAGGTCGCTTGAGCTCGAGACTAGCGTCTGTGATGTTGTGTACTGCGTTTCTTGGTAAGGGCATAGAGATGTCCAAACATACAGATGGGTAGTCATATGATGATTATACCGAACAACCCTCCCTCGGACTTTCCAAGTGGTTATCACTCATCGAGAGGATAAGTCCGTGGTTATGATTGTACACCATTAGTCCTTACGACCCGGGACAACACTGAGGCTCTATATGCTAGGGCTGTGCTTTGACTCGTTTACCGGCTCCAGGAGAGTCATCAGGTGGCGAGGTTGGGTACAGTTGCGACACATATAGGAGCCAGTGCATTGTAGTCGGGGATTCACCGCTCACCTACGGGTGTGGATATCCTATGTGATCTGATGTAATAATAGTGCATGGAATCTCTGGCCAGAGTATGAGATGTACGTTGGAGAAGGAGTTCTCCAATAGTACACGCGATGCCACTATTATATGTAACACATAGTTATCGAATTAATATGCAACCCTCGATGAACCAATGGTTGCAGATTCGATCGGGATATATGAGATGAAGGGACCGTACTGTACGTTAATCATAATCGACTGGTTCTTGCAGGCACTATCAGTGATACCTAGGGGATCATGGGGCGATGCTACTAGACGCTCCTACCATGATCCGATGGGTGCAATCAGAAATGAGTTCTGACATTCTTGATCAAGGTGTTGATGAATAGAATGGGGCTAACTAGGGTAAGCCCGAATAAGAATAAATGTTATTCTGAATCACAAGGAGTTGTGAACCCACGGCTAGCTGTATCCCTGAACCATTGAGGGTCACACAAGTACTGGATTGTTTGTTCCCGTAGAGAGAATAAATTCAAGAAGTTGAATTTATATTATATAGTAAATTCAAGGAGTTGAATTTATGATAAATAAATTTTGAGAGAATAAATTCAAGTAGTTGAATTTATAAAATGTGATAATTTAATTTATTAAACTCAAATGTTGGGTTTATTAAATATTAAATTTTGGAGGTGATAAAAATTCAAATAGTTGAATTTATAATTTAAATAATAAATTCAAATGTTGAATTTATACTGTATTTAATTTATTAAGCTCAAAAGTTGAGTTGATTAATTAATAAATTAAATATGGTGGGTATTATGTTTAATGGGCTTGTAGGAGTACAAGTCCAACATAATAAATAATTAAAGTTTTAATGGGCTTTGATTAAATTAATTAAACTAGTTGGACTAGCTCAATTAATTAAATCAAACCCATTAATGTTAATTATGTAATTAGGGTTTAATTAATTATAAATAATACATATAAAGACAAAACCCTAGCCCACCCACCTCACAACCTCACGTGAGCCTCCATTCCAAAGTGAGAAATTCGGCCACCTTGATTTATGGTTAGGGTTTGAGCCGTCTCTCATTTTTTTATCTCCTACGCAAAATCTCTTTCACATTCTCTAGTGCAATTTGAAAGAGGAACATACAATTCAGTCGTGGACTTGATAGGAGGATTTCATCGAAGAAAGTTCGTGGGAATCAACAAGAGCTAATCCGTTTAGACCGGATTAGTTGGTGTCCAGTGATTTATTCACCAAAGGTATAACGATTCTAACGCCCTATGAATGTTTTGATTTAAATCATACGAGCGCCCAAATATATTTTGATTGTCAAAATAAAAATAAAATTTTAAACTTCCGCTGCGTTTGGGCGCGTAGAAAACCGAGATCCAACAGACAGTTGCGATTGTGCTTGGAGGACTTGTGGGTGTGGGACTGGTATTGGCTTGTTTGTTGTTTGCAAAATCAGTTTTCAAGAAAAAGACTCATACATACAAACATGGTGGATAGAGGTTAGTGTTATTGTTGCAACTTGAGCTTATTTGCTTGGATTTTACGCCTTTTATGTAGTCATCTTATATTAATTGATCAAGTTTTTAGTAGTGTTCACCCACATAAGCACACACAAGCCAACACTTTGACATTAGACACAAGAAAATCAACGAGAGAGAGTATAAGGTTTTGGCCTTAAATATACTCACCTCTCATTATTAAAATCCCATGCCTATCCGTGAATTTGGACTCCAGTGGCTTTATGTGTTGTTGCATAGAAAATGTACATTATCTTGAAAATTGTTGATAGAACACAATCGAACCCGATATAGCTTGTGGGAGAACCAAGGCTGATGTTTGACATATAATGTACTTTTTTTTGGCAGGAAAGAAGGCAGAAATACAAGAAATTACAAGATGGGATTTAGGGAAATATGGGTAAAAATGGATTACCATTTCATTGGGTGCTTGTAGAAAGGGAAGATTTGCTTTTCACTTTATTATGATTTAGCTTTAGAGTATATCTTCCTCTCCAAGTTTTGTTCTTGTTTCTTCTTTTTTTATCCTTTATATATATACTCTTTTTGAGTGAAAATTTAATTCAAATGTGCCTATTCAAAGAAGGATAGTGAGATTAGTGTTAAATAACTCATTTGTGCTAGTGACATGAGTGTATATCCACAATTTAACAATTGATAGATCAATGAATTACTGTGCATTTGCTTTATATCAAAGTTGATGAGTTGACTTTTACACCATGAAAAGCAACAAGTAATGGATGTCTCTTTATGTATGTAGTTACAAAACTCAAAGTAAATCCTAGCTTTCCCATTGTAATGGGATTGGGGTGCAATAAGTTGATTGATCATGTAGTGCCTAAATTCAGTACACGTATAACCCATGCATTTATTTAATTATTAAAGCATTTATTTAATTTTCAAACGAGTCCTAGTAGTTCATGAATTATTTAAATGTATTATTTTAAATTAATTATGTTTATGCGATGCACGTTAAAATGTTTTTCGAGTTTCATGTTTCAGGCGATTATTCGAGGCGGGATCGAGGAAAAGACCGGTGACGATTCTTGACAATTTAAAATGCGGTATTCTTTTTTAAAGGCTAGGAAGAGGCATTTTAAATAAAATAATTATTTTAGCATTTTAAAGACTTATTTATGTTTTTAGTGATTTAAGAGTTTAAAACTTTTAAAATTAGCATTTTTGTGTGTATTATTTTAATTGAGAGATTTTATTAAAGTTTAAAGAGTGTTAGTATTTTATATAGTTTTATTTATTATTTAATTAAGCAATTTTTCCCTAAACTATTAATCACACACACACTTTTACACACATTAAATAGCGACACACACACACACAAGTCTTTTCAGATTGTAAAATTTTTGAGAGAATAGAAAACCTAGGGTCTCCTTCCCTAGAGCAGCCGCCCCTTCCACTCGATCTTCCAGTAGGTTTTCGGTGATTTTTATTGCAAGATTTTGGCGCCACGTTCGTCCCGGATCGACCCTCACTCCGTCTCCACTTCGGTATCGTCGTTACGGTATTTTAAATATCAAAATGCACGTATAATCTCTCTTTTCTACGTCGATCATGTCATAGTATGTGTTGCGTTATTTTTATGCGTAAAATCCACGTATGATGTGTAGTAGTTTGAGCAGGAAATCTATCGATGCGTTTTGAAAGAGTTTTTAGATCTGAAATCCCGTTTTTCACTGTATTTTGAGTTACTGCGAATTTTCGGTCAAGATTTTGAGAAACCTTTCAACAGGAAAAACGTAGAACGTTTCGATACCTTCGATTTGATATAAAATTCTAAATTTTTGGACGAAAATCGAGTGAGTTATGGAGTTTTTCGTGGGACTGCTCAAGCTGCGACTTTTATGTAAATTGTGTTCTTGAATTATTTGTTGCAGGCTTCGTTGGACATAGCCGGGCTTGTGCTACTGCATTTAGATATGTTACGAGATGTATTTAGGTGTTATTTGGTGGTTCGTTTGGGTCGGGATTGGCTTGGGATGTAATAGATGTCGTAGGAAGCGAAACGATGCCTAATTACGGATTATTGTTGTGTTGGAATTAATTGTTGATGCTTAGGGACGTTTGGGGCATTTTTACGGGTTTGAATCAATGTAATAACATCCTAGGATGAGTCTAGAGGTGTTGGTTCATGGTCCTTAGGCTTGGATTGAATGGGTGAAAGATTAAGTTAGCGAAATTTCGTGAATTTGCAAAGACAGAGGGTACCCAGACCCCTTCATGGACCCTGGCACGGAGTCCGTGTCCTTTTTCCTTCAAAAATACGAATTTCCAGAGTCTACCCGGACCCGTACACGGACCCCGTACACCCTTTAAAAAAAAAAATTTTAAAAAAAAATTATTTTTTTTTAAATTTTTTTTAGGATTTGCTTCGGGGTTCTATATCATGGTTTAGCACCTTGGTTAAAATTTATTTATGTAAAAATATAGGATTTGTTTTGTGGTTTTATGTCATGGTTTAGTACGATGATTATGCGAGGTCAAGTCCTTAGCGAACTAGAATGTCATAAGCTACTTATTCACTTTGGTGGTGAGCTCGAGTACCTACGTCTAAGACATGCAAGTTAAGTATTTAAAATTCATGGTAGTATGTGCAGTAGCGGCCCCAAGTGAGATCCAACGAATCCCTCAACGCCAAGTAAGAATGTTGACGTGCAAAGAAAATATTTTAAGTTTTTGGAGATATGCTAAATGTCTTGTGACCAAATTATGTTAGGATTGGAAAGCGTTAAATTATGAACGGGGACCAATTCGCCCGTTAAATTATGAACGGGTTAGATCGAGGTTGGAAAGCGTTAAATTATGAACGGGGACCAACCAACCCGTTAAATTATGAACGTGGATCTCATGTATATGGCAGTGGATACGTCCCTGTCAGCCCAGTACTGTGGTTTGTCTGATCAGGCATTTATTATGTTATGGGTCACTTGCTTTGAAACATGTCTCTACGCAAAATATAGTCATGTATGTTTAAGTACGTTCAGTTATGCAAGCATGTTTATGAAAGCTTTCAAGTTATGGCACGCCTATGTATGTACGTATGTTCAAGTTACGTTATGCAAGTTCAAGTTCTAGTATGTACGCTCTATTTTAAAGTTGCATGTGGTTTTATTATGTAATACTTGTTATTCCGGTTTATACGTGTTGAGTCTTTAGACTCACTAGACTTGATCGATGCAGGTGAGTATGTTGTTGAGGAGACAGGAGGTGGCGACCAAAGGGCAGGCTTGGACTGAGCGGGAGGCTAAACCCGAGGACCGCCATGTTTCAGTTTCATGCAAAAGTTAAATTACTCTGATTTCATATTTTGATGGAAATACTTTGAGCAAATTTTATTGTAGTTATTTTGAACAACCATGTCTTATGAGGGACTTGGTTGAGATATTTTATGGCAAACTTTGAATGTTATTTTATGTTTAAGAAAATTTTAAATTTTTCCGCAAATACGGTACGTTACAGTTGGTATCAGAGCGGTGTTCTTGTAAAGTGTTATGTCTACCGTCAGTCGCAAGAAGCTCACGAAGTCACACCTCAAGTCTGTAAGTTTTAAAGTTTTGAATTTATGTTATGTAGTAAGCATTAAGTTTTGATTTCGGCATGTGCATATTTTGAAGTTCAAGTACGTGCATCTTATGTTGTCTATATTATGTTCATGCATGTCGGGTTTACGTGTTGGGTAAATGTTAGAACAATATGCCCCCCTAGACATGGGATTGTGTGTGAAGCAGGCTATGAGAATTGCAAAACCCAAGATGGGGAGAGGGTCACTTCTCCTCATCCACCCCAGATGTGCAGGCTCAGATGCTTGCAGGGATGGCCCAGTTCTTCGCACAGTTTGCGGGGAACTAGACTGCAGTAGACACAGGGGCGAGGCCTAGACTGGAGGCAATCTATGAAAGATTTAGGAGGATGAATCCGAAGGAGTTTTCGGGGACCACTGACCCGATGATAGCGGAAGGATGGATTAAGTCCATCGAGGTAATCTTTGCATTTATATGGCTACAGGATGCTGACAGAGTTAGATGTGCCACCTTCTTGTTGACTGGAGACGCGAGGCTTTGGTGGGAAAGCGCGTCAGTGTCAATGAACTTACAAACACTGACGTGGAATGGGTTCAAGGAGGTTTTCTACTCCGAGTACTTCACTGAAGAAGTACGCTCTCGCCTGACCAGGGAGTTCATGTCGCTGTGACAGGGAGACAACAGCGTGGCAGACTTCGCCAGGAAGTTTGAGAAGGGGTGTCACTTTGTGCCCCTGATGGAAAATGATGCCCGGGAGAAGATGAGGCATTTTATGGTTGGGTCACGGTCGATCTTGCGGCGTGATGTTCGAGTTGCTGGTCCTATGACTTATACAGTTGTCGTGTCGAGAGCTTTGGCGGCAGGGCAGAACCAAAGGGACATTGAGGTCGATAGGCTTGGCAAGAGGCCCTATCAGGCACCTTGTTTTGAGGAATCTTTTTAAGTCATTGAGAAACTTAGGATTAAGTGGATATGAGTACTGAAATTAGGTTATCTAAGACTACTTGGGTCGTGTAAGTTTAGATTTCAAGTTTATGGAATAGGTGATCAGATGGGGATATTGAGTGAAATAAAAAAAGGAATTAGTTGTATTCAACATAGGTTACCAATGTCGAATATTAAGATTTTTATCGAGTAAGAAATCCAAAATCTTTATATGAGGATTTTAGAATTCTGTGGGGTTATAAGTGAAGTTGATTTATTAGAATTAGTCCATCATTAACAGGGGGAAACTTATTAAGCTTTATACATTAGAAAGAATTAAGTATCGAGGATACGTCAAATTGTGACATTCGTTCGAATGAGGAAGGTTTAAGTGTCTTAGGCCTTAACTATAATGTAATTGGGAAGTAAATAGTTTAAGCATGTGTTTGATGCTAGGAAGGTTTTATTATCTAAGCAGAATATCGATATTGTATATTTTGAGATTTTATGGATTAGTGTTACTCGAAATTTAAGATTAGCAGCAATCTTTATTTGGGATGTACTTGTAAACAGCTAAGTTACGTAAGTTAGTGTCGTATGGTAAAGACTGAAAGCGGACCGGTTACGGTGGCCGGAAACGCAACGGAAGCATAAATTTTCAAAAATGACATGAAATTTCGGCCACCTTGATTATTTGTGCAATATTTACAAAAATAACAAAAACATGCATAGGATGTTTTAGTGATTTACCTATCAACCCCTTAGAGTTGATGAAATGGCTCCAACTAAAGTATGAATACTTTAGCTCTTCTTTGGTAGACAAATCTACAAGCACACCCTTTTCTCCTTCAAGAATTAGGCCCACCACTTAGCTATGTAAATCCCCTCTTGATTTGCACTAGAAAATCAAAAGGAATTTTCAAAGAGAAATTTTGTTCTCAACAAATTGAAGAACAAAACAAGAAGAAATTTTGGGAGAGAAAAGCTTCAAGATTTCGGCCAAAGGGAGGTGTAGAAATGAGGAGTGAAGTTGAGTCTAGGTTGTGAGAAAAGCAACTCTCAAAAGCAACAAAAAGTTGCATGCCTAGTCTCCAACCCTTCACCTCCCCAAAGCATGCAAACCCTAGAATGACATGCATATAATATAGTTTTTAACACATTAAAAACCATAGACTAAATTTTAATTATCTCAAACACATTTGAGATTAATTAAATACTACTTGAATTTATTCAAGTCCCACTAGTTAAATAATTATTTTAATTGAGCTCTACGAGACTCAATAATATTAATTCAACACTTGAATTATATTTAATTATTTGGACTCTACTAGGTCCACTAGTGTTTAATTAATTCAACACTTGAATTAATTTAATTTAGTCCCCAATAATGTTTATGAAAATCACAATTTTCAACTACATTATTTACTTGGCCAAATTTTAATCTTAGGAACACTTCCATAAATTAAAATTTATATTTCTCTCATAGAAGTCATACTTCTAATTTTCTTTACGCTTATAAACACATTTATAAGCCGTTCAACACATTGAACTATTTTACTTCTCTTCGGGATTTACTAAGCAAGTACTTGTGTGGCCCTCAATGGTTCATTGATACAACTAGCCGTGGGTTCACATCTCTATGTGATTCGGACTAAACATGTCCTTATACGAGCATACCCCAATTGCTCCATTCTTACTTATCAACTCCTTGATAGCAAGAACGTCAGAACTCAAGTCTGATAGTACCCAACCAATCACGTTAAACGCCTAGCAGCATCGCTTACGTGATTCCCTAGGTATCACATGATAGTGCCTGCAAGAACCATTCAATTATGGTTAGCGTACAGTACGGTCCCTTCAACTCATATATCCCGACCGATTCGACAACTATTGGTCTATCGAGAGTTGTCAATGAATCGATACTATGTGTCATGTCGTGGTTGCATCGATGGTGTAATCTATGAAACCCCTTTCATAATTACCACCATACTCTGATCAGAGATTTCAACCCACACATATATGAAAAACACATAGGATATCCATACCCATAGGTAAGCGGTGAATCCCCGACTACAATGCATCGACTCCTATATGTTTCGCCGTAACACCAAATCTTGCCACCTAATGACCCCATAAGAGTCGGTAAACAAGTCAAAGTGAAACGCTAGCACATAGAGTCTCAATGTTGTCCCGGGTCATAAGGACTAATGGTGTACAACCATAAACCAGGACTTTTCCACTCGATAAGTGAGAACCACTTGGAAAGTCCTTTTATGGAGGGTTGTTCAGTGCACTCTACCAGGAGCACCTATCTGCATGCTCGGACATCACAATGTCCCCTACCAATGAAACATGGTACTCACATCGCAGATACTAGTCTCTAACTCGAGCGGCCTTTATCCTTCTTAGTGGCGGCTGAATCGACTAGGAACGGTTTAGAATATACAGTATTACAAATATGAGTTTCATGATACTCATCATATGAACATCTCATATTCTTTCTACTATTTGTATATTCAAGGGCTTTATCTATGCAGCTAGCATGGGTATAAAGATAAAGATGCGCCAAATTAATAAATTCAAATATTATTAAAATAAAGATCGTTTATACAAAGAGTTTCATCGTGAACAGTCGGCCAACACTTGGCTCGACGTGCACCTACTCTAACAAAGACTCGATTCAAGGATCGTAGGTCAATATTATTACGGGGTTAAAATAAGGTTTAACTTTTGAGTGTAGTACCAAGGATAGAAGTTGATCAGTAACTTTTGGTGCTAAGAATTCTTAGATTGAACTGCATAAATGCTAATGTAATAGATCGATGAACATTACGGGTATAGTATAAGGAAGGTAAGATACGATAAGTATGAACCTCCATTTCTAATATTGGAAATTGTGAGAAAAGTCAGAACTCGAGGTCATAGTAAAGTAAAACTAAGACAGCCTTCAGAACTAGATTAGGACATTGCGATTTCTTAGTGATGCCATTTGGATTGACGAATGCTCCAGCGATTTTTATGGACTTGATGAACCGAGTATTCCAGCCCTACCTAGATCAGTTCGGTATAGTGTTCATTGACGACATCCTCATCTACTTGAATAGCCATGAGGAGCACAACTAGCACTTGAAGACAGTTTGCAGACCTTGCAGAGTCGCAAGTTGTTTGCGAAGTTCAGTAAGTGCGAGTTTCGGTTGGAGAAGGTAGCGTTTTTGGGTCATATTATTTCTAGCAGTGGAATCGAGGTGGATCCAACCAAGGTAGCGGCAGTTAAGGATTGGGTTGAACCGATGAATGCATCGGAAATCCGCAGTTTTCTAGGTTTAGCCGGTTACTACCGTAAGTTCATCCAAGGATTTTCATCGATAGCAGTGCCACTCACGTCACTGACCAAAAAGAATGCTATGTTCGTGTGGAGTGAAGAATGCCAGAAGAGCTTCGATACTCTGAAGCAAGCTCTTATTTCGGCGCCAGTGCTAGCCAGGCCGCCAGGGCAGGGTGAATTTGTGCCTTACCGATGCATCTAAGCTCGGATTAGGCGCAATGTTGATGCAGCAAGGTCGGGTTATAGCTTATGCTTCCAGGCAGTTGAAAGTGCACGAGAAGAACTACCCGACGCATGATCTTGAGTTAGCCGCCGTTGTCTCCGCACTGAAAATTTGGAGACACTACCTATACGGGGAGAAATGTCAAATTTTCACCGATCATAAGAGTCTCAAATATTTCTTCACACAGAAAGAGCTGAATATGAGACAGAGACGGTGGTTAGAGCTGGTGAAGGATTACCACTGCGAAATTAGCTACCCGCGAAAGGCTAATGTTGTCGCAGACGCATTGAGCAGGAAGGTGGCAGTTGTAGCGCAGTTGTCAGTCCAGAGACCTCTTCAGTCTGAGATTCAGAAGTTTGGTCTAGAGATTTATCATGAGGGCAGAGCTCCTAGGCTGTCTAATCTGACACTCAAATCTGGTTTGCTAGACCGTATCCGAGCAGGTCAGTCTTCAGATGAGCAGTTACAGAAATGGAGACTGAAAGATGAAGCCAAGGGCAGTGTTTTGTACACAGTTTCAGACGGCATTGTGAGATACAGAAGTAGAATGTGGGTGCCTAGTGATGGTTCGATCAGACATGATATTTTGACAGAGGCACACGCATCTCCGTATTCCATTCACCCAGGAGGCACAAATATGTACAAAGACCTACAGATATTGTATTGGTGGCCAGGGATGAAGCGAGACATCCGTAGATTCGTATCAGAATGTCTCACTTGCCAGCAAGTAAAAGCTGAACATCAGAGGCCAGCAGGGATGCTCAAGCCACTCCCTATTCCCGAGTGAAAATGGGAGAATATTACTATGGATTTTGTGATTGGGTTGCCAAGATCAGTCAGGGGTTTTAATGCCATTTGGGTTATAGTGGACCGACTTACTAAGTCAGCGCACTTTTTGCCAGTGAAGACGACTTTCTCCATGACGCATTATGCGGAGCTTTATATCCGGGAGATAGTCCGTTTGCATGGGTTCCCAGTTTCGATAGTGTCCGACAGGGACCCGAGGTTCACCTCGTTCTTCTGGAAGAGCTTGCATGCAGCTATGGGGACGAAGTTGCTTTTCGGTACAGCTTTTCACCCGCAGACAGATGGCCAGTCTGAGAGAGTGATTCAGATTCTGGAAGATTTGCTAAGAGCCTGTATGATTGATTTTCAAGGAACTTGGGAGTCTAGACTACCTCTAGTGGAGTTCACATACAACAACAGCTTCCAAGCATCTATTGGTATGGCTCCCTATGAGGCGTTGTATGGGAAGAAGTGCAGATCACCAATTCATTGGGATGAAGTTGGTGAGAGAGCAGAACTTGGTCCAGAGATAGTTCAACAGACTGCAGACGTGGTGGTCAAGATTCGAGACAGAATGAATACCGCCCAGAGTCGCCAAAAGAGCTATGCCGATAAGAGGAAAAGAGATCTCGAGTTTGCCGTAGGTGATCTTCATAAAGATAGCACCCATGAAGGGTGTTATGAGATTCGGGAAAAGAGGCAAACTGAGTCCGAGGTTTATTGGACCGGTCGAAATTTTGGACAGAGTTGGGACACTAGCTTATCGGGTTGCCCTTCCGTCGAATCTGGCCTGGGTACACAATGTGTTCCACGTTTCTATGCTGAGGAACTACCTAGCAAATCCTTCGCACGTATTGAGCTATGAACCGTTACAGTTGGCTCTAGACCTGTCTTATAAGGAGAGACCCGTCCAGGTCCTAGACAGACAGGAACGGAGACTTCGGAACAAGGTGACCAAGCTGGTCAAAGTCAAGTGGCTGAACCAATCAGTGGAGGGAGCCACCTGGGAGTCAGAAGCAGACATGATGAACCGCTACCCGGAGTTGTTCGGTAAGATTTAATTTCGAGGACGAAATTTATATAAGTGGGGGAGGAACTGTAGTGCCCAAATTCAGTACACGTATAACCCATGCATTTATTTAATTATTAAAGCATTTATTTAATTTTCAAACGAGTCCTAGTAGTTCATGAATTATTTAAATGCATTATTTTAAATTAATTATGTTTAGGCGATGCACGTTAAAATGTTTTTCGAGTTTCATGTTTCAGGAGATTATTCGAGGCGGGATCGAGGAAAAGACCGGTGACGATTCTTGGCAATTTAAAATGCTGTATTCTTTTTTAAAGGCTAGGAAGGGGCATTTTAAATAATTTAATTAGTTTAGCATTTTAAAGACTTATTTATGTGTTTAGTGATTTAAGAGTTTTTTAACTTTTAAAATTAGCATTTTTGTGTGTATTATTTTAATTGAGGGATTTTATTAAAGTTTAAAGAGTGGTAGTATTTTATATAGTTTTATTTATTATTTAATTAAGCAATTTTTCCCTAAACTATTAATCACACACACACTCTTTTACACACACTAAATAGCGACACACACACAAGTCTTTTCAGATTTTAAAATTTTTGAGAGAATAGAAAACCTAGGGTCTCCTTCCCTAGAGCAGCTGCCCCTTCCACTCGATCTTCCAGTAGGTTTTCGGTGATTTTTATTGCAAGATTTTGGCGCCACGTTCGTCCCGGATCGACCCTCACTCCGTCTCCGCTTCGGTATCGTCGTTACGGTATTTTAAATATCAAAAGGCACGTATAATCTCTCTTTTCTGCGTCGATCATGTCATAGTATGTGTTGCGTTATTTTTATGCGTAAAATCCACGTATGATGTGTAGTAGTTTGAGCAGGAAATTTATCGATGCGTTTTGAAAGAGTTTTTAGATCTGAAATCCCGTTTTTCACTGTATTTTGAGTTAATGCGAATTTTCGATCAAGATTTTGAGAAACCTTTCAACAGGAAAAATGTAGAACGTTTCGATACCTTCGATTTGATATAAAATTCTAAATTTTTGGACGAAAATCGAGTGAGTTATGGAGTTTGTCGTGGGACTGCTCAAGCTGCGACTTTTATGTAAATTGTGTTCTTGAAGTTATTTGTTGCAGGCTTCGTTGGACATAGCCGGGCTTGTGCTACTGCATTTAGATATGTTACGAGATGTATTTAGGTGTTATTTGGTGGTTCGTTTGGGTCGGGATTGGCTTGGGATGTAATAGAAGTCGTAGGAAGCGAAACGATGCCTAATTACGGGTTATTGTTGTGTTGGAATTAATTGTTGATGCTTAGGGACGTTTGGGGCGTTTTTACGGGTTTGAATCAATGTAATAACATCCTAGGATGAGTCTAGAGGTGTTGGTTCATGGTCCTTAGGCTTGGAGTGAATGGGTGAAAGATTAAGTTAGCGAAATTTCGTGAATTTGCAAAGACAGAGGGTACCCGGACCCCTTCCTGGACCCTGGCACGGAGTCCGTGTCCTTTTTCCTTCAAAAATACGAATTTCCAGAGTCTACCCGGACCCGTACACGGACACGACCCCTACACGTGGTCCGTGTAGACCCTTTTTAAAAAAAAATAAAAAAATGTTAAAAAAAAATTATTTTTTTTTTAAAAAAATTTTAGGATTTGCTTCGGGGTTAATTTTTTTATTAAAAAAAATTTTAGGATTTGCTTCGGGGTTCTATATCATGGTTTAGCACCTTGGTTAAAATTTATTTATGTAAAAATATAGGATTTGTTTTGTGGTTTTATGTCATGGTTTAGTACGATGATTATGCGAGGTCAAGTCCTGAGTGAACTAGAATGTCATAAGCTACTTATTCACTTTGGTGGTGAGCTCGAGTACCTACGTCTAAGACATGCAAGTTAAGTATTTAAAATTCATGGTAGTATGTGCAGTAGCGGCCTCAAGTGAGATCCAACGAATCCCTCTACGCCATGTAATAATGTTGACTGTGCCAAGAAAATATTTTAAGTTTTTGGAGGTATGCTAAATATCTTGTGACCAAATTATGTTAGGATTGGAAAGCGTTAAATTATGAACGGGTTAGATCGAGGTTGGAAAGCATTAAATTATGAACGGGGACCAACCAACCCGTTAAATTATGAACGGGGATATCATGTATGTGGCAGTTGATACGTCCCTGTCAGCCCAGTACTGTGGTTTGTCTGATCAGACATTTATTATGTTATGAGTCACTTGCTTTGAAACATGCCTCTACGCAAAATATAGTCATGTATGTTTAAGTACGTTCAGTTATGCAAGCATGTTTATGAAAGCTTTCAAGTTATGGCACGTCTATGTATGTACGTATGTTCAAGTTACGTTATGCAAGTTCAAGTTCTAGTATGTACGCTCTATTTTAAAGTTGCATGTGGTTTTATTATGTAATACTTGTTATTCCGGTTTATACGTGTTGAGTCTTTAGACTCACTAGACTTGATCGATGCAGGTGAGTATGTTGTTGAGGAGACAGGAGGTGGCGACCAAGGGGCTGGCTTGGACTGAGCGGGAGGCTAAACCCGAGGACCGCCATGTTTAAGTTTCATGCAAAAGTTAAATTACTCTGATTTCATATTTTGATGGAAATACTTTGAGAAAATTTTATTGTAGTTATTTTGAACAACAATGTCTTATGAGGGACTTGGTTGAGATATTTTATGGCAAACTTTGAATGTTATTTTATGTTTAAGAAAATTTTAAATTTTTCCGCAAATTTTGAGTATGAAAAGTACGGTACGTTGCAGATCATATGGTTGAAACCTTTTAGCTTTGTTATTTTTTGGGCAGTTATGATAAATATCTGCAATTACTATAAAAAAACATATTTGTAATTGACTTAAATTTTAATTATTATTGATGTCTTCAATGTTAATTTTCAAACTTTTCTCTCTCTTACCAATGTAGCACTCGAGCATCAGTCTTAAGTGTAGTGTTTTAATTGTCTGATAAGATGTTACATGAACCCTCTTAGCAATTTAGGTTAAATAATTTCGTAGAGTGAGGATGAATATGAAATAATAGTTGGAGCCTAGAGGATGGCAATGTGAAAATGCACTCAGCATATGACGGTTCATATATGGAAAAATTACATTTTGGTCTTATAATTTACATGTTATTAATTTTTGGTCGTATTGTCATCAATTGATGTCTTAGTTTAGTCCACTAAGTAGCATTTTCTTCAATTTTAGTACTTTTTCGTCGGAGTATTGACCTGATCTCGGAAAATGATGATGCAATATCGGAAAATATCTATAAGACGATAAACATTGGTAACATATCCGATTCAAGTTACCACTCCGGTGAAAAATAACTAAAATTGGAAAAAAAAAATACATGTTAATGTCTTGATAAATGTTCATTTCAAATTGTGAGACTGAAAGTTAAAATGTATTGGTTTGTTGAAACTAACTTAGTCATCTAATATAAGTGAGTTTATTCGATGTTCTTTATGGTAGTTCCCAAACTATGCATTCAATAGTTTTTCTCCCCCAAGTCCAAGTATCATATATAGTTCCAAAATAAAGAGCCTTAAAGACTAGAAGAAAAGCACCTAGACCTACAAGATGGATGTGAACTGAATCCATCTTTGAGTTTAAGATGTCATGTACTAGATCCATCTACTGTGTAGGATTATCATGAAACTTGAAAGTTGCGAAGTTGAATCACAGTTCTTTCTCGCGGAATAGAGTTTTATAAACAACGTTTTGATAACTTTAGAAAGACCTGAAAGGTCCTTGAACATTTAATCTTTGATATTCTCGACATCGGTTGTAATCTGCAGCGTCCGAAAACCAAACCTAGGTAAACAACATGTATGCAAATTGTTTAAATTACTTAGTTGTTTTATTTAATTGATTTTAAATACTTACTCAATACTTATTAAATGATTAAAGATATGATTGCGTGATTAAATGATTATATGACAAGATTTAATGAAATTTAAGGATTTTTACCCGAATATTCGATAATAGGCATGTGAAAGGAGACCTGGGACGACCAAGACAAAAATATTTATTTTACATTAAATGTTTTCAAGGCTTCCTAATATGACTAAAATGATTTAATTTTCCTAAAAATGTTGGAGTTCAAATTATTTTACGAGTCAAGCTCGATTTTCCTGGGAAGCCGGTTTTGGGCAAACAAGTAGTTTTTAAAAGATCAAAATATTATTTTGGGAAACAAATTTTATAAAATCTTATGTTTTAAATTAAATAAGAGTTATTGAGCCCAATTTAACTAAATTAAGTAGGCACAATTGCTCCTAAACTTGCGAGCCCAAAACTCAAGCTCATTAACATGTTAATTAAATTTATAAAAGGAATCATAAGCTTTCATAACACCATAATTCACCTCCATCAGCCGAAAACACACAACACACACACTATAAATTTCGAAATCAAGGTTGGGAAGAAAAGCTAGGATTCTTCGTCGTCCGGTCGTCCAACTTCGCACCCTTGCCAACGATCGTTTATTTCAAGCGTTATAAATGCATATTCACGTTTTCTAAAATATTTTAAACATCATACAAATCATAATGTGCATGATTTAATTGTTTATGCATGAAAAAATAGGTGTTTGAATATTTTACGGTAGAACGTTTATGTTAAAAAATATGATGATTTTATGCTCGTTTTGAAAAACGTTATGAACCCTACGGGCACACTGCCAACTAAGATTGATTTTTGAATGAAATGTGAACAAAATTTAAAGGAAATATAAGCTGGAAAACCGAAGGGAACAAGAGAGGAACCGTGGGTTTTGTATGGTTTGTACAAGATTCAAGGGGCTCGGCTCGGGTGCATGGGGTGTTGGGCTAGACCAGGTCTTGAGGAGGGTTCGTTTGGGATGTGGTTAGGTCATAGGAAGGGTCCTAGCAGGGCTAAAACTCGCACTAAGTGGCTGGAGAAGAGTCCTAGCGTGAAAAGGCTCTTCCCATGCAAATTCAGGGGCGGTCGAGAGGTTTCAGAGGGAGGCTTGGGAGAGGGCTTGGCTAGATGGTCTAGGTGATGGCTCATGGTGGTCCAGTGAGGGTTGGACTCGGTGGTGGCTCGGGCAAAAAGTCCCACGCGAGAAGGAGACTCGTTTGCACCTTGGTGGGACGCGCAGCTGCTGTGCTTAGGGAGGTGGCTTGATGCGAGGGTTCAGGGGTCTGGGCTGGCTGGGCTTGGTTGGGTCTAGGCGTAGTCCAGGGTCAGTGAGGGTCCGAGGTGATAGCTGGTTAATGGGCCAGAAGAGCCCTAAGCTAACTAGGAGTCTTGGCCAAGGGAAGCTCACGCGCATATTTATGGGGTCCTGGTTACAGGGCTCGTGCACGAGCTAGGGTCAAGCTCTAAGGGTCAGGGATGGTCAGGAGAATGCCTAGGTGGGTTGGCTCGGGTTTGGCTTGAGGTGGCTCGGACGTAGCTTGAGTAAATAGGGAGATGGCTCGAAAATTGGAACCATTGGTCCACGGGTGTGGTTCATGGCTCACAATGGTAATTTAGGTAATAAAAAGGTTATGTTTAAAATTAGAGAAGAAAATATTAAGTTGGAATTTATTCGGTAATTAAACGCCTCATGAATAGTTAATTAAAGAATTAATTAGAAATCCTCGATTTAAGCTGAATAAAATTATGAAAAATTAGATTTAAGCTTAAGTAATTATTTGAGATAAGCCTATGTCATGAAAAGTGAGAAAAAGATAAAATCGAGAATTTTGACGTCTAGGGGCAAAACGGTCATTTTACACTTGGGAAATACGTAAAAGTTTTGCAGCGCCATGAAGGAATATAACGTATGTTAAATGATATTTTTTGATTTAAAATGATGATTTTGATAAAAATATGTTATTTTATGATTTATGGTAAAGTAGTGTAATTTTTACTGTTAAAATGCTATTTTTTGGAAGGCATGATATTTTATGATCTTCTTTACTGTGATAGATGCTAATTTTCAAATGTGGAAAGGAAATGATATTTTTATGTTTTAAAATGGAAAATGGAAAAAAAATATTTTCAGGGATGTGAATTGACTGTGACAAATGATATATGATATTTGATTTTGTTGGGATATCGTGAGGGTCAATGCCCCAGAGGGACCCCGTTTACGGGCTAAGTCCCCACAGAGGGACCCCGTTTACGGGACAAGACCCCAGAGGGACTCCGACGATTGTATTTCTTTGGTGGATCCTAGTGCCCACACCCCATGGGCCATGTGGAGCTGAAGACTGATCAGTTGATCAAAGGATAATTAGTCACTTTCAAGGATCAAACTTCACCCAAAATGATAAAGGATTGAAAGTTTTACGAATAAAATGATTTTATGATATATGATTTATGCTTAAAGGATATTTAAATGGTTTATTTATGCTTAAAACTATTTTAAAGGGTTATTTATATTTAAAAGCTATTTTAAATAAAAGTATGATTTTTAAATGCTTGTGATTGTATCATGTTTAGAATATGCCGAGTCATTAGACTTACTTGGCTTGTATGATGCAGTATCTGATGATATTATGGGAGGCTCTGACGATTGAGTGGATCGAGTGCTGTAGTACTGTAACGTCTCAATTTAAAGGTTCACGCGAACCACATGCATGTAATTATTAAATATTTGTATTTTAATTAATTATTTTAGTTGCATAAATTTATTATGAGGTGTACATTTACATATTTAAAATACACTTTTCTACATGGTTGCATTAAAATGTATTTTTTTAAAAAAGTTATTCGAGTTGCAATACAGGAACGGAGACCGAAGGCTGCAAAATAGAAATTTTCTTTATTAAATAATTGTTTTTAATTATTTAAAATATGATTGAAGCTTTTTCTTATTTTTGAAAATAAGGGGATTATAAGGTGATTTTATACGCCGAGACGTAAAATTTATCGATATTGGTGAAATCGTAACCGGTCCGCTTTCAAGTGGTATCAAAAAAACGTAACCTTAGCTCGGATACCACTTGAAAGCGGACCGGTTACGGTGGCCGGAAGCGCAACGGAAGTCAAAAATTTTAAATTTTAGAGCAAAATTTCGGCCACCCCATATTTGTGCAATATTTACATTCAAACACCATAATACATACATAGGGTGTTAGAAGTGATTTACCTATCAACCCCTTGAGGTTGATGTGTGGCTCCAACTAAAGTGTAAACACTTTAGCTCTTGAAGGTTGGCAATCTACAAGCTCCTCCTCCAACTCCAAAAATTAAGCCCACCACAAGCAATGTAAATCCCTTCTTGCTTTGCACTAGAAAAGCAAGAAGATTTTTCATTTTCTCTCAAATTTTTCTTCATTTTGTTCTTCAAGAGTTGGGAATAAAATCTTTTCATTGAAAAATCTTCTTGCTTTTCTAGTGCAAAGCAAGAAGGGATTTACATTGCTTGTGGTGGGCTTAATTTTTGGAGTTGGAGGAGGAGCTTGTAGATTGCCAACCTTCAAGAGCTAAAGTGTTTACACTTTAGTTGGAGCCACACATCAACCTCAAGGGGTTGATAGGTAAATCACTTCTAACACCCTATGTATGTATTATGGTGTTTGAATGTAAATATTGCACAAATATGGGGTGGCCGAAATTTTGCTCTAAAATTTAAAATTTTTGACTTCCGTTGCGCTTCCGGCCACCGTAACCGGTCCGCTTTCAAGTGGTATCCGAGCTAAGGTTACGTTTTTTGTGTAATATTTACGTAATATTATGTTGAGATCGATTTCTAACCGCTTGAGAAATTTTTGGTGCAAGGATATAGCAAGGCCGAAATTTTTGAAGCAAAAACAAAAAAAAAAAATATTTTTCGGGCCTGCCCTTAAATTTCGGGCAGCAAGGGGCAGCCCGAGGGGCTGCCCGAAAACTGCAGGTTCTTAAATAAAAAAAAAAAAATTTGTTGTTGCCGGAATCCGGCGACGGAGCTCCGGCGACGGCGATGACGACTAGGGTTTCCAAAAGTGTCTTGGTAAATCTTAGTGTCATGGGCCTTGAGATGTTGGGCCATTGGATGGACAACATAATTTGTGAAATTTAAATGGGCCAAAATATTTTTGGTGAAAAATGGTTTTTGGGCCCTTAAGTTTAAATTTACAATTGTTGCACATATTTTCTCATAAAATAAATAATTGAAGTAGGACTTTAATTATTTATAGTAAATTGTGATTTACAATAAATTCGATTATAAATAAATTAATTTGAAAGTAGACAAAGGAGTTTGTATACTTTGTTAATTTAATTTATAATTGTGGCGGTTAGTGATTGGATCAAGATATATAATATTGGATCAATTAATTATAGTGATAATTAATTGATGGTGTATGATATGTGATATTATGCATGAAAGATGATCAAAAGCCCAAGCCCAATTTGCTAGGTGTATGCTAGGATATTTGTGTTGTATGATTGTAATAATTATCAATTTAAAGTGGGCTTGGTTTATGGCCCGTTCCCACCCCATGAGATGTATCCCTATGTGCCATGGATATTTAATTGTAAATATTAGAATAGTGGAAGATCAAGATTGGAAGATGGTGGCCTTGGTGATTATGAAGATCGAAGACATGTAATATTGGATGCTAATGTAATAATGTAGTTGCATTTGCATCCCGTGCATTTACCCTAGGATTGGACCTAGGCCCGTGTTTGGCTCACACGGGCCATTAGTTTTGGGGCAATTGATAATCCTCGTACTGTTTTCTATTTATAATATATGCATGATATGTTATAAATAATGAGTATGTGCGTTATTATTATTATAATAACAAAGTTGCATGAATCCGGCAAACATACGATCAAACATGGCGAGCTTTTAAAATAAAATTAATGATGAGACCTTTCAAAATTAAAAACCCTCATTTTGAATAAGATTCAAAATTAATATCAAGTCCGAAAAGGGGAATTATAAATTTGTTTATAATTTCCTTGTCTTCCATCGACAATGGATGCATGATGAACGCTACCCGTACTCGGGGCTCGGCTCATATTATTGAGGGGGCCCTGGTTGCCGGAAAGCTGTGACATCCATTGACATGGTGATGTGAACTACGTGGAACTCCCATGATTTCGGCTCATATTATTGAGGGAACTCATGGCGACCGTCCATTAAGGTTCAATATCGATGGGTTAGGCTTGACACGTAAAGATGAACGACGTCATATTATTGGGTCCTAATCAAACGTGAGACAAAAGTATACGTAGAGAGTTGCATGGCGATGCAATTGGAAACTACCTTTTAGGAGTTGTGATGGCCGATATTATTCGGGATCACAATTCGCTAATTGGACCTTACGTACCTACTGAGGAAAGTGTTTCCCGTTTTCACTAGAGGGTAGTGAAAATGTCAAAACAGTGGGAGCGATAATTTATAAAGTAAAAGTCCAAACTTTATATCTTATTAAATATTTTAAAATAGTCATTAACATTTATCTGTTTTACTTTTCAGTACAAATCTGTGACAATGTCATCAATTCGCAACCCGTTTTCCGTAATTCTCGAAAAACACGTTCTAACCGGACCAAACTATATCACTTGGCTAAGAAATCTAAAGATTGTCTTGAACTCGGAGAAAATCGCATACACACTGACTGAGTCGCCCCCTGATGAGGCTCCGACTAACTGCAGTCCCGAGGAACTGCAGACCTACAAGGATTGGTGCGACCATGACTTGAAGGCCAAGTGTTATATGCAGGCTTCGATGAACGATGAGCTGCAAAGGCGATTCTAGGATGCTAAGAATGCTGCTGACATTTATATGCACCTCAAGGAGCTCTTCGGTGAGCAAACTCGGCATTTGAGGCATGCCACAGTAAAGGAGCTCATCACTTTACGCATGCGAGATGGGACTTCGGTCCATGAGCATGGCCTAAAGTTGATTGGGCTGGTGGACAAGCTTGTTGGCATGGATTTGATCTTGCCATCGGAGTTGACCACGGATGTGCTGCTGCTGTCGCTGCCTAGATCTTTCGATCCTTTTGTCGTGAACTTCAATATGAACAAGCTCGAGCCCAGCCTTGAAGAGTTGGTGAACATGCTTGTGACCTTTGAGTCCACAATCAAGAAGGAGAAGCCGGTTCTTTATGTGGGCTCTTCATCTGGCACGAAGACCGGTCCACCTGGGAAGGGAAAGAAGCGTTCTTTCAAGCGCCCCAAGAAGAGCGAGCCCTTGAAGAGGCAGACTCCGAGTCCCGTAGTGGCAGCCGCGCCAGCCAAGGCTGAGAAGACAGTTGACATCTGTCATCACTGCAAGAAGCCTGGACATTGGAGGCGTAACTGCAGGGAATATCTTGCCCAGAAGGGTTCTGGCAAAGGTATGTTTTACATTGAAGTAAATATCTCCATTAACTCTACTTCTTGGGTATTGGATACGGGTGTGGCTCACATCTCTGTAATGATTTGCAGGTGATGGAAAGAAGTAGGAAGCTCAGAGAAGGTGAGACCTTCTTGAGGATGGGCAATGGAGCAAGGGTTGCTGCCAAGGCTGTGGGAGATGTTTATTTATGTTTAAACAATGATTTTAAGTTGGTTTTGAGAGATGTTTTATTTGTACCAGACTTGATTAAAAACATTATTTCCATTCCTATGCTTGATATTAATGGATTTTCTTGTTTATTTGGCAAAGGTGTTTGCAATATTTACAAGAATGAATGTTTAGTTGGTACCGGTGAACTTGAAAACAATCTCTACACCTTAAAATTAAAAGATATTCCACTTAACAATGTCCAAACGATAACAACAACAAATAAGCGCAAACAAGATACTCTTAATTCGGCACAATTATGGCATGCTCGATTAGGTCATATTTCCCTAAGAAGGATGAACAAGCTAGTGGGAGTTGGCATGTTTGATATGTCCGATATTAATGCTCTCACGACTTGTGAATCCTGTCTAAAAGGAAAGATGACCAAAATTCCCTTTAAGGGCCATGCGGAGCGAGCCAAAGGGTTATTGAATTTGATCCATACCGATGTGTGCGGTCCGCTTAGCATCACCACTAAGCATGGACATTCCTACTTCATCACCTTTACCGATGACTTTTCGAGGTATGGGTATGTGTATTTGATGAAATACAAGTCTGAAGCCTTTGAAAGGTTCAAAGAATTCAGAAGTGAAGTAGAGAAACAATTGGGACGAAGCATCAAGACACTTCGATCGGATCGAGGTGGTGAGTACTTGAGTGCCGAGTTCCAAGAGTATCTTAGAGAGAATGGGATTCTCTCGCAGTGGACTCCGCCCGCTACACCGCAGTTGAATGGTGTTTCGGAGCGTCGTAACCGGACTTTGATGGACATGGTTCGGTCTATGATGGGGTTCACGGAGTTGCCGCCATCCTTTTGGGGATATGCGCTTGAAACAGCGGCACTGTTGTTGAACAATGTCCATACAAAGGCAGTTGACAAGACACCATATGAGATATGGATGGGTAAGCCTCCCAAATATTCTTATCTTAGAATATGGGGGTGTCCTGCTTATGTGAAGCAGACAGTGGGAGATAAATTAGATAGTCGATCCATTTTATGCTACTTGTGGGATATCCAAGGAATTCCATTGGATATTATTTCTATCATCCTCAAGAAACAAAGGTGTTTGTTTCTAGGAACGCAACCTTTTTGGAAAAGGAATTTCTATTGGATAGAAAAGGCGAGATGATAGAACTCGAAGAGGTTCGAGAGACACCCACAGTTGTAGAACCCACACCCAATGAGCTAAGTGAGGAGATACAAGCTCCTAGAAGATCCGAGAGGGTCTCGAGACCACCTGTGAGGTATGGTCTGCTTCTTGAAGAGGGCCATGATGAGCCTAATCTTGGATGTGATCCAAGGACCTTCAAGGAAGCGTTATCGGATGCCGATTCATCCAAGTGGCTTGAAGCAATGGAATCTGAGATGAATTCCATGCATTTGAACCAAGTGTGGAATCTTGTGTATCCACCTGAGGGAACTGTTCCCATAGGGTGTAAATGGATTTACAAGAGGAAACTTGGGGCGGATGGGAAGGTATTGACCTTCAAGGCGCGATTGGTAGCAAAAGGGTATACTCAAAGGCAAGGTGTTGACTATGAGGAAACCTTTTCTCCAGTTGCGATGTTCAAGTCCATTAGGATATTGTCAGCCATAGCTGCATGGTATGACTATGAGATATGGCAGATGGATGTGAAGACAGCCTTCCTTAATGGGGATATTAAGGAAGAGATTTACATGTCTCAACCTGAAGGGTTTACATCTATCGGAAGTGAGCATATGGTATGCAAACTTCAAAGATCTATTTATGGTCTTAAGCAGGCATCTAGGAGTTGGAACCTCAGATTCGATAGTACAATCAAAGATTTTGGTTTTACTAAGAATCCTGAGGAACCCTGTGTATATAAGAAGGTCAGTGGGAGTGCTGTGACATTCCTTGTTCTTTATGTTGATGACATTCTACTCATTGGGAATGATGTAGGAGTGTTGCAATCAACTAAGATATGGTTAGCAAGTAAGTTCTCAATGTAGGACTTGGGTGAAGCATCTTTTGTATTGGGAATACAGATCTATAGAGATAGATCAAGAAGATTGCTTGGTCTCACCCAGTCCACATACATTGATACCATCGTGAAGCGGTTCTCGATGGATGAGTCCAAGAGAGGACATCTACCAATGTGTCATGGCGTGTCCCTATCCAAGTCTATGTCTCCCAAGACTGATGCAGAGATAGCGGCGATGACACGAATTCCGTATGCTTCGGCTATTGGTAGGATCATGTATGGGATGATATCTACACGTCCTGATGTGGCATTTGCACTAAGTGTAGTGAGTAGATATCAATCCAACCCTGGTCTTCCACACTGGAAAGCTGTGAAAGACATCCTCAAGTATTTGAGAAGGACCAATAAGTTGTTTTTGGTCTATGGGGGTGGAGAACTAAAATTGGAAGGCTATACCGACTCTAGCTTCCAAAGCGATGTTGATGACTCGAAGTCAACCTCCGGATTCATATTCACGCTCAATGGTGGTGCTGTCTCTTGGAAGAGTTCCAAGCAAGACAGTACTGCGGATTCCACCACTGAGGCAGAATACATTGCTGCATCGGCTGCAGCAAAGGAGGCTGTTTGGATTAGGAATTTCGTCCAAGAGTTGGGCGTCATTCCAAATGAAGTTGCTCCTATCCCGGTGATGTGCGACAACACGGGAGCCATAGCTCAGGCGAAGGAGCCAAGGTCTCATCAGAAGTCCAAACACGTATTGAGAAAGTACCACATCCTCAGAGAGATCGTGGAAAGAGGAGATGTCGTGATTGACAAAGTCGGCTCCACAGATAATGTTGCTGATCCACTAACTAAGCCTTTACCAGGACCATCGTTCGAGAAGCATCGCGAATCAATGGGTCTGAAGTATATGGGTAGTTGGCTCTAGTGCAAGTGGGAGATTGTTAGAGTAGGTGCACGTCGAGCCAAGTGTTGGCCGACTGTTCACGATGAAACTCTTTGTATAAACGATCTTTATTTTAATAATATTTGAATTTATTAATTTGGCGCATCTTTATATTTATACCCATGCTAGTTGCATAGATAAAGTCCTTGAATATACAAATAGTAGAAAGAATATGAGATGCTCATATGATGAGTATCATGAAACTCATATTTGGAATACTGTATATTCTAAACCGTTCCTAGTCGATTCAGCCGCCACTAAGAAGGATAAAGGCCGCTCGAGTTAGAGACTAGTATCTGCGATGTGAGTACCATGTTTCATTGGTAGGGGACATTGTGATGTCCGAACATGCAGATAGGTGCTCCTTGTAGAGTGCACTGAACAACCCTCCATAAAAGGACTTTCCAAGTGGTTCTCACTTATCGAGTGGAAAAGTCCTGGTTTATGGTTGTACAGAATTAGTCCTTATGACCCGGGACAACATTGAGACTCTATGTGCTAGAATTACACTTTGACTTGTTTACCGACTCTCATTGGGTCATCAGGTGGCAAGGTTTGGTGTTCTGTCGAAACACATAGGAGTCGATGCATTGTAGTCGGGGATTCACCGCTTACCTACGGGTATGGATATCCTATGTGTTTTTCATGTATGTGTGGGTTGAAATCTCTGATCAGATTATGGTGGTAATTATGAAAGGGGTTTCATAGATTACACCATCGATGCAACCACAACATGACACATAGTATCGATTCATTGACAACTCTCGATAAACCAATAGTTGTCGAATCGGTCGGGATATATGAGTTGAAGGGACCGTACTGTACGCTAACCATAATTGAATGGTTCTTGCAGGCACTATCATGTGATACCTAGGGAATCATATAAGCGATGCTGCTAGGCGTTTAACGTGATTGGTTGGGTACTATCAGACTTGAGTTCTGACGTTCTTACTATCAAGGAGTTGATAAGTAAGAATGGAGCAATTGGGGTATGCTCGAATAAGGACATGTTTAGTCCGAATCACATAGAGATGTGAACCCACGGCTAGTTGTATCAATGAATCATTGAGGGCCACACAAGAACTGGCTTTGTAAATCCCGATGAGAAGTAAAATAGTTCAATGTGTTGAACGGCTTATAAATGTGTTTATAAGCGTAAAGAAAAATAGAAGTATGACTTCTAAGAGAGAAATATAAATTTTAATTTATGGAAGTGTTCCTAAGATTAAAATTTAGCCAAATAAATAATGTAGTTGAAAATTGTGATTTTCATAAACATTATTGAGGACTAAATTAAATTAATTCAAGTGTTGAATTAATTAAACACTAGTGGAATTTTTGTGCTAGAAATTTCGGCCACCTCAATGTTTATGTGCAATATTTACAAAACGAAAACATACATAGGATGTTTAGGAGATATTACCTATCAATCACAAGGATTGATGAATGGCACCAACTTTGTTGTGAACAACAAAGCTCTTCAAGTGGAAGACAAGTCTACAAGCTCCTCCTCCTTTTCCTTCAAAATAAGGCCCACCACAAGCTAGGTAAACCCCTTCTAGTTTTGCACTAGAAAAACTAGAAGATTTTTCAATGAGAATGATTTTTATTCTTCAACACTTGAAGAACAAAACAAGAAGAAAAATGGAGAGAATTGTGTGTGTGTGTGTTCGGCCAAGAGGGTTGAGAGAAGGGGAGAATGAGTTAATTCCTTGTCTTGGTGTTGCAAAAAGCAAAAATGAAAAGTTGCATGCCATGCAATTTTTTATTCAAAATATTCTCCAACCTTTGATCTCCCAAGCATGCAAACCCTAGTGGGCTTGCAACTTTTGCAAGGCCCATGGACTTTTAATTGTCTCAAACATTTTGAGCCCAACTAGACATTTCTTGATTTTACTCAAGCTCACTAGTTAAATAATTATTTCCAATTGGGCTCTACAAGGCCCAATGTTATTTAATTAATCCAACACTTGAATTAATTTAATTATTTGGACTCTACTAGGCCCACTAGTGATTAATTAATACAACACTTGAATTAATTTAATTTAGTCCATAATAATGTTTATGAAAATCACAATTTTTCAAATACATTACTCACTTGGCCAAATTTTAATCTAGGAACACTTCCATAAATTAAAATTTATATTTCTCTCATAGAAGTCACACTTCTATTTTTCTTTACGCTTATAGACACATTTATAAGCCGTTCAACACATTGAACTATTTTACTTCTCATCGGGATTTACAAAGCTAGTACTTGTGTGGCCCTCAATGGTTCATTGATACAACTAGCCGTGGGTTCACATCTCTATGTGATTCGGACTAAACATCTCCTTATTCGAGCATACCCCAATTGCCCCATTCTTACTTGTCAACTCTTTGATAGTAAGAACGTCAGAACTCAAGTCTGATAGTACCCAACCAATCACGTTAAACGCCTAGCAGCATCGCTTACGTGATTCCCTAGGTATCACATGATAGTGCCTGCAAGAACCATTCAATTATGGTTAGCGTACAGTACGGTCCCTTCAACTCATATATCCCGATCGATTCGACAACTATTGGTTTATCGAGAGTTGTCAATGAATCGATACTATGTGTCATGTTGTGGTTGCATCGATGGTGTAATCTATGAAACCCCTTTCATAATTACCACCATACTCTGATCAGAGATTTCAACCCTCACATACATGAAAAACACACAGGATATCCATACCCGTAGGTAAGCGGTGAATCCCCGGCTACAATACATCGACTCCTATGTGTTTCGCCGTAACACCCAACCTTGTCACCTGATGACCCCATAAGAGTCGGTAAACAAGTCAAAGTGAAACGCTAGCACATAGAGTCTCAATGTTGTCCCGGGTCATAAGGACTAATGGTGTACAACCATAAACTAGGACTTTTCCACTCGATAAGTGAGAACCACTTGGAAAGTCCTTTATAGAGGGTTGTTCAGTGCACTCTACCAGGAGCACCTATCTGCATGCTGGGACATCACAATGTCCCCTACCAATGAAACATGGTACTCACATCGCAGATACTAGTCTCTAACTCGAGCGGCCTATATCCTTCTTAGTGGCGGCTGAATCGACTAGGAACAGTTTAGAATATACAGTATTACAAATATGAGTTTCATGATACTCATCATATGAGCATCTCATATTCTTTCTACTATTTGTATATTCAAGGGCTTTATCTATGCAACTAGCATGGGTATACAGATAAAGATTTGCCAAAATAATAAATTCAAATATTATTAAAATAAAGATCGTTTATACAAAGAGTTTCATCGTGAACAGTCGGCCAACACTTGGCTCGACGTGCACCTACTCTAACAATCTCCCACTTGCACTAGAGCCAACTACCCATATACTTAAGACCCATTGATTCGCGATGCTTCTCGAATGATGGTCCTGGTAAAGGCTTAGTTAGTGGATCAGCAACATTATCTGCGGAGCCGACTTTGTCAATCACGACATCTCCACTTTCCACGATCTCTCTGAGGATGTGGTACTTTCTCAATACGTGTTTGGACTTCTGATGAGACCTTGGCTCCTTCGCCTGAGCTATGGCTCCCGTGTTGTCGCACATCACCGGGATAGGAGCAACTCCATTTGGAATGACGCCCAACTCTTGGACGAAATTCCTAATCCAAACAGCCTCCTTTGCTGCGGCCGATGCAGCAATGTATTCTGCCTCAGTGGTGGAATCCGCAGTACTGTCTTGCTTGGAACTCTTCCAAAAGACAGCACCACCATTGAGCATGAATATGAATCCGGAGGTTGACTTCGAGTCATCAACATCGCTTTGGAAGCTAGAGTCGGTATAGCCTTCCAATTTCAGTTCTCCACCCCCATAGACCAAGAACAACTTATTGGTCCTTCTCAAATACTTGAGGATGTCTTTCACAGCTTTCCAGTGTGGAAGACTAGGGTTGGATTGATATCTACTCACTACACTTAGTGCAAAAGCCACGTCAGGACGTGTAGATATCATCCCATACATGATACTACCAATAGCCGAAGCATACGGAATTTGTGTCATCGCCGCTATCTCTGCATCAGTCTTGGGAGACATAGACTTGGATAGGGACACGCCATGACACATTGGTAGATGTCCTCTCTTGGACTCATCCATCGAGAACCGCTTCACGATGGTATCAATGTATGTGGACTGGGTGAGACCAAGCAATCTTCTTGATCTATCTCTATAGATCTGTATTCCCAATACAAAAGATGCTTCACCCAAGTCCTGCATTGAGAACTTACTTGCTAACCATATCTTTGTTGATTGCAACATTCCTACATCATTCCCAATGAGTAGAATGTCATCAACATAAAGAACAAGGAATGTCACAGCACTCCCACTGACCTTCTTATACACACAGGGTTCCTCAGGATTCTTAGTAAAACCAAATCTTTGATTGTACTATCGAATCTGAGGTTCCAGCTCCTCGATGCCTGCGTAAGACCATAAATAGATCTTTGAAGTTTGCATACCATATGCTCACTTCCGATAGATGTAAACCCCTCAGGTTGAGACATGTAAATCTCTTCCTTAATATCCCCATTAAGGAAGGCTGTCTTCACATCCATCTGCCATATCTCATAGTCATACCATGCAGCTATGGCTAGCAATATCCTAATGGACTTGAACATCGCAACTGGAGAAAAGGTTTCCTCATAGTCAACACCTTGCCTTTGAGTATACCCTATTGCTACCAATCGCGCCTTGAAGGTCAATACCTTCCCATCCGCCCCAAGTTTCCTCTTGTAAATCCATTTACACCCTATGGGAACAGTTCCCTCAGGTGGATCCACAAGATTCCACACTTGGTTCGAATGCATGGAATTCATCTCAGATTCCATTGCTTCAAGCCACTTGGATGAATCGGCATCCGATAACGCTTCCTTGAAGGTCCTTGGATCACATCCAAGATTAGGCTCATCATGGCCCTCTTCAAGAAGCAGACCATACCTCACAGGTGGTCTCGAGACCCTCTCGGATCTTCTAGGAGCTTGTATCTCCTCACTTAGCTCATTGGGTGTGGGTTCTACAACTGTGGGTGTCTCTCGAACCTCTTCGAGTTCTATCATCTCGCCTTTTCTATCCAATAGAAATTCCTTTTCCAAAAAGGTTGCGTTCCTAGAAACAAACACCTTTGTTTCTTGGGGATGATAGAAACAATATCCAACGGAATTCCTTGGATATCCCACAAAGTAGCATAAAATGGATCGACTATCCAATTTATCTCCCACTGTCTGCTTCACATAAGCAGGGCACCCCCATATTCTAAGATAAGAATACTTGGGAGGCTTACCCATCCATATCTCATATGGAGTCTTGTCAACTGCCTTTGTATGGACATTGTTCAACAACAGTGCCGCTGTTTCAAGCGCATATCCCCAAAAGGATGGCGGCAACTCCGTGAACCCCATCATAGACCGAACCATGTCCATCAAAGTCCGGTTACGACGCTCCGAAACACCATTCAACTGAGGTGTAGCGGGCGGAGTCCACTGCGAGAGAATCCCATTCTCTCTAAGATACTCTTGGAACTCGGCACTCAAGTACTCACCACCTCGATCCGATCGAAGTGTCTTGATGCTTCGTCCCAATTGCTTCTCTACTTCACTTCTGAATTCTTTGAACCTTTCAAAGGCTTCAGACTTGTATTTCATCAAATACACATACCCATACCTCGAAAAGTCATCGGTAAAGGTGATGAAGTAGGAATGTCCATGCTTAGTGGTGATGCTAAGCGGACCGCACACATCGGTATGGATCAAATCCAATAACCCTTTGGCTCGCTCCGCATGGCCCTTAAAGGGAATTTTGGTCATCTTTCCTTTTAGACAGGATTCACAAGTCGTGAGAGCATTAATATCGAACATATCAAACATGCCAACTCCCACTAACTTGTTCATCCTTCTTAGGGATATATGACCTAATCGAGCATGCCATAATTGTGCCGAATTAAGAGTATCTTGTTTGCGCTTATTTGTTGTTGTTATCGTTTGGACATTGTTAAGTGGAATATCTTTTAATTTTAAGGTGTAGAGATTGTTTTCAAGTTCACCGGTACCAACTAAACATTCATTCTTGTAAATATTGCAAACACCTTTGCCAAATAAACAAGAAAATCCATCGATATCAAGCATAGGAATGGAAATAATGTTTTTGATCAAGACTGGTACAAATAAAACATCTCTCAAAACCAAATTAAAATCATTGTTCAAACATAAATAAACATCTCCCACAGCCTTGGCAGCAACCCTTGCTCCATTGCCCATCCTCAAGAAAGTCTCACCTTCCCTGAGCTTCCTACTTCTTCCCATCACCTGCAAATCATTACAGAGATGTGAGCCACAGCCGGTATCCAATACCCAAGAAGTAGAGTTAATGGAGATATTTATTTCAATGTAGAACATACCTTTGCCAGAACCCTTCTGAGCAAGATATTCCCTGCAGTTACGCCTCCAATGTCCAGGCTTCTTGCAGTGGTGACAGATGTCAACAGTCTTCTCAGCCTTGGCTGGCGCGGCTGCCACAACGGGACTCGGTGTTTGCCTCTTCAAGGGCTCGCTCTTCTTGGACGCTTGAAAGAACGCTTCTTTCCATTCCCAGCGTAACCGGTCCGCTTTCAAGTGGTATCAGAGCTAAACACGGGCCTAGGTCCAATCCTATAGGGTGTTAGAAGTGATTTACCTATCAACCCCTTGAGGTTGATGTGTGGCTCCAACTAAAGTGTAAACACTTTAGCTCTTGAAGGTTGGCAATCTACAAGCTCCTCCTCCAACTCCAAAAATTAAGCCCACCACAAGCAATGTAAATCCCTTCTTGCTTTGCACTAGAAAAGCAAGAAGATTTTTCAATGAAAAGATTTTATTCTCCAACTCTTGAAGAACAAAATGAAGAAAAATTTGAGAGAAAATTGGTGAGAGGTTTCGGCCAAGACAAGGTGAGAATGAGGGAGTGAAGTCTAGACTTGGGTGTGGGAAAAGTGAAAAAGTTGATCCCCATGCCATGCATTATTTTCTTAAAAAGTATTCAAAGTCTCTTCACCTCCCAAGCATGCAAACCCTAGCATGTCATGTATATATAATATGGTTTCTAACACATTAAAAACCATGGACTAAATTTTAATTATCTTAAACACATTTGAGATTAATTAAATACTACTTGAATTTATTCAAGTCCCACTAGTTAAATAATTATTTTAATTGAGCTCTACAAGACTCAATATTATTTAATTAATTCAACACTTGAATTAATTTAATTATTTAGACTCTACTAGGTCCACTAGTGTTTAATTAATTCAACACTTGAATTAATTTAATTTAGTCCTCAATAATGTTTATGAAAATCACAATTTTCAACTACATTATTTATTTGGCTAAATTTTAATCTTAGGAACACTTCCATAAATTAAAATTTATATTTCTCTCTTAGAAGTCATACTTCTATTTTTCTTTACGCTTATAAACACATTTATAAGCCGTTCAACACATTGAACTATTTTACTTCTCATCGGGATTTACAAAGCCAGTACTTGTGTGGCCCTCAATGGTTCATTGATACAACTAGCCGTGGGTTCACATCTCTATGTGATTCGGACTAAACATGTCCTTATTCGAGCATACCCCAATTGCTCCATTCTTACTTATCAACTCCTTGATAGTAAGAACGTCAGAACTCAAGTCTGATAGTACCCAACCAATCACGTTAAATGCCTAGCAGCATCGCTTACGTGATTCCCTAGGTATCACATGATAGTGCCTGCAAGAACCATTCAATTATGGTTAGCGTACAGTACGGTCCCTTCAACTCATATATCCCGATCGATTCGACAACTATTGGTTTATCGAGAGTTGTCAATGAATCGATACTATGTGTCATGTTGTGGTTGCATCGATGGTGTAATCTATGAAACCCCTTTCATAATTACCACCATACTCTGATCAGAGATTTCAACCCACACATACATGAAAAACACATAGGATATCCATACCCGTAGGTAAGCGGTGAATCCCCGACTACAATGCATCGACTCCTATGTGTTTCGACAGAACACCCAACCTTGCCACCTGATGACCCAATGAGAGTCGGTAAACAAGTCAAAGTGTAATTCTAGCACATAGAGTCTCAATGTTGTCCCGGGTCATAAGGACTAATTCTGTACAACCATAAACCAGGACTTTTCCACTCGATAAGTGAGAACCACTTGGAAAGTCCTTTTATGGAGGGTTGTTCAGTGCACTCTACAAGGAGCACCTATCTGCATGTTCGGACATCACAATGTCCCCTACCAATGAAACATGGTACTCACATCGCAGATACTAGTCTCTAACTCGAGCGGCCTTTATCCTTCTTAGTGGCGGCTGAATCGACTAGGAACGGTTTAGAATATACAGTATTCCAAATATGAGTTTCATGATACTCATCATATGAGCATCTCATATTCTTTCTACTATTTGTATATTCAAGGACTTTATCTATGCAACTAGCATGGGTATAAAGATAAAGATGCGCCAAATTAATAAATTCAAATATTATTAAAATAAAGATCGTTTATACAAAGAGTTTCATCGTGAACAGTCGGCTAACACTTGGCTCGACGTGCACCTACTCTAACAATTGGTTTTTCGACAAAATACAAACATTTTGACAATCTGACTAATAAATTCATAAACTTATTTAAATTAAATTATTTTTAATAATTTAATTAGTCACTAATGAGCCTATTAACTACTTTAATGGCCCTAAACCTTATTAGTGGTTTAATTAAATATTTATAAGCTAAATCTAACCCCAAACCCTCATAATAACCCACGCCCCACCACCCCATAAATCTTCAAACTCTCCCCCGCCAGCTTTTACACGGCACACACCAAATATTGAGAGAAAAGCATCAAAAGCTTCAAGGAAAAATTCAGCCTAGGTGTCGACGTCGTCGTTCTTCCTATCGTCGCTTCGTTTTCGTACGTAAAATACCCAAAGGCACGCCATATTCTTTCTTTTTACCATCTATCATACCATAGTATTTTATTTAATTGAATTTTGCATGAAAAACAAGTGACTTTTTATTTATTTTCGTTTTTACATGAACATAGATTTTTAAAGCTTGGGTATTATTTCAAAATCATGTTTGTATGATGAAAAAGGGTCTCCAATGAGTTAGGGATTGAACAATAATGTTTTTACATGAGTTAGAGTCCTAGAAACACAACCCACAAGCTGCACAACATGATAATAGAAACTGGAACCATCGGGTGACATGTGTGGCATGAGGGTTCGGTTTTTTGGAGTTAAGGGCTTGGCTTTGGTTCGGTTGGGACCGGGGCTCTGATAGGGTCCGTGAGAGGTCAGGGGAAGCTAGGACCAGGGGCTGGGGAGGAGTCCTAGCGAGCTAGGACTTCACCCGAGAAGCAAAAGGTGCAGGCGCTGGTTGTGCAGCTTGCGCATGATTAAGTGGCTTGGCTAGGGGGCTTGGGGCTGGGCTAGGCCAGGTCCTAGGTGTCCTAATAGGGTGCACAAGGGTCTGGGCAGGGGCTGGAGGGGCGTGGTTTGCTGTTGGCCTGAGAAAAAGTGGAAAACTATGAGAGAGCACCATAGCAAGCGCGCAGGCTATTGTCCTTGTTCATGCGGCTCGCAGCGCTGGTCTAAGGTCTGGGCTGGTCTAGGTTTGGTCTGGGAGTGATCCAGGGATGTTTATGGTCAGGGGGCTCGGTGGTGGCTCGAACTGGTAGTGTCCTAGGTTGGCTAGGAGTCCATTAGCGTGGGTTATAAGCTTGTGCAAATCTGGTACTTGGTTGCTAGGTTTGTGCGTGGGATGAGGGGTGTGGTTCGAAGGCCTGAGATGGGTCAGACAGGGTCTGAGTGTATTCTAGGCTTGATGAGGGTCAGTGCTGGTAGATGGTTAGGTGGCTGTAAGGTTCTTAGGAGGAGAAGAGTCCCAATACATGAAGAACACCTCACACGCACACACACATGCAATTGGGCCCAGGGTTCACGGGCTTTAGTGCGGGCCAGGGGCTGGTTCTTGGGCTTGGGGCTGGTCAGTAGGGTTCATAGATGGGTTGGCTTGGGTTTAGATCGAGGTGGCTCGGGCGTGGCTCGAGTAAATTGGGAGATGGCTTGGGTGGTTCATAAAGGTGTCAATTTCGAGATTTTAAGAACAAAAATTGAATCCATGGGTCCACAGAGGTGGCTCATGACTTGGAAGGGTAGAATAAATAATAAAAATATTATGTTTGAAATTTGGGATCAAAATAATGAGTTTGGATTTATTCGAAATTTAATCGCCTCACGAAACACTAATTAAAGAATTAATTGAAACATCTAGTTTTAACAGCAATAAAATTATGGAAAATTATATTTAAGCTCAAATAATTATTAAAAGTCTAAGTTTTAAATTTAGGAATTTTATATTAAATTTTAGAATTTTTCGGGATTAAAACGTCTTCAAAACGACTAAATACGAATAAATTAAAAGCCTAGTGTTTAAGCTAAAAAAAATTATGAAAATTTTAATTTAGGCTTAAATAATTATTTGGGACATGTTAGAGTCAATAAAATTAGTAAAAAGTCAAAAATGTTAAATTTTACGTCCAAGGGTAAAACTTTCATTTTACACATAGAAATTAGTAAACATCATGACAGTGTCCTAAATGTTGTTTTATATGATAATATGATTATTTTAAATGATTATGGATTTTTATGAATTTTTATATGTTAAATTATTATTTTTAAATGTCTATGAAATTTTTATGATTTAATGTTGACATTTAAAAGAAATGTTGCATGCTTGGTTTAAAAGAAAAACATTATATGCATGTCTAAATTTTATAAAGTGATGAGAATATAAAACGTTGAAGGAAGCGAAGTAATTGTGACTAATACGATGATATGTTGGAGATATCGTGAGGGTTGTGGTCACAGTGGGAGCCCTACAATCGTGTTTCATTGGATACAGATATGTATATGTATACGATGATATGTTAATACGTAAGGCCAAGGCCCAGTTGACCGGTGAGAGTGTTGCTTGTATCCCTGCCGTCCAGTAATGTGGTTACATGTAGATGGATCCATCGCCCAACACGTAGATGTAGATTAACACGAAAGTCGCAATTAACGATCTAAATTCAACGAAAGGAAAAATGAATACGTATATGTTGATGATAATATGAATATGTTGAGGATGATATGAATATGTTTATGAAAAAGGATCATGAATTTTTTTTTAAAGTTTATACATCATGAAAATATTTACGAAAATGTTCATGTTTGAAATTTATGCATCTTCATGAAAACGATATTTTAAGTACAAGTATTTTTCACTGTTGTGTGTGATTTTTATAAGTATTATTTGGTATCAAGAATATGATGTGTTGAGTCTTTAGACTTAATAGGTGTAATTGATGCAGGTGATTATGATAATAATGTTTATGGAGGTCTTGATGGTTGACTTTGGTGGACTGAAGGTGCACGTAACCCGAGGACCTATGCTAGTTTTCCGCACTAGTTATGATTTATGATTTTAAGTGATGTTTAAGATATTTTTACGACGATTTAATTATGAGTGGTTTTTGAGAGGTTATAATATGTGCTATACTTTTCAAATGTTATTTTTAGGTTTAGTAAAACGTTGGATAATTTTATGCTAAATTATTTCCTTTGATTTTCAAATTATAGTTAGTTGTTCTATTTTAAAAATGGTGTCAAGATATTTTAAAGTAATTATATATATGTATATTTTGAATTATGGAGAAAAAGTTAAAAAAAAATTTGTAGCACTTTTTAAGCAAAACGAATAAGCAGACGTTTCAATTGGTACCAGAGCAATGGTTCTGTAAAGAGTTGTTGTAAGGCCCGAGATTTTATCATTGTAATCCGAAATTATTTAATTGACGAATTGATTTGATCTTGGAAGGACAAGTCCCGAGAAAGACATGGGAAATGTGTGGAGGCCAGAAGATCTCGAGCACATGCGCGGAGAAGAGGCGCGCATATGCGTGAGGAACCAAACGCCGAGGTAGAAGACCTCGCGCATATGCGCGAGACGAGGCGCGCATATGCGCAAGTAGGTGAATTGCCAAGAGCCGAGATAGAGAGTCTCGCGCATATGCGCGAGCATTGGACGCGCATATGCGCGAGAAGTGCTGAATAAAAAAATGTGACACTTGTCTTGCCATGCATATCAACATGTAAACCTCTTCATTCCATTCAAAATTCCAGCCAAGATAACAGAGACTCCATGGTTAAATCCTCCACTTCAAAGCCGGTAGAAGAACGAGCAAAGCAAGATTGAGATTGGTTGCGTCAAACCAAAACCTGAGAAAAGAAAGGTATAAATCAACATTAAATTGCGATAGGTAACTTGAATACGATATAACTTGAGTATCTCAAAACCACATACTAAATTTTTATTGCTTTGATGTGTTCGAAATTCTTGAGATTATTATGCTTGGTCTATTGAGTTATAGAAAAACATATATTATGAGATAGACATCTTGAATGTGTCTTTGGTAGAGGTTCCAAGTCACTAGACGTTTAATTTATATTGATGCGCTCAGGAGAAGATCAACTCCTATTGTAGATACTCGATATAGTGTGACGAAGTCCGAGAATAAGAATTTACCACCACCTAGAAGGGGAGAGCAGGTGGGAGACTTGTTACGTTCTTGTTCAAACCGGGATCCCTAGATAAGAGTCGAATCAAAGATTAAGAGTTAAAGAGTTTTATTTAAAGCTTTGTATCGATTTATGTTTTCTTAGGCTATGATACATGTTGTTTGACAAATGTTTTATACTTTTGTATATGTTTGTATGAAATGCATGTATTCGTTGTTTATACTGGGAAATATATTTCTCACTTGAGTTATCCGGCTGTTGTTGTGTTTGTATGTGTGTATGAAAACAGGTGGGACATGATCAGGGTCGAGAAGAGGATGAAAGATCGAGATTAGAGTGGTGATCCGGGCTTAGATGTAGAACTGGTTGTTCAACACTTGATATGTGGTTGATACACTAGTTTATTATGACTTTATTTTGAATAGGTTTTGTATGTTTGATCATGTTGTAGATATTGAGCTTGATCTTGTAAATTGAATAAGATGAAACATTGCTTGTTCTAGTATTTTTTACACTTGTTTATGAGGTGTTCAACCTTTTTGAAAAAAAATTCGACCTAGCTTATTTAATTGATGCATTTAATCCCAATGATGATTTAAGAAAATGAGTTAGTGTCCGAGTCCCCACAACAGGTGGTATCAGATCTGTATGTTCCTTAGACTAAAATAGAAGCGAATGAGTGGGGTACATAGAGTTTTCTTTCTTGTTTCCGTGGTACTAGCATGCGAGTTATTATAATGTTGATTAATAAACGTTATATGCTAGTATGACAGCATGTTTTACGGCTTCAGAAAGTACATGTTTATCTGATTATCTGATTTGATTGGAAATGTGTATTATTGGAAAATGAATCAGAACCGATTCTTGATTAGAAGTATGTTGATCAGAGAAGGACTGAGACAGATTTGTTAGATTTGATTACTAACTATTTTGATAATCAGATATGCCTCCTAGAATAGCCCCAGAACAGGGTAGTACTTCAAATAATCCGATGGATGTTACATCGACATCCATGGAAACACTGTTAAAGAAATTTCAGTCATTCAAACCGCCGACTTTGAAAGGCACTAAGAATTCTATTGATTGCGAGAGTTGGATTGAGGATATTGAGATGTTGTTTGATTCACTTGATTATACAGATGAGAGTAGAGTCAGACTAATTGGGCACCAGTTATATGAGGTTTTGAAAAGTTGGTGACTCACAACCAAGAAAGCTTTGGAGCATCGAGGTACGGTGATTACTTGGAATATCTTTAAAACTGAATTTTATCAACGATTTTCCCAGTATCGTACAGAAAAGAGAGGGGTGCAGAGTTTGCCAACCTGAAACAGGGTCATCTGAATATTGAAGAATACGTGGCCAAATTATCTACCTTGCTACGTTTGGCTCCTAATGTTGCTGATGATGATGAAGCTGTGGCTGATCAGTTTATTAATGGGCTGAATCCTAATATTTTTACACTGGTAAATACAGGGCAATCAAATAATTTTGGTGATGCCTTGAACAGAGCAAAAGGAGCTAAAGTGGGCTTGATTAAGCAGCGAGGAACTTCGTATGTTGCTCAAACACAGAAACAACAACAACCTTCAACCCAGTTCCATCAACCACCTTTCAGATTTGATAGTGGCGGTAGCAGCAGTGGGAAGAGGAATAATCTGGAAGCTCGAGGGAAACAATTTAAGAAGTCTGGAAGTAGTTCATCTAGCTCCAGTGGCTCACGACAGACTGGTTCTGGCCAGAATTATACAGGGGTCTACTGCAGAACATGTGGAGGAAGACATCCAACAGAGCAATGCCAAGGAGTGTTTGGTAGTTGCAACATCTGTCGACAGTCATGACACTTTGCCAAAGTCTGTCCACAGCGAGGTTCTCAACGATTCCAGGGAGCAGGATCATCTGGATAAGTGGCTCAGTCTGATAGACGATCATCTTCTGTTCACTCTTTTCAGCCACCACCTGCTCAGTCACAGTCGAGTCCAGGAGGAAGCCAGATTGTTAGCCAGCCCCAGACAGCAGGCCAAAGTGTTTGCATTGACCGAGGAACAGGCTCAGGAAGCACCCGATGATGTGGTTGCAGGTAACTGTTCTATTTGTGGTTATCCTGCTTATGTGTTGATAGATACGGGTGCATCCCATAGTTTTATCTCTAAGCGATTTGTATTGATTCATGCTTTGCCTGTTGAGTCTTTATCTGCTGTAGTATCTGTCTCTTCACCTTTGGGGAGATGTCTTATATCAGTGAATTATGTTTAACATTGTATGCTGCAGTATGATGGTAATGAGATAGAGTTAGATTGTATTGTACTTAATTTGTCTGATTTTGACTGCATTATTGGTATTGATATGCTTGATGAATGGAAATTTTACGGTAAGGGTTCCAGAGCTCGAATTCCTTTAGTATCTGATTTGTCTCTGACTCGATTATTGCAGAAGGGAGCAGAGGGATTCCTTGTGTATTCAGTAGATGTACTGAAGTTGAGGCCTTCATTGGCAGATTTGCCAGTGGTATGTGAGTTTGTTGACGTCTTCCCAGATGAGATTCCGGGTTTGCCTCAAGTCTGGGAAATAGACTTCAGCATTGAGCTGATACAGGTACAATACCTATTTCTAAAACTCCATACAGAATGACACCAGTTGAACTGAAAGAATTGAAAGATCATGTAGAGGATTTACTAGCCAAGGGTTACATCAGACCGAGTGTTTCTCCTTGGGGCGCTCCAGTATTGTGTGTCAGAAAGACGGTTCAATGAGACTCTACATTGACTATCGACAATTGAACAAGGCTATGATAAAGAATAAATACCCTTTGCCTCGTATTGATGATCTATTTGATCAGTTGCAGGGTTCTTCTGTTTATTCCAAGATCGATCTAAGATCTGGATATTATCAGTTGAGAGTCAGAGATTCTGATATATCGAATACAGCTTTCAGAACCAGGTATGATCACTATGAGTTTATAGTCATGTCGTTTGGTCTAAAGAATGCTCCAGCTATATTTATGGGTTTGATGAACCGTATATTTCAGAAATATCTTGATGACTTTGTGATTATCTTTATTGATGATATTCTGATTTATTCAAAGAATTTAATTGATCATGCTGAGCATCTGAGAATTGTATTGAATACTCTGAAAGCTGAGAAACTGTATGCAAAGCTATCGAAATATGAGTTTTGGCTAAAACAAGTTGTATATCTGGGGCACATTATATCTGGAGATGGTATTTCTATCGATCCTAGCAAAATTGAGGCTATGATCAATTGGCCTAGATCGACATCAGTGCAAGATATACGCAGTTTTATGGGTTTAGCGGGCTAATATCGTCGATTCATCAAAGATTTCTCTAGTATTGTTAAGCCGATTACTCAGCTGACCCAGAAAAATGCCCCTTTTGTTTGCTCAGAAGCGTGTGAATCCAGTTTCCTGGAGTTGAAAAGGAGATTAACCAGTGCTCCGGTGTTGACTATTCCGACAAGTGCTGATGATTTTGTTGTTTATTGTGATGCTTCTCACAGGGGATTAGGTTGTGTTTTGATGCAGCGAGGACATGTTATTGCTTATGCCTCAAGACAATTAAAATCACATGAGACTCGCTATCCGATTCTTGATCTTGAATTGGCTGCCATTGTATTTGCACTGAAAATCTGGCGACACTATCTATATGATGAAAAGTTTGAAATTTATTCTGATCACAAGAGTTTGAATATCTATTTTCATAGTCAGAACTGAATATGAGACAACAAAGATGGCTTGATTTGCTGAAAAATTTTGATTGTGAAATCAAATATTACCCATGGAAATCAAATGCAGCAGCTGATCCACTGAGTCGAAAGGTATTTTATTTATCCTTATCGATGATTGGTCTCTCGAATTTGATTGACGATTGCTGTCTTTCTGGATTAGTATTTGAGATAGATTGTAAACCTCTAAGACTTTGTACCATTCAAGTTGAACCAGAGCTAATTTTAAGAATCAAAGAAACACAAAAAGTCGATCAGAATATTCAAATTCGATTGCGATGGTCAGATCAGGGCATCGATCACAATATCAAGTTCGTGATAATGTATTATATGTGAATAATCGTCTTGTTGTGCCGGATATTTCAGACTTGAGACAATATATTTTTACAGAAGCACACTTTAGTCGTTTTAGTGTCCATCCTGGTGGCAGAAAAATGTACAATGATCTGAAGAAACAGTTTTGGTAGAAACAGATGAAATCAGAAAGGAAGAAACCAGGAGGTCTACTGCATAGCTTATCTGTTCCAGAATGGAAATGAGATCACATTTCCATGGATTTTGTTACGAAGCTACCACGATCCTACCGAGATTGTGATGCGATTTGGGTTGCTATTGACATATTAACCAAATCAGCGTGCTTTATTCCTTATCGAATGACATACAGACACGATCAGATGACATAAATTTATGTCAGAGAAGTGGTTAGATTGCATGGAGTGCCAAAGTCCATTGTATCAGATCATGATCCTCGATTTACTTCACACTTTTGGCACGGTTTGCAAAAAATTGCACCTGAGTACGGCATATCATCCTCAGACAGACGGACAATCAGAAAAAACTATCCAAAAATTGGAGGATATGCTTAGAGCTGTAGTGCTAGACTTTGGCACTAGTTGGCAAGATTCCTTACCACTTTGTGAATTCTCATACAACAACAGCTATCAGACGAGTATAGAGATGGCTCCGTTTGAAGCTTTATACGACAAGAAGTGCAGATCTCCTCTTTACTGAGATGATATCTCCGAGATACCTGAATTTGGACCTGATATGATTCGAGATATGACTGGAAAAGTAAAGTTGATTCAGAAAAGAATGAAGACAGCTCAGGATAGACAAGCCAAATATGCAAATATTCGACGTCGACCTTTAGAGTTTGTGCCAGGAGATAGAGTATTTCTGAAGATTTCTCCTTGTAGATACATTGTCAGATTTGATAAGAGAGAAAAGTTGTCTCCACGTTATATCGGTCCGTATGAGATTCTTGAGAAGATAGGTGATCGTGCCTATCGACTCGCTCTTACTCCGTCTCTATCTAGAATACAGGACGTCTTTCATGTGTCTATGCTACGGAAATATCTTCCTGATGCTTCTCATGTTCTTCTGCCTGATGAGGCCGAACTCGATAAAACTCTGAGTTATTTTGAAAAGCCACTTTAGATTCTCGATCGTAAAGAAAAGCAGCTCAGAATGAAGACTATTTCGCTTGTGAAAGTTCAGTGGAGTCTTCATGGCATTAAAGAAGCTACATGGGAGACTGAATCAGACATGAGACAGAAATTTCCACAGTTGTTTCACTGATGTGAGTTTTTTATTTATTTTCTGTTATATTTCTTATCTTATGTGATTTGATTGCCTGCGATTTCGAGGACAAAATCATGTCTCAGAGAGGGAGAATTGTAAGGCCCGATATTTTATTATTGTAATCCGAAATTATTTAATTGACGAATTGATATGATCATTGAAGGACAAGCCCCGAGAAAGACATGGGATATGTGTGGAGGCCAGAAGATCTCGCGCACATGCGCGGAGACGAGGTGCATATCTGTGCGAGCAACCAAATGCCGAGGCAGAAGACCTCACGTATATGCGCGAGACGAGAAGCGCATATGGGCGAGCAGGTGAATTGCCAAGCGCCGAGACAGAGAGTCTCGCGCATATGCGCAAGCATTGGACGCACATATGCGCGAGAAGTGCTGAATAAAAAAATGTGACACTTGTCTTGCCATGCATATCAACATGTAAACCTCTTCATTCCATTCAGAATTCCAGCCAAGATAACCGAGACTCCATGGTTAAATCCTCAAGTTTTCTCTACCTATTAGAATTGTGATTTTGCAAGACCCGGCCGTCCGATTTTCAATCCGAGTTTAGTTCCGTGCTTCTCTCGTCAAGAGCTTCAAAGGGATATTTGGTATTGAAAGCGTCGAACTCAAGAACTCCACCTCAAAGCCGGTAGAAGAACACGCAAAGCAAGATTGAGATTGGTTGCGTCAAACCAAAACCTGAGAAAAAAAAGGTATAAATCAATGTTAAACCGGGATAGATAAGTCGAGTAAGATATAATATTGAGGATCGGGTTGAGTTTAGAGGGAGGGGGGGTGAATGAACTCAACGACAAACTTAATCGATTTTTCAGAATGATGTGCTAGAATCCTGTTAGAGATGCTAGCGATTTTTTGTTCAAGTTTAAAGACCAGCAAATCATAAGATAATGTGTGGAAACGATCTGTTGGTTAGTGGGTGAAAAATAGTAAAGCAAAAAAGCAGTAGATGGCACAGGGTTTGTTTCTGGAAGTTCTAAGATGAATCTTCTACGTCTCCCCTTCTTCTGTTTCAGAAGGTATCACTAAAAGACTTTGGTGAATAAAGTACAACATTTGTACACACCCACTTCAACAGGACTTATCCTTCGCCTACTGAAACTCTTAGTTTTACAACTCAACTACTTGAATGATCTTAAGTTCTGGAAATGACTCCTTTCCAGTTACAAATTCTTCAATTAATGAGATAGTGAAGTGAATAGCTTAAGAATAGATAACGAAAAAAGCTAGCACAATATGATCTCGAATTATCTAAAGTAAGCAATGAAGCGTGTGCTGCTTTTTCAGTGTTGAGCTTTTTAAGATAATTGAAAGTTCTAGCAATGCTCGGATGATATTTTTCTGATTGAGATTCGTTCACTTCTTGTTTCTTGAAAAGTCCTTCGTCTCCATATATAGGCTTTCTCCAACGTTTTAAAAACTGAACGGCTCTTTTGAGTTTTCAGTGGTTCAGCTTTATTGCTGAAAATGGACCCTGCAGAATACATTAAAGCAATCAGTCTCAGTTCATACCAAAAATGGTAAGCCGTCTTAAATGTTCTCGTACATAATTTAATGGCATTTAATGAAGCAATAAATGCTAGTATCACGTTAATAGATCAACGGTAATATTTAAAGACTTGAGATTCGCAAAATTCTCCTAGTGTTTATTTCGAGTTTTGTATTTCTTCTAGTTCTGGTTATAGCTAAGAAGTCACTTGTTAAGTAGATTAAGCAGCACTTGATAAGTGCTACTACTGGTTTTAGCGCGGTACAAGTGCTTCTGGTTTTCTGCTAATTTACATCTACTGGTTTTGTACTTAAGCTAGCATCTACTGGTTTTTACTAGCATCTCCACAACAAAATTAAGTCTAACAATTTTCCCCTTTGTGGTGATGCCGAAACCTAGATGTTCCTTAAACGTTAGTAGAATAGAGAAAACAGATTAAGAAGCAGATAAAAGCACTTAGTATCCAGAAAATCACGTAAAGCATAAATTAGTTAAATCAAACAAGAAAATAAAACTAATTTGTTCCAATATCTCTGAAAATATCTTCATCTGGATCTTGATCCCTTCCAGAAGAATGAGGTCTGCTGCTACTTGCTCCAGTTCTATTTCCAACTCTATCATCTTCCCCCTTTTTGGCATCACTATCTTTAAATTGAGTGATTAGATCATCAACTAGGCATGCGAGGGTTTGGATTCCCGCATTCAGCATTTCCAAGTATGGTGCTTGGCTCGAAACTCTTTCTGACATACTTGTAAGAGACTGAAATTGAGATTCAATCTTGGTTTCAAGGAGTTCCAGCTCCGAATCCAAGGCTTCGACTTTGGTAGAAACTGCTGAAATTGATGTTAGAGTAGGTGCACGTCGAGCCAAGTGTTGGCCGACTGTTCACAATGAAACTCTTTGTATAAACGATCTTTATTTTAATAATATTTCAATTTATTAATTTGGCGCATCTTTATCTTTATACCCATGCTAGTTGCATAGATAAAGTCCTTGAATATACAAATAGTAGAAAGAATATGAGATGCTCATATGATGAGTATCATGAAACTCATATTTGGAATACTGTATATTCTAAACCGTTCCTAGTCGATTCAGCCGCCACTAAGAAGGATAAAGGCCGCTCGAGTTAGAGACTAGTATCTGCGATGTGAGTACCATGTTTCATTGGTAGGGGACATTGTGATGTCCGAGCATGCAGATAGGTGCTCCTTGTAGAGTGCACTGAACAACCCTCCATAAAAGGACTTTCCAAGTGGTTCTCACTTATCGAGTGGAATAGTCCTGGTTTATGGTTGTACAGAATTAGTCCTTATGACCCGGGACAACATTGAGACTCTATGTGCTAGCGTTTCACTTTGACTTGTTTACCGACTCTTATGGGGTCATTAGGTGGCAAGGTTGGGTGTTACGGCGAAACATATAGGAGTCGATGCATTGTAGTCGGGGATTCACCGCTTACCTACGGGTATGGATATCCTATGTGTTTATCATGTATGTGTGGGTTGAAATCTCTGATCAGAGTATGGTGGTAATTATGAAAGGGGTTTCATAGATTACACCATCGATGCAACCACGACATGACACATAGTATCGATTCATTGACAACTCTCGATAAACCAATAGTTGTCGAATCGGTCGGGATATATGAGTTGAAGGGACCGTACTGTACGCTAACCATAATTGAATGGTTCTTGCAGGCACTATCATGTGATACCTAGGGAATCACGTAAGCGATGCTGCTAGGCGCTTAACGTGATTGGTTGGGTACTATCAGACTTGAGTTCTGACGTTCTTACTATCAAGGAGTTGATAAGTGAGAATGGAGCAATTGGGGTATGCTCGTATAAGGACATGTTTAGTCCGAATCACATTGAGATGTGAACCCACGGCTAGTTGTATCAATGAACCATTGAGGGCCACACAAGTACTTGCTTAGTAAGTCCCGAAGAGAAGTAAAATAGTTCAATGTGTTGAACGGCTTATAAATGTGTTTATAAGCGTAAAGAAAATTAGAAGTATGACTTCTATGAGAGAAATATAAATTTTAATTTATGGAAGTGTTCCTAAGATTAAAATTTGGCCAAGAAAATAATGTAGTTGAAAATTGTGATTTTCATAAACATTGTTGTGGACTAAATTAAATTAATTCAAGTGTTGAATTAATTAAACACTAGTGGACCTAGTAGAGTCTAAATAATTAAATTAATTCAAGTGTTGAATTAATTAAATAATATTGAGTCTTGTAGAGCTCAATTTAAATAATTATTTAACTAGTGGGACTTGAGTAAAATCAAGTAATATTTAATTTATCTCAAATGTGTTTGGGATAATAAAATTTAGTCTATGGTTTTTAATGTGTTAAAAAACCATATTATATACAAGTGAGACATGTAGGGATTGCATGCTTGGGAGGTGAAGAGCCTTGATTACTTTTTAATAAAATATTCAAAAAGCATGCAACTTTTGAGAGACAACTTTTGTAACACCCAAGGCTAATCTTCCCTCTCCCAATTCACTTCACTTGGCCGAAATTCCTAGAGGATTTTCTCTCCATTTTTCTTTCTCTTTTGTTCTTCATTTTCTTGGAGCAAAAATCATCTCTTTGAAAAATCCTCAAGTTTTTCTAGTGCAAAACTTGAGGGGACTTATCTTGGTAAAGTGGTGGGCCTAATTCTTGAAGAGGAAGGAGGTTTGCTTGTAGATCTTATCTTGCCAAGAAGAGCTTAGTTGCTTGCAACTAAGTTGGAGCCATCATCAACTTCTTGAAGTTGATAGGTAACAAACTTTCTAACACCCTATGCATGTTTTTAAGTTTGTTTTGTAAATATTGCACCAAAACTCTAGGGGGCCGAAAATTTGTGCATAAAATTTAATTTTTCGCTTCCGTTGCGTTTCCGGCCTCCGTAACCGGTCCGCTTTCAAGTGGTATCCGAGCTAAGGTTACGGATTTTGTGCTATATTTACGTTATATTATGTTGAGTATCGATTTCTAACCGCTTGAAATTTTTTGTGCAAAAATTTGTGAAGGCCGAAATTTTTACAAGCAAAACAAAAAAAAAAAAAAAAAAAATTTCGGGCTGCCCGAATTATTTCGGGCAGCATGTTCGGGCAGCCTACGGGCTGCCCGGAAAATTCGGTTTTAATAAAAAAAAAAAAAAATTTTTTTTGGTGTTGCCGGAATCCGGCGACGGAGCTCCGGCGACGGCGGTGACGACTAGGGTTTCCAAAAGTGTTTTGGATAATCTTAGTGTCATGGGCCTTGAGATGTTGGGCCATTGGATGGCCAACATAATTTGTGAATTTTAAATGGGCCAAAGTATTTTTGGTGAAAAATGAGTTTTGGGCCCTTAAGTTTAAAATTACAAATGTTGCATATATATTTTTCATAAAATAAATAATTGAAGTGGGACTTTAATTATTTATAGTAAATTGTGATTTATAAGAAATTCGATTATAAATAAATTAATTTGAAAGTAGACAAAGGGGTTTGTATACTTTGTTAATTTAATTTATAATTGTGGCGGTTAGTGATTGGTTCAAGATACATAATATTGGATCAATTAATTATAGTGATAATTAATTGATGGTGTATGATATATGATATTGTGCATGAAGGATGATCAAAAGCCCAAGCCCAATTTGCTAGGTGTATGCTAGGATATTTGTGTTGAATGATTGTAATAATTATCAATTTATAAAGTAGGCTTGGTTTATGGCCCGTTCCCACCCCCATGAGATGTATCCCTATGTGCCATGGATATTTAATTGTAAATATTAGAATAGGGGAAGATCAAGATTGGAAGATGGTGGCCTTGGTGATTATGAAGATCGAAGACATGTAATATAGGATGCTAATGTAATAGTATAGTTGCATTGCATCCCGTGCATTTACCCTAGGATTGGACCTAGGCCCGTGTTTGGCTCACACGGGCCATTAGAGTTTGGGGCAATTGATCATCCTTGTATTGTTTTCTATTTATAATATATGCATGATATGTTATAAATAATGAGTATGTGCGTTATTATTATTATAATAACAAAGTTGCATGAATCCGGCAAACATACGATCAAACATGGCGAGCTTTTAAAATAAAATTAATGATGAGACCTTTCAAAATTAAAAACCCTCATTTTGAATAAGATTCAAAATTAATATCAAGTCCGAAAAGGGGAATTATAAATTTGTTTATAATTTCCTTGTCTTCCATCGACAATGGATGCATGATGAACGCTACCCGTACTCGGGGCTCGGCTCATATTATTGAGGGGGCCCTGGGTGCCGGAAAGCTGTGACATCCATTGACATGGTGATGTGAACTACGTGGAACTCCCATGATTTCGGCTCATATTATTGAGGGAACTCATGGCGACCGTCCATTAAGGTTCAATATCGATGGGTTAGGCTTGACACGTAAAGATGAACGACGTCATATTATTGGGTCCTAATCAAACGTGAGACAAAAGTATACGTAGAGGGTTGCATGGCGATGCAATTGGAAACTACCTTTTGGGAGTTGTGATGGCCGATATTATTCGGGATCACAATTCGCTAATTGGACCTTACGTACCTACTGAGGAAAGTGTTTCCCGTTTTCACTAGAGGGTAGTGAAAATGTCAAAACAGTGGGAGCGATTATTTATAAAGTAAAAGTCCAAACTTTATATCTTATTAAATATTTTAAAATAGTCATTAACATTTATCTGTTTTACTTTTCAGTACAATCTTTGACATGTCATCAATTCGCAACCCGTTTTCGGTCATTCTCGAAAAACACATACTAACCGGACCAAACTATATCACTTGGCTAAGAAACTTAAAGATTGTCTTGAACTCGGAGAAAATCGCATACACACTTACTGAGTCGCCCCCTGATGAGGCTCCGACTGACTGCAGTCCCGAGGAACTGCAGACCTACAAGGATTGGTGCGACCATGACTTGAAGGCCAAGTGTTACATGCAAGCTTCAATGAACGATGAGCTGCAAAGGCGATTCGAGGATGCAAAGAATGCTGCTGACATTCATATGCACCTCAAGGAGCTCTTCGGAGAGCAGACTCGGCCTTTGAGGCATGCCACAGTAAAGGAGCTCATCACTTTACGCATGCGAGATGGGACTTCGGTCCATGAGCATGGCCTAAAGTTGATTGGGCTCGTGGATAAACTCGTAGGCATGGATTTGATCTTGCCATCGGAGTTGACCACGGATGTGTTGCTGTTGTCATTGCCCAGCTCTTTCGATCCTTTTGTCGTGAACTTCAATATGAACAAGCTTGAGCCCAGCCTTGAAGAGTTGGTGAACATGCTTGTGACCTTTGAGTCCACGATCAAGAAGGAGAAGCCGGTTCTTTATGTGGGCTCTTCATCTGGCACGAAGACTGGTCCACCTGGGAAGGGAAAGAAGCGTTCTTTCCAGCGTACCAAGAAGAGCGAGCCCTTGAAGAGGCAGACTTCGAGTCCCATCGTGGCAGCCGCGCCAGCCAAGGCTGAGAAGACAGTCGACATCTGTCATCACTGCAAGAAGCCTGGACATTGGAGGCGTAACTGCAGGGAATATCTTGCGCAGAAGGGTTCTGCCAAAGGTATGTTCTATATTGAAGTTAACATCTCGATTAACTCTACTTCTTGGGTATTGGATACCGGCTGTGGCTCACATCTCTGTAATGATTTGCAGGTGATGGGAAGAAGTAGGAGGCTCCGAGAGGGTGAGACCTTCTTGAGGATGGGCAATGGGGCAAGAGTTGCTGCCAAGGCCATTGGAGATGTTTATTTAATATTGAACAATGATTTTAAGCTTATTTTGAGAGATGTTTTGTATGTACCAGACTTGGTTAAAAACATTATTTCCATTTCGATGCTTGATATTGATGGATTTTCTTGTTTATTTTGCAAAGGTGTTTGCAATATTTATAAGAATGAATGTTTAGTTGGTACGGGTGAACTTGAAAACAATCTCTATACCTTAAAATTGAAAGATATTCCACTTAACAATGTCCAAGCAATAACAACAACAAATAAGCGCAAACAAGATACTCTTAATTCGGCATAACTATGGCATGCTCGATTAGGTCATATTTCCCTAAGAAGGATGAACAAGCTAGTGGGAGTTGGCATGTTTGATATGTCTGATATTAACGCTCTCACGACTTGTGAATCCTGTCTGAAAGGAAAGATGACCAAAATTCCCTTTAAGGGCCATGCGGAGCGAGCCAAAGGGTTATTGGATTTGATCCATACCGATGTGTGCGGTCCGCTTAGCATCACCACTAAGCATGGACATGCCTACTTCATCACCTTTACCGATGACCATTCGAGGTATGGGTATGTGTATTTGATGAAATACAAGTCTGAAGCCTTTGAAAGGTTCAAAGAATTCAGAAGTGAAGTAGAGAAACAATTGGGACGAAGCATCAAGACACTTCGATCGGATCGAGGTGGTGAGTACTTGAGTGCCGAGTTCCAAGAGTATCTTAGAGAGAATGGGATTCTCTCGCAGTGGACTCCGCCCGCTACACCGCAGTTGAATGGTGTTTCGGAGCGTCGTAACCGGACCTTGATGGACATGGTTCGGTCTATGATGGGGTTCACAGAGTTGCCGCCATCCTTTTGGGGATATGCGCTTGAAACAGCGGCAATGTTGTTGAACAATGTCCATACAAAGGCAGTTGACAAGACTCCATATGAGATATGGATGGGTAAGCCTCCCAAGTATTCTTATCTAAGAATATGGGGGTGTCCTGCTTATGTGAAGCAGACAGTGGGAGATAAATTGGATAGTCGATCCATTTTATGCTACTTTGTGGGATATCCAAGAAATTCCATTGGATATTATTTCTATCATCCCCAAGAAACAAAGGTGTTTGTTTCTAGGAACACAACCTTTTTGGAAAAGGAATTTCTATTAGATAGAAAAGGCGAGATGATAGAACTCGAAGAGGTTCGAGAGGCACCCACAGTTGTAGAACCCACACCCAATGAGCTAAGTGAGGAGATACAAGCTCCTAGAAGAACCGAGAGAGTCTCGAGACCACCTGTGAGGTATGGTCTGCTTCTTGAAGAGGGCCATGATGAGCCTAATCTTGGATGTGATCCAAGGACCTTCAAGGAAGCGTTATCGGATGCTGATTCATCCAAGTGGCTTGAAGCAATGGAATCTGAGATGAATTCCATGCATTCGAACCAAGTGTGGAATCTTGTGGATCCACCTGAGGGAACTGTTCCCATAGGGTGTAAATGGATTTACAAGAGGAAACTTGGGGCGGATGGGAAGGTATTGACCTTCAAAGCGCGATTGGTAGCAAAAGGGTATACTCAAAGGCAAGGTGTTGACTATGAGGAAACCTTTTCTCCAGTTGCGATGTTCAAGTCCATTAGGATATTGCTAGCCATAGCTGCATGGTATGACTATGAGATATGGCAGATGGATGTTAAGACAGCCTTCCTTAATGGGGATATTAAGGAAGAGATTTACATGTCTCAACCTGAGGGTTTCACATCTATCGGAAGTGAGCATATGGTATGCAAACTTCAAAGATCTATTTATGGTCTTAAGCAGGCATCGAGGAGTTGGAACCTCAGATTCGATAGTACAATCAAAGAGTTTGGTTTTACTAAGAATCCTGAGGAACCCTGTGTGTATAAGAAGGTCAGTGGGAGTGCGGTGACATTCCTTGTTCTTTATGTTGATGACATTCTACTCATTGGGAATGATGTAGGAATGTTGCAATCAACAAAGATATGGTTAGCAAGTAAGTTCTCAATGCAGGACTTGGGTGAAGCATCTTTTGTATTGGGAATACAGATCTATAGAGATAGATCAAAAAGATTGCTTGGTCTCACCCAGTCCACATACATTGATACCATCGTGAAGCGGTTCTCGATGGATGAGTCCAAGAGAGGACATCTACCAATGTGTCATGGCGTGTCCCTATCCAAGTCTATGTCTCCCAAGACTGATGCAGAGATAGCGGCGATGACACGAATTCCGTATGCTTCGGCTATTGGTAGTATCATGTATGGGATGATATCTACACGTCCTGACGTGGCATTTGCACTAAGTGTAGTGAGTAGATATCAATCCAACCCCGGTCTTCCACACTGGAAAGCTGTGAAAGACATCCTCAAGTATTTGAGAAGGACCAATAAGTTGTTTTTGGTCTATGGGGGTGGAGAACTAAAATTGGAAGGCTATACCGACTCTAGCTTCCAAAGCGATGTTGATGACTCGAAGTCAACCTCCGGATTCATATTCATGCTCAATGGTGGTGCTGTCTCTTGGAAGAGTTCCAAGCAAGACAGTACTGCGGATTCCACCACTGAGGCAGAATACATTGCTGCATCGGCTGCAGCAAAGGAGGCTGTTTGGATTAGGAATTTCGTCCAAGAGTTGGGCGTCATTCCAAATGGAGTTGCTCCTATCCCGGTGATGTGCGACAACACGGGAGCCATAGCTCAGGCGAAGGAGCCAAGGTCTCATCAGAAGTCCAAACACGTATTGAGAAAGTACCACATCCTCAGAGAGATCGTGGAAAGAGGAGATGTCGTGATTGACAAAGTCGGCTCCGCAGATAATGTTGCTGATCCACTAACTAAGCCTTTACCAGGACCATCGTTCGAGAAGCATCGCGAATCAATGGGTCTAAAGTATATAGGTAGTTGGCTCTAGTGCAAGTGGGAGATTGTTAGAGTAGGTGCACGTCGAGCCAAGTGTTGGCCGACTGTTCACAATGAAACTCTTTGTATAAACGATCTTTATTTTAATAATATTTCAATTTATTAATTTGGCGCATCTTTATCTTTATACCCATGCTAGTTGCATAGATAAAGTCCTTGAATATACAAATAGTAGAAAGAATATGAGATGCTCATATGATGAGTATCATGAAACTCATATTTGGAATACTGTATATTCTAAACCGTTCCTAGTCGATTCAGCCGCCACTAAGAAGGATAAAGGCCGCTCGAGTTAGAGACTAGTATCTGCGATGTGAGTACCATGTTTCATTGGTAGGGGACATTGTGATGTCCGAGCATGCAGATAGGTGCTCCTTGTAGAGTGCACTGAACAACCCTCCATAAAAGGACTTTCCAAGTGGTTCTCACTTATCGAGTGGAATAGTCCTGGTTTATGGTTGTACAGAATTAGTCCTTATGACCCGGGACAACATTGAGACTCTATGTGCTAGCGTTTCACTTTGACTTGTTTACCGACTCTTATGGGGTCATTAGGTGGCAAGGTTGGGTGTTACGGCGAAACATATAGGAGTCGATGCATTGTAGTCGGGGATTCACCGCTTACCTACGGGTATGGATATCCTATGTGTTTATCATGTATGTGTGGGTTGAAATCTCTGATCAGAGTATGGTGGTAATTATGAAAGGGGTTTCATAGATTACACCATCGATGCAACCACGACATGACACATAGTATCGATTCATTGACAACTCTCGATAAACCAATAGTTGTCGAATCGGTCGGGATATATGAGTTGAAGGGACCGTACTGTACGCTAACCATAATTGAATGGTTCTTGCAGGCACTATCATGTGATACCTAGGGAATCACGTAAGCGATGCTGCTAGGCGCTTAACGTGATTGGTTGGGTACTATCAGACTTGAGTTCTGACGTTCTTACTATCAAGGAGTTGATAAGTGAGAATGGAGCAATTGGGGTATGCTCGTATAAGGACATGTTTAGTCCGAATCACATTGAGATGTGAACCCACGGCTAGTTGTATCAATGAACCATTGAGGGCCACACAAGTACTTGCTTAGTAAGTCCCGAAGAGAAGTAAAATAGTTCAATGTGTTGAACGGCTTATAAATGTGTTTATAAGCGTAAAGAAAATTAGAAGTATGACTTCTATGAGAGAAATATAAATTTTAATTTATGGAAGTGTTCCTAAGATTAAAATTTGGCCAAGAAAATAATGTAGTTGAAAATTGTGATTTTCATAAACATTGTTGTGGACTAAATTAAATTAATTCAAGTGTTGAATTAATTAAACACTAGTGGACCTAGTAGAGTCTAAATAATTAAATTAATTCAAGTGTTGAATTAATTAAATAATATTGAGTCTTGTAGAGCTCAATTTAAATAATTATTTAACTAGTGGGACTTGAGTAAAATCAAGTAATATTTAATTTATCTCAAATGTGTTTGGGATAATAAAATTTAGTCTATGGTTTTTAATGTGTTAAAAAACCATATTATATACAAGTGAGACATGTAGGGATTGCATGCTTGGGAGGTGAAGAGCCTTGATTACTTTTTAATAAAATATTCAAAAAGCATGCAACTTTTGAGAGACAACTTTTGTAACACCCAAGGCTAATCTTCCCTCTCCCAATTCACTTCACTTGGCCGAAATTCCTAGAGGATTTTCTCTCCATTTTTCTTTCTCTTTTGTTCTTCATTTTCTTGGAGCAAAAATCATCTCTTTGAAAAATCCTCAAGTTTTTCTAGTGCAAAACTTGAGGGGACTTATCTTGGTAAAGTGGTGGGCCTAATTCTTGAAGAGGAAGGAGGTTTGCTTGTAGATCTTATCTTGCCAAGAAGAGCTTAGTTGCTTGCAACTAAGTTGGAGCCATCATCAACTTCTTGAAGTTGATAGGTAACAAACTTTCTAACACCCTATGCATGTTTTTAAGTTTGTTTTGTAAATATTGCACCAAAACTCTAGGGGGCCGAAAATTTGTGCATAAAATTTAATTTTTCGCTTCCGTTGCGTTTCCGGCCTCCGTAACCGGTCCGCTTTCAATTGAGGAGTGATGATCAGATACGGTCTTGATGAGATCACTTTGACAGATCAAAATGAGAACTTGATTGTGGAAAATATTCTTCTTGAACAAACTAAATTCGATAGCAAATTTCGTCAAAGAATCACTGGTGTTTGCGATTTCTTTTGATATACGTTCTTGACTAGATTTGACGTGACCTCTATGCTCACTGTGTTCATAAGAGAGTTGTTTGACAATCTCAGATAGATTATGAAGTCCTCTTTGAAGAGTTTCCATGGCATATTCAAGAGTAGAGGTCTCAGAAGGTGAAGGGGATTCTGCAAGAGCACGTTGCTTAATATCATCCATTCTGGCGATGTGCTCAGGATAATGCTGAGAAAGAACAATAAGAGCAGTAGAAGGTGCAGCTTCTGCTTGAGTGATAAAAGCAGGTTTTGGTTCAGCAGAAGGACCTTCTGAAGCAGTAGTTTGATCTGTTGGCCTCATTTCTGGTTGTTGCAAATCAGCAGCAGGTTTAGTAATAGCTCTCGGCTCAACAGCAGAAGGTGAAGTAGGCAACAAAGTTGCCATTTCAGCTTGATGAGCTTCTGAAAAATGTTCAAGCTCTGGAAGATATGAAGAAGTAGTAGTTGCAGTAGCAGTAGCAATATCAGTTTTTAGAATGGATTGGACTAGAGGAGGATCAGCAGAAGTAGCAATATCTGGCAGTGAGTTATCCTGTGCTGCTTGAGTCTGCACAATCGATTCGATAACTTCATCAACCGATGCCAGATCATGAACAGAAATAAGTGAGGATGATTGAGTAGGAGCTTCTTGAGGTACAAGAGTACTAGAAACCTTGACTTCAGAAGAAGCTTTGGCCGGTTCCTCAACTGACTGAGTCTTCAATATAGCGGGGATAGTATTGACACTAAATTTTGGAGGCTGAGAAAAAGTCTTCTCCTTGGTAACAATTTGCTCAGAAAAAATTGTCAGCTGCTCCGACAAAATTTGAATGACATTCTGATCATGAAAAGCAGTAGGGCCAGTAGAATCAAAATTTGACTTCAATGTTTTCTATACAGTGTCCATATTCTTCTGTTTGGCTTGATCCAGAATGTAGTTTCTGCGATTGATGGCTTCTATCACATTTTGTGTCTTGGCAGCAGCAAAAACCTTTTTCTCATTTTTCACAGTTTGAGCAAAAGCACGGGAGTCCTTAAAAAGGTGATTGGATGGTAGACTCTTACCTTGAGCCAATCATCAAAGAATTTCATGTCTTCTTTGGTTGAATTATTAATTTCTTCCAGATGAAGATCGATTGCTATTTGAATAGTTGATGTGGCCACTGGTGACTGAGACAACTCGGTAATCTTGCCTTTCCCTTTTCTAGAAGTAGCAGGGACTACTGGTTTAAAAGCAGAAAACCAGTAGCAGATTCTCTAATGACCACACCAGAAGTTGGTCTGAAAAATTGAGCAGTTGAAGGTACTGATTCCATGGCTTTTGCTTCGGTGGATGGGACAGCTGGTGGAAAAACTTGTCGAAGAGGAACATCCTCTAATTTAGCAAGAGCTGCTGTTTTCTTGATGCGGATGGTGGTGCAAGGCTTCTTCTTGGATGGGATGGGAGGCAGTGAAGCTTGTTGAGTGGGTACTGCTGATTCTTCAGATTCCGTTTTGTCAGAATCAGTCAAAACTACACCTCTTTTTCTTTTGATTTTCTTCTGCCCCTCAGCCTGAGATTCCCAATCTCCTTCTTTATAGCCACAAACTCACCAACTGTTGGCTTGGGCCTTAAGTTAAGCACACTATCAGCATCAGTCATGGTGACCGAAGTGCCATCCTCTTCTGTTGTTCTGGGAAAACCAGAATCTTTCAACATTTTACTGATTTGCACAACAAATCCAGTACCTTTCTTTAGAATCATATCTTTCATAATTCGAAACAGAAAGCGACCCCAATCCACTTTCTTTTCTGAAGTGATGGCCACCATCACTTGAACCTTCTCTTTGGTCAGTTTGTCAAATATTCCAGCCTTGACCAACAAGGCTTTTTCCACGATATCATCAAGTACCTGGTACTCAAACTTCAATAGCTTCTTGAAGCAGGAAGGTGAAAGCTTTTCTCCAGTGGCTGAAAAGTTTGTCAAGGCAGTAGACATCTCTTTCTTTGTGATATCCAAAAGCTCGTAAGGTCCAGAAATCGGTAGAAAGAAAGTTGAACCGAAAAATGCAACATCAATGGAGATTGATGCATCTCCCTGTGTATAGTTAATCTTTCTTTCGACAACTTCTGCTTTGGCATAGAAATCTAGAAGAGCAGACTTGTAGATAATAACAGGCGATTCCAAGAATTTGCAAAGTCCAGATTTTTCCAAGGATCTGAACATCTTAACGAGGTTCTCATCCTTAATGGTGAGTGGTCGAGCAAAACTTGCACAGTGAATAGTCTCAAAATTTATTTTATAAAAGAAAGCTCGATTTAAATATCGCAAGTGCACGATAGTCAAGTTATAATAAACGTAAGTGAATACGAGTATCGATCCACGAGGACTGCGTCACACTCTTTTTATTTTCAAGTAAAATTTCTTTAGCAACGATAAATTGATTTGATGATTGAACTAATGTAGAATAAACAATTCAAATAATTAAAATGCAAAGAAAATGTGTTCAAGAGAGCAATGATTAATTTGGATTAAATCAAATGAGAAATGAAGTTGTTGGGAAATTATCAGTTCACCTACCACTCGTGTTTAACTAACTACACTCGACTTTTACTCGTGCATTCGACGGAATTCCCTAGACTAATTAATATACTCTGTCGAGCTATATTAATACTAATAAAAAACATGCAGTACTCAAGTGTCCTCAAATATTTAACAGTTCAAGATTGCATTACATTCTATGGAATCCACTAGCTTTCATCCGGGTAAACTATCACTATCGACACGTACCCAATTCCGTATATCTACTAGAATTGTAAATCCGTGGTCTATACTATTCGATCCTATTGTTAATTATTCTATCGAAATCATTAACAACATGAAATAATCAAAGGAAGTTAGCTAGGCTTCGATTGAAACAAGAAAGAACAATAGCATAAATAAATCACTAATAAAACCGTCGATAAATAATGTTAAACAACGAGTACGGGGTAGGATCCCCTCAAATCCCAACAAATCTAGAGTTTTAGCTACTGAAATTCATGATAAAAACCACAATCAATGTAAGAAATCAAATACTGAATAATGAAAATACTAAAGATGACGACGGGTGACGGCCACGACGCGTGGAAATCTCGAGGTCTTCGAAATCTCCTTTGCTCCTAGCCTTTTCTCCAAGAAAATATGATGAAAATAATGATGTCAGACTGAAAAACCGCCCCCCTCTCGTGTATTAGGTCTATGGTGTAGGATAGAGTCCATAAAAAATGAAACAAATCTTTTCAAATCTCGCGGCTCGCTAGGGCGGTCAAAAGTGTCCGCCCTAGCGAGAGGTTCTAGCAGAAAATTCCTCGGCCATGTCAACATGCTCGCTGGGACGGTCAATTTTGACCGCCCTAGCGAGTCTTTCTCGATGCTTTGGCAAATATTCTCCCACTTTTTGGTTCAATTCCTACAAAATAACCACCAACTACACGAGATCAGTCATATGCTAAATAATGCTAGAAAAATGCTAAATTAAACTAAAACAAACTAATATGATGCATGTAGTATCCCGATTCCTAATTTGAGTTAATTATTGGATTAATTATTTTCGGTGGGATCGGAAGGACCGAACCGGGTTCGGATCGTCCGATCATGGTTCGGATCGTCCGAGCCAGATGTCGGATCGTCCGAGCCAGGTGGCTGGACCCGTGGAAGACATGCAGAATTCGGATCGTCCGAGCAAGGGTTCGGATCGTCCGAGACAGGTGGCTGGACACGTAGAATGCATGCAAGGTTCGGATTGTCCGAAGTGGGTTCGGATCGTCCGAGGTGTACCGGATCGGAGCTTCCGAAGTGGATCGGATCGTCCGAACATTGGCTATAAATAGAGGCGCGAGGCTTCATTTCTTACTCGCCATTTCAGAGCGTTCCAGAGCGTTTTAGTCGTTTCTGATAGGTTTCTAGTCTTTCCCGAGGTTCAGGCACTAGCAGGGAGCTACTGGCTTTGTAGCGGAGCTGTGCTCTAGTTGGGAGCTAGCGGCATCAGCGGGCTAGCGACGGACGAAGGTTTGGAATTGTATCATTATTATTTCAGGATTATCTAGTTAAGTCTGGTAGATAAGTTTTAGTGATGGTTTTCACTTGATGAATAGGCTTGGAATAGACCTGTTTGTCTGGTTTTCCAGTGGATTAGGATTGCAGTGATAGAGGTACGAAAGTACTATCCGAGATATCCTGGTCGAGTATACATTCTTATATGTGTTGCATGATTATGTGGTGCATTGATATATGTCATATGATGCATGCTATTATGTCACGCTGTATGATGCATGTTGCATTTCATGTTGAGCCGTATCTCCTTCGAGATAGCCTTTACTGTTGAGCTGTATCTCTTTCGAGATAAGCTATATCTTGTGGGGCCGCTCAGCCCTGTCTTGTGTTGTGGACGCATGGACACCGAGAGTACACAGTGGCCGACGGGTCCGGAGGGCTTCGGTGATCCGGGACATTTTAGGTCCACGTCTATTCTTGTAGTGGATGCAGTGACCCAGAGGAGTACCGCGCGGCACTATCCACTTGGCGCCTCTAGACTGAGCATATTGAGATCCTTTGTTACTCCTGTTTCTTGACTACCCTGGTATCATATCATAGCATGTGCATTTCATATAGGTTTGTATACTCATGCTTTTGTACTGGGCGTTCTTATCGCTCATGTCCTCGGTTTTGTTTATCTTGGACACCCCATTCCCACGGGGCAGGCCTCAGGTTGGACAGCTGAGGAGGAGGACGTTGAGTAGCTGGTTGGTTTAGTTCTTCGGTATCTTTTTGATTCGATATGGTTGTACCGTATATTTCATTTTAGTTGAGTTGTCCTGGATTTTCGATTGGGTTGTATAACTATCTTTTGGTGACAGTTTTCCGCCTTTATTTCTGATTGTTTTTAATTAAGTTAATCGCATGCTTAGTTCTTGATTAGTAGGTGATTCTGGAACGGGTCACTACAATGCATGAATGCGACTCAAAACCAACACTAAAAACACGTAAAAACTATTCCTATCAACCCCCTCATACTAACCTTTTGCTCGCCCTCGAGTAAAATAGGTTAAAGCACGAGATCAGTCTCCAGCGTGGTAGGGCTATTCTTTCTTCTAGACCTCCGAGTACTTTGAGCCCTCGATCTCAGTCTTTCAAGAAGTCAGGTTCTTCTTCTTCTGGATCTGGATCACGGTCTAGCGGTGTTTTTCGCTTTGGTAAGAAGAAGGTTTCTTGTGTGCATTGTGGAAAGAACCATCCATCGGAGCAATGCCGATCAGCCGCGGGAGCTTGTTTTCAGTGCGGAGAGATGGGTCATATCAAGAAGAATTGTCCTCAGTTGCGAGGTGGAGCAGGATCTGGTTCCGGATCTCAGACGACTGTTCAGCAGAGGAGGCAGGGTCAGGCAGTGGGTAGTTCAAATCTTCGACCTCGTGCCCAAGGTCAGGTTTTTGCGCTGAACCAGGATCAGGCTGCAGATGAGACAGAGAGAGTCATAGCAGGTACTTTTCGTTTATGCGGTATTCCTGCTTTTGTTCTTATTGATACCGGAGCATCACATTCATTCATCTCTGCACGATTTGTTAAGCGTCATAAGTTACCGTATGTTTCTCTAGACGTCATTCTTTCCGTTTCTACCCCGATGGGTCATTCGGTGTTAGCTAAGCGTCTAGTGATGGGTTGTCCCTTTAATTTTGAGGGTAACGAATTGATTGCGAATCTTATGATCTTGGAGATGGAAGATTTTGATTGTATTCTAGGTATAGACCTATTGACTACCTACCGAGCTACCGTGGATTGTTACCAGAAGCTTGTTCAGTTTCGTACGACTGAGAGCTCTAGTTGGTTTTTCTATGGTGAGGGAGCGCGACCTCCGATGCCAGTGGTATCTGCTCTGAAAGCCTGTCGTGTTTTAGAGGCGGGCGGGGAAGGCTACCTCATCTATGCGATTGATTCCTCCACAGGTAGTGTTGGTATAGATGATATTCCAGTGGTTTGTGAATTTCCTGATGTTTTTCCAGATGAGATTCCTGGTTTTCCTCCGGTTAGAGAGGTGGAATTTGGCATTGAGTTAATGCCAGGGACTGCACCGATTTCTCGCGCCCCCTATCGTCTTGCTCCGTCAGAGATGAGAGAATTGAAGCAGCAATTGCAGGATCTTCTTGATAAAGGTTATATTCGCCTGAGTGTTTCACCTTGGGGAGCTCCAGTCTTGTTTGTCAAGAAAAAGGATGGATCGATGCGATTGTGTATTGATTATCGCCAGCTGAATCGTGTGACGATCAAAAACAAGTATCCATTACCTCGTATTGATGACTTGTTCGATCAGCTTCAGGGTACCTCTGTTTACTCCAAGATTGACTTGCGATCGGGTTATCATCAGATGAGAGTCAGAGATGATGATATTTCCAAGACTGCATTTCGTACTCGATATGGGCATTACGAGTTTCTAGTTATGCCATTCGGATTGACGAATGCGCCAACGGTGTTCATGGATCTAATGAACCGAGTCTTTCGTGATTTTCTGGATCAGTTTGTTGTGGTTTTCATCGATGATATCTTGATTTATTCTCACAGTGTGGAAGAGCATATCCAGCACTTGAGGATTGTGTTGCAGATTCTTCGCGAGAAGCAATTGTATGCTAAGCTGAGTAAGTGCGAGTTCTGGATTGATCGTGTAGTATTCCTTGGTCATGTGATTTCCAAGGAAGGAATTTCTGTGGATCCCAGCAAGATTGAGGCAGTGCTGAATTGGTCACGTCCTACGACGGTGGCTGAGATCCGTAGTTTCCTAGGTCTGGCAGGGTATTATCGTCGCTTCATTGTGAATTTCTCTCAGGTAGCTAGACCATTGACGCAGCTTACTCGGAAGGATGTTCCATTTGAATGGTCATCTGAGTGCGAAGATAGTTTCAGAGAGCTTCGTCGACTTCTGACTTCTGCCCCTGTTTTGGCGTTACCGTCAGGATCTGATGGTTTCAGTGTTTACACCGATGCCTCTTTTCAAGGCTTAGGGTGTGTGTTGACGCAGAATGATCATGTGATCGCTTACGCATCCAGGCAGTTAAAACCTCACGAGGAGAAGTACCCTATTCATGATCTAGAATTAGCTGCTATTGTGTTTGCGCTAAAAATCTGGCGTCATTATTTGTACGGGGTTAAGTTTGAAATTTTTACTGATCATAAGAGTCTGAAGTATCTGTTCACTCAGGCTGAGTTGAACATGAGACAACGTCGTTGGATGGATCTACTTAAAGATTATGACTGCGAGATCAAGTACCATTCAGGTTCTGCGAATCTCACAGCCGATGCTCTTAGTCGCAAGGTGAGAGCCTCTGCACTTCAGACCAGTGCTATGATTAGTACTATCCAGGATTGTTGTTCGTTGGGATTTAATTTCAAACATCGGAAAGGTATGGAGAGCATTCGTGTTGCTACCATTTTATCTGAGCCAATTTTGTTCGCTCGGATTCGAGATGCTCAGATGTTTGATCTCAAGACTCAGAGATTAGCTCGGTTGGCTGGTGGAGATAGTAATTTCCATTATCAGTCTAATGGTCTTCTGTGTTTGTCTAATCGGGTTGTAGTACCAGAGGATAATACTTTGAGGGAAGAGATCTTATCTCAGGCCCATCGAAGCAAGTTGAGTGTTCATCCGGGAAGCAATAAGATGTATAAAGATTTGAGGACACGATTTTGGTGGAAAGGGATGAAGCGCAGCGTTTATCAGTTTGTTTCCAAGTGTCTTGTTTGTCAGCAGGTTAAGGCAGAGCACCGTCGACCGGGAGGATTATTGCTGAACTTACCTATTCCTGAATGGAAGTGGGAGCATATCGCGATGGACTTCATTACTCACTTACCATTGTCTTCGAGGAATAGTGATGCTATTTGGGTAGTGGTGGATCGACTCACCAAGTCTGCTCATTTTCTGCCATATAACCGTGATTTCACTTTCGATCGTATGGCTCGCTTGTATATTCAAGAGATTTTACGTCTGCATGGAGTGCCAGTCAGTATTGTTAGTGACAGAGATCCTCGTTTTACCTCACGATTTTGGGGTAGTTTCCAGTCAGCATTGGGCACTTCACTAAGTTTGAGTACGGCTTATCATCCAGAGACCGACGGTCAGACAGAGAGGACTATCCGTACAATTGAGGATATGATGCGAGCTTGTGTTATGGATTTCGGAACCGCTTGGCAGGATCATTTGCCTTTGATTGAGTTCGCGTACAACAACAGCTATCATCGTAGTATTGGTATGGCACCATTTGAGGCGTTGTATGGGCGACGTTGTCGTACTCCATTATTCTGGGACGAAGTTGGGGAACGACATGTTGAGGGACCGGAGTTAGTCCAGCAGGCTATTGATAAGGTTGCAGTAATCAAGAAACGGATTAAGATTGCTCAGGATCGACAGGCTAGTTATGCGAACACCAAGCGGCGACCTCTTTATTTTCAGCCAGGTGAGAAAGTGTTTCTCCGAGTTTCGCCTTTTCGCAGGATTTTGAGATTTGGTCTCAAGGGTAAGCTGTCTCCGAGATTTATTGGTCCATTTGAAATATTGGAAAGCGTGGGAGATTTGGCTTACAGACTTGCATTGCCGCCATACCTATCAAGTATTCATGATGTATTCCACGTATCTTTGTTGAGACGATACGTAGCAGATGAGTCTCACATCTTGCATCCCTCTGAAGTTCAACTAAATTCGGATTTGTCTTACGTGGAACGACCAGTGCGGATTCTCGATCGCAAAGACAAGGTATTGCGGAATAAGATCATTCCTCTTGTCTTAGTTCAGTGGCAGCGCAGAGGCACTGAAGAAGCCACTTGGGAGCTAGAGAGTCGTATGCGTTCGGAGCATCCAGAGCTCTTTTGAGTTGTACTGTAGTTGTACTATGGATGTGTGTGTGTGTTTTCCGTTGTAATCCAAATATCAGTTGTGTTCAACAACAATTGAGATATAATAACAATGTTGTTACTCCTTTTTGTTCATCCTATAAACCTGATTTCGAGGACGAAATCTTTTTAAGGGGGGGAGAATGTAGTATCCCGATTCCTAATTTGAGTTAATTATTGGATTAATTATTTTCGGTGGGATCGGAAGGACCGAACCGGGTTCGGATCGTCCGATCATGGTTCGGATCGTCCGAGCCAGATGTCGGATCATCCGAGCCAGGTGGCTGGACCCGTGGCAGACATGCAGAATTCGGATCGTCCGAGCAAGGGTTCGGATCGTCCGAGACAGGTGGCTGGACACGTAGAACGCATGCAAGGTTCGGATCGTCCGAAGTGGGTTCGGATCGTCCGAAGTGTACCGGATCGGAGCTTCCGAAGTGGATCGGATCGTCCGAACATTGGCTATAAATAGAGGCGCGAGGCTTCATTTCTTACTCGCCATTTCAGAGCGTTCCAGAGCGTTTTAGTCGTTTCTGAGAGGTTTCTAGTCTTTCCCGAGGTTCAGGCACTAGCAGGGAGCTACTGGCTTTGTAGCGGAGCTGTGCTCTAGTTGGGAGCTAGCGGCATCAGCGGGCTAGCGACGGACGAAGGTTTGGAATTGTATCATTATTATTTCAGGATTATCTAGTTAAGTCTGGTAGATAAGTTTTAGTGATGGTTTTCACTTGATGAATGGGCTTGGAATAGACCTGTTTGTCTGGTTTTCCAGTGGATTAGGATTGCAGTGATAGAGGTACGAAAGTACTATCCGAGATATCCTGGTCGAGTATACATTCTTATATGTGTTGCATGATTATGTGGTGCATTGATATATGTCATATGATGCATGCTATTATGTCACGCTGTATGATGCATGTTGCATTTCATGTTGAGCCGTATCTCCTTCGAGATAGCCTTTACTGTTGAGCTGTATCTCTTTCGAGATAAGCTATATCTTGTGGGGCCGCTCAGCCCTGTCTTGTGTTGTGGACGCATGGACACCGAGAGTACACAGTGGCCGACGGGTCCGGAGGGCTTCGGTGATCCGGGACATTTTAGGTCCACTTCTATTCTTGTAGTGGATGCAGTGACCCAGAGGAGTACTGATAAGCACGAATTATATAGTACTTTAGGGATATTATTTTGTCGTATTCGTGCTTATTTGGCATCTTTTTACCCCGAGTTTGGCGCTTATTTCGTTTCATTTTTTGCTGATTGTAGGTTTGACCAAAAGAGGAGAAAAGCCAAAGAAGTGAAAGAAATGTCAAACTCTGCAATGCCACGTCAGAAATAACCGGAAGAATAGGAAGAAAGCATGAACCAATACACAGACCCTTACACGGATCCCGTGTAAGGGTCCGTGTCATTCAACCACAAAAGAAGAATTTTGCCGAAGAGACACGGACCCGGACACGGACCCCGGAGACAAGTCCGTGCCATTCAGTTACCAAGATTGCATTTACAGAAGCTAGACGGACCTCTGGACGGACCCATACACGGGGTCCGTGTCCGTCTTCACAAGAGAAAGTCAAATTACAGAAGCTACACGGACCCCACTCCGGAGGCTGATACGGGGTCCGTGTCCATGATATCGGATGATGAATTTGGCGAAGATTTGCTCGAGATTTGGAAGAAGAATAAAAAGGAAAAAGACAAAACAAAATGGGGGTTGAATTTCGAGAGGGCGGCCGACTTTGGAGTTTTTGGAGAGGAATTTCATACTTGTGAAAGAAGGCAACGGCTCGGAGAGAAAATCGAGGGAGAAAACGACGCGCTTCACACGCATATCTGCGCGCCATCGCTGAGATTTTCTCGTCTCTTTTAATTTTCTAGCTTTTTATTCATGAATTCAATTATTAAATTTGATTTTGGTTTTGAATTTATGGAGTAGTTTTCTTTTGTGATCGGGACCACGATAGGAACAAACGACTGATTTTTGTTATTCATTGAAGTGTTTGATTTATAAAATTGTTCTATGTTATTGATTAATATTTGTATAAATTTCGTGCTTTTAATTTGGCCAATTATTTGCATGTTTGTTGTTTAATCTTGACTCGAAAGAGAATTGGTTAAATTTAGCTTCAAAAATATTAATCAACACGCGGTTAAACCGACTAGAAATAGTATTCGGTTTCAGTGTGCGATTTTAGGCGACAGCTGTAATTCTTCGTGGATAAATGCGTTTTTGTTTAATTAAATTCAATTAAAAATAATTGGACTGTTAAATGAAAATAGGATTATAAATTCTAGAAATGGATTTATAATTAAATTAGGGAATTGCATCGTGACAGCGAATAATCTGTGGTTAAATTGTTCCAGTGCGTGATAAAATCTGAGTTTGTTACCGTTGTGTGTCCCGGTCATTTTATTTAAATTTAAAAATCCCCAAGTTCCAAGCTTCTCTGAAATTTGCTCTTAGTCATTAATTTAGCATAGCTTGGTTTAATTTAATTCGTTACATCTTACAAAACAATCACTCTTTATTGTTCGCCTAGATTAAATAAAATAATCGAATCTTAGTAATTAAATAATAGTCTCTGTGGGATCGATACTTGGACGTCTGTCCAATTACTATAACTTGACCTAGTTCGCTTGCTAGAATTATTCCCAACCGAAATCGTCGGACAAGTTTTTGGAAAGCCAAGGCTCACGGCTACAATAAAAGATAGGGAATCAAAAGTGAGATACAATAAGCATTATTCCTGTAGCACATTCATTCAACTTTCGACTCGTCAACAGTTATTGTCTTTTCATCAATTCCAGAGCTCTAGCGTCTCCTTTTCTTTCTCATTGTTCACCCACTTTCACCCAAAAAATTTTGTTTCGGGTGCTTTCAACACTGCACATTTTCCTCCTTTTTCCTTTTCTGTCAACATTCTTTTTTTTTTTTTTTTTTTTTTTTCATGAATAAAAATTCATAGACTCCTTCACACATATCTCTTCAATCTATTGGAGTATTTCAAACATTTCAATGTGCACAGGAGTTTTATTTCTCTCACATGTAGGTAGGAAAAAGTGTATAGGCTATGATTCAGGTAGTTGATGTGGGACATTGAATAAGTGACGAATGGGGGCTAACTGTGTGTCATTGACACACACCATTCGATTTTTTTTTTAGGCTCAAAAGGGGTCGCTAGGGGCGATGAATGATGTGTCGGTCAGGCTTGAAAGGCTCAAACGGTCCAAAGATCGCCTAAATCATCCCTAAGTCACCATCGTTCGTATTTTCGCTTCGAGGGCTAATCAGACAAGTTCTAGGGATCGTTATTCGATATCTTTTTTTTTTTTTTTTTTCTTTTTTTTTCTTTTCTTTTTTTTTTTTTTTTTTTTTTTCTTTTTTTTTTTTTTTCTTTTTTTTTTTTTTTTTTTTTTTTTTTTTTCACAATTCACCAATTCACTATCAATGAGTAAAAGTTTGACCACGTGCATTGAACAAAATGTTGATGCAAAACTGGTTCATGTTAGACTCTCTCCTTGAAACTACGACTCCTCTCACTCAATACTAGGCATGAAGCAAATTTCTGGGTGATCCCAAAATCTAACAAATTAATCAGAATATCAAGTGAAACAGGAGTTCGTTGTCAAAAAATAATCTCATCCTACGTGAAAAGTGTTGTTAAGTGTTGTGCAACGATGTGTAACAAGACTGACCCACCCCCACACTTTGATAAGGACACTGCCCTCAGTGTAAAGCAATATAAAAGCAACGAACAAGACAGTTAAAGCAAAAACACTTCCCTGGACAATTTGCGAGCAAGTGGTGAAGATGCGGTAGAAATCAGCAACTCCTGAAAAGCACGACATCGAATACACAAGGAAACGTAAAAGGGCATAGGAGAGACACACAAATACACGATCAAAAATCAACAGATACTAACGATAAAGATCAAGTCTGACAACGTCGATAACTGCATAAAAAGAGCGAAATCCAGAAAAACAATAACATCCTCTACACATCCTAACAAAATAAACTACTGCTCGTCGGCGGAGTCCGTATCCAAATCTTCCATGTCGTCAAGGCCAGATCTGTCAAAGGGGGGCGCGGAGACATCGTCAGCAGAGGGCTGAATCCCTAGATGATGCTCGATGCGAGCCATTCTGGTGCTGAGGTTGTCAAAGGCATCAAACATGGAGGAGAAAACCTGTCGCATACCTCTTGGGGCTCGCTGTCGAGGGGGTGCACCAGCTTGAGGGCCGGCCTGGTCATCGAAACCCGCTTCTTCCTCCTCGACACGGGCTTCCCAGGCTCGCTCGTCAATGGTAGGGGCAGGCACTGGTGGGTCACGACGGTGACGAGTGAGATGGCTACTCCTAGGGTTACGATACCACGCACCCTGTCGAAAAATGAAATACATGCCCTGCATGGCCTGGGGGGTGAGCATCTGTGTGGATGTGGGCAATAACGAAGGCTCGCCGGTGAGATCAACGCCATGGGCTGCTAAGATCCGAGAGATGATGATCGGGAAGGGGGCATGTGGTTTCTTGTTCTTTGTCGGGTCGATATGCGCAACAGAACGCATATGAGACATGATGATTGATGCCAAAGGAATCGCCGGAATCGCCCCCAAGCCATTCAACATCTTATCAATAATGTAGAGGTCCATCAGACGAACCTCATTGTTTCCGGCCTTCCTCGGGATTATGTTAGCCCCAGTAAAATAACAGATCAGGCGATCAATGAGCGGAATATGCGTCGGAAGAACACTGAAACGGGAGCCGGTAGGGGATGTGACATATCGGAGACGGTGCCGAGCCTCAGGGATCCGGTATGTGCTGTCGGAGTGAAAAAAAATCGACTTGGTTAAACTCCACCCAAGGGCCATCATTGGGGACTCCCAAAAGTAAGGCTAGATAAGCACTGGAGATGTCGATGGGGACGCCCTTGACGTACGTGCGGATCGATGTCAGCCCTGTTTTGTCTTTCTCTTCGAAATTCGCATAAAACTGCCACACTAGATCAGGGTAGTATGGTCCGGATATGTCCAACAAGGGTCCCCACCCAAACTTTTCGAACTCGGCCCGTATTGGTACCTCTTGATCAATCCGAGGGTGGATAGATTTTTCCACAATCATGGGATTTGTGTGCAGTGCCGAGTACCAGTCAGAGTTCTCGATGGAAGTGAATTTAGAAGCATCAAATGATCTCCTGACTGACCCAGAGGATGAAGAAGCACCGGTCCGAGCGCGCTTACCAGTCAACTTGCGAGGAGGCATTATGACTCAAGCGAATAAGTTCCAACAATTCAAACCACCAATAGCAAATACCAATAACCCAACCAACGATCAAGCATCAACAGACCCCAACGCAATGATAAAGAATCAACACCCAAATTACAAGAGACCACAAAATAGGGCTCCAATAACAATTTATCCCCAAAACCACAGAAAACGTGATAACACCGATACCCTTGAACAAGTAAATCCAGCAGAACACAAATCGACCAAACAATACCCAATCACTAATCCACAAACGCGCAATAATCGAACGGAATGCACAGACACACCAATGCGGAGGACCGGAAAATGGAATGCAGGTATAGCCACGCTTACCAGAACATAGATGATGGTGCAGTGGTGAGTTGTGGGCGGCGGCTCGGCAGGAATCGGTGGTGGAGCGGCGGCGGTCGGCGATGTGAGTGGTGGAAGGCGGTGGCGTGCGGGCGGTGCTGCGTTTGGAGATGGAAAAGGGAGTGTGGTGGTGGTGATATTTGAGGGTAGCGGACGGCAAATGCGGCGACGGGGCGGCGGCGGTCGGCGATGTGAGTGGTGGAGGAGGGAAATCGATTTTTGGGGGTTTAGGGGTTGAGGGGAGGGAAGTCGCGATTTTATTCAGAGAAGTCCCGAAATTTAAGGGCACGGACCCCGTGCTAGGGTCCGTGTAGAGGTCCGTGTACCTACTGTATTGCAGCTATTTGGAAAGTGACAGACACGGACCCCGTGTAGGGGTCCGGATCAAGGTCCGTGTAGCTACTGTATATCGACCAATTTGAGCATGAATGACACGGACCCCGTGCTAGGGTCCGGAGGGGGTCCGTGTAGCTACTGGATCAGAGAAAAAAAATCGCACAAAATACGACCCAACCCAAAATGATGCTATGCATGTATAATTCTTTAGATCTAAACATGTAAATTGAAGCTCAATCAAGAACACAAGATGCAAGAATTGTACAGAAACTTCCCTGGTCTGTTCGAGATTTTGAAACCGATCGCCCGATAAATTCTTTCACGCTTGATAAATTCCACCGCCAGTAGATAAATTACCTGCACCATCATTCTCTGAGATTAACTCACTAACTAGATGAATAAAGCAAAAAAATAAAGAGAACTAAAATAAAACAGAGGGAAAAACTAAAATAAAACACTGGGTTGCCTCCCAGCAAGCGCTAAATTTAGAGTCGATAGCCTGACTGTACTCCCTTGATTCAGTTGGGATCCTGCAGATCCACTGTGGTCGGCTCATCGGGTATGGCACCACCATGATAGACCTTAAGCCTATGTCCATTCACTTTGAAAGATCCGGTTGCCTCACTAGTGATCTCCACTGTCCCATATGGGAAAACTTGCGTGATGGTGTAAGGACCGGACCACCGAGAACGCAACTTACCTGGCATCAATTTCAGTCGAGAATTATATAATAATACCTGTTGGCCCACCAAAAATTCTCGACCGACAATGTTCTGATCATGCCAGCGTTTGGTTTTCTCCTTGTAAAGCTTGGTATTCTCGTACGCCTCCAACCTAAACTCATCCAATTCGTTTAGCTGCAGCACTCTCGCGTCACCTGTGGTTTTAGCATCAAAATTCAGAAATTTGGTGGCCCAATAAGCCTTATGCTCAAGTTCGACAGGTAGGTGACATGACTTTCCATACAACAATTTAAAAGGAGACATGCCAATGGGGGTTTTGAAAGCAGTGCGGTACGCCCAAAGTGCATCGTCGAGTTTTCTAGACCATTCTTTCCTCGAAGCACCGACAGTCTTCTCCAGAATGCGTTTAAGTTCTCGGTTCGAAACCTCGACTTGGCCACTAGTTTGGGGATGGTAAGGTGTGGCCACCTTATGTCGGACCCCATACTTAGCCAATAGACTGTCAAATTGACGATTACAAAAATGAGTACCCCCATCGCTAATGATGGCCCTAGGTGTGCCAAAACGTGAGAAAATATTTTTCATAAGAAATTGAACAACAACCCTAGAGTCATTAGTTTTGCATGCAGTAGCCTCTACCCATTTAGACACGTAGTCCACAGCCACCAAAATGTACTTGTTCCCAAAAGAAACCGGGAACGGCCCCATGAAATCTATACCCCAAACATCAAATATCTCACATACCAAAATATTATTAAGAGGCATTTCATGTCGTCTAGAGATATTACCTGTACGCTGACAATTTGAACATTTTGTAACATACTCATGCGAATCCTTAAACAAAGTAGGCCAATAAAAACAAGACTGGAGGACTTTGGACGCAGTTCTAGTTGCCCCAAAGTGGCCTCCAGCCGGACCAGCATGACAATGAAACAAAATTTCACTTACCTCTTCCTGGGGTACACATCTACGGATTATACCGTCTGCACATATTCTAAACAAATAAGGGTCCTCCCACAAATAATATTTCAAATCAGAGAAAAATTTCTTCTTTTGTTGGTATGTAAAATGGGGAGGAATGAACTTACTTGATAGATAATTAACAAAATCGGCATACCATGGTAAACTGTCGATTGCAAAGAGTTGCTCGTCTGGGAAGTCATCACGAATAATTGCATTACCTGAACTTGGATTCTCCAAACGAGAAAGATGGTCTGCAACCTGGTTCTCTGTTCCCTTCCTATCGATGATGTCCAAATCGAATTCCTGCAAAAGAAGAATCCAACGAATTAGCCTTGGCTTTGCATCCTTTTTAGCCATCAAGTATTTCAAGGCGGAATGGTCAGTATGCACGACTACTTTGCTCCCTATGAGATACGATCTAAACTTATCAAGAGCAAAAACCACGGCAAGAAGCTCCTTCTCTGTAGTGGCATAGTTCAGTTGGGCGGCTGACAGTGTCATACTAGCATAGTAGATGACATGAATGCATTTATCCCGTTTTTGGCCCAACACTGCCCCTAGAGCTGTGTCACTTGCATCACACATCACCTCAAATGGCGACCCCCAATCAGGTGCTATCATCACTGGTGCGGTGATCAACTTCTCCTTCAGGACCTGAAATGCCTGCACACACTCATCAGAAAAATCAAATTTCACATCTTTTATCAGTAAATTGGTCAGTGGCTTAGAAATGCAGGAAAAATCTTTGATAAAACGTCTATAAAACCCTGCATGTCCTAAAAAACTACGCACTCCTCGGATGTTTGTTGGGGCGGGGAGTTTCTCTATCACTTCAATCTTAGCCTTATCGACCTCAATCCCCTTTTCAGAAATTTTGTGCCCCAACACTATCCCCTCTCTCACCATAAAATGGCATTTTTCCCAGTTCAGCACCAAATTTGACTCCTCACATCTCTCCAAAACTTTAGACAAATTAATCAAACAAGTATCGAATGAAGAGCCAAACACAGAAAAATCATCCATAAATATTTCAATGAAATCCTCAATCATATCATGGAAAATTGCCATCATGCATCGTTGGAAGGTCGCTGGTGCATTACATAGGCCGAATGGCATTCGTTTATATGCAAATGTCCCATAAGGACAAGTAAAAGTGGTTTTCTCCTGATCTTCAGGGTCGATAGGAATTTGCATATAACCTGAATAACCATCCAGGAAACAGTAAAAAGGATGTCCAGCTAACCTTTCCAACATTTGATCAATAAAAGGGAGGGGGAAGTGGTCTTTACGGGTGGCGTCATTAAGTTTCCTATAATCAATGCAGACACGCCACCCCGTAACAGTTCTGGTAGGAATTAATTCATTATTTTCATTCTTCACAACAGTGATCCCACCTTTTTTCGGAACAACTTGCACTGGACTAACCCACCTACTATCAGAAATTGGGTAAATAATACCTGCGTCCAGTAGCTTTATCACCTCTTTCTTCACCACCTCTTGCATAGCTGGGTTCAGACGTCTTTGAGGTTGGGTGGATATCTTGTGGTCAGCCTCCATCAGAATTTTGTGCATGCACATGGAGGAGCTGATCCCCTTGATGTCCGCAATGCTCCAACCTATTGCTTTGATATTATCCCTCAGAACTCGCAGCAGCTTTTCTTCTTCCGTACCTGTCAAAGTAGAGGACACTATTACTGGCAGTTTATCACAATCAAGCAAAAACAAATATTTCAAATGAGAGGGAAGAGGTTTCATCTCTAAGATTGGGGCTTCTTCAATGGATGACCTTAAAGGTCTTGGGACATGCCCAAGCTCCCCAATCCTAGAGTTTACCGTTCTTGAAATCGGTCTGCCTGCTTCCAGATAATGCATGTATTCCTTCACATCCTCATTCTCCAACTCTCCTGAACATGAAACAGTCAAACAAATCTCCAAAGGATCTTCACCTATCAATTCCTGCAAACCATGCTCAACAAGCTCATCAGTAGCATCAATTCTAAAACAGTCAGATGTATCATTAGGATATTTGATGGACTGAAAAACATTGAACACCACACTCTCATCATTCAATCTCAACACCAACTCACCCTTGTGTACATCTATCAGAGCTTTCCCAGTGGCTAAAAATGGTCTCCCTAAAATAAGAGGAATCTCACGATCCTCTTCCATGTCTAACACAACAAAGTCCACTGGGAAAATAAACTTGTCAACCTTTACTAACACATCCTCTACAATTCCCCTAGGAAATTTAATTGATCTATCAGCTAACTGTAGAGAAATTGTAGTTGGTTTCACTTCACCTATTCCTAGCTTCTCAAAACATGAATAAGGCATCAAATTTATGCTTGCACCTAAGTCACATAAAGCTTTAGCAAAAAATGAAGTTCCTATAGTGCAGGGAATAGAGAAACTACCTGGATCCTTAAGCTTTGGGGGTAATTTATTTTGTAAAATAGCAGAACATTCCTCCGAAAGCTTAACTGTCTCAAAGTCAACCAACTTCCTCTTGTTTGATAAAATCTCCTTAAGAAATTTAGCATAGGAGGGCATTTGAGCTAAAGCCTCTGCAAATGGAATATTTATGTGCAGCTTTTTGAAAATCTCAAGAAATTTTGAAAATTGAGTATCCAATTGCAGTTGCTTAGCTCTTTGGGGAAAGGGGAGTGAATTAATATCAATATTAGAGTTCGAGTTTAGAGACTTACCTTTCTCCCTTGCATCCTCAGGCTTTGGCTTGGCTGATTCCTTCTCCTTCACATCACTTCCACCATCAATTGCCTCTTGCTTAGTGGGAGACGTCACCGTGACTGCATTGACACCCTTAGGATTCTTTTCCGTGTCACTAGGTAGTGAACCCGGAGCTCGTGTAGCCATCTGTGTCGCTAACTGCCCTAGTTGAGTCTCCACTCTTTGCATCATGGCATCATGATTTTGCCATCTCATCTCATTCCCTGCTATGTACTTGGCGAGCATGTCCTCAAGATTAGACTTGCTATCCTGTGGCTTGAAACCAGGTGGCATAGAAGGTCCAGCACCTTGTGGAGGTTTAGGTGGTTGTTGAGGAGGCCTTTGCTGTGCAGGGTGCTGTGGAGGATTAAACTGTAATGGCACCACAGCATTCTCGGACTGTCTCCACCCGAAATTTGGATGATTCCTCCAGCCTGGATTATAGGAGAAACTGTATGGATTGTTTTGCTGACGCCCCTGGTTTCCCAAATAATTTACTGAATCCCCTCCAAAACACTGTATTTCCTCACAAGGCAGATCCGGCATGAATGGCATGTCACAAGATGGACCACCAACCATTTCAGCATTTCCTTGGATCTGATTCACTGACTTGACTGGTATTGACTTCTGCGCTTGTAACTGTGACATCTGATGTGTCAATCCATCAAGTTTTGCTGTAATCGCTGTCAAAGCATCCATCTCAAGGAATCCTACTTTCTTCTCCCTGCGGTTGTCTTGCCAACCCACATTGCTCTCGGCCATATTAGATATGATTTCGAGCGCTGCGGTTGGCGTTTTCCTATATAGACTCCCATTTGCTGCCGCATCAAGCATAGATCTCACAGAAGGATCTACCCCATAGTAAAATGTCTCCACCTGTTGGCCTACTGAAAAACCATGTCTCGGGCACATTCTCAACATCTTTTTAAACCTCGCCCATGCTGAATTCAGTGATTCCCCATCTCTCTGTCTAAATGAAGTGATTTCATTTCGCAGTTGTGTAATCTTAGTAGGGGGAAAATACCTGTGCATGAAGAACTCAACTAGCCCATCCCAAGTAGTGATAGAACCAGCTGGAAGGTCGCGAAGCCACTCCATAGCTTCTCCTTGCAAGGAGAATGGAAATAGTCTGAGTCGAATGGCATCAGTACTCACCCCATTGCACTTAATCGTATCACAGATTGACAGAAAATTCTCCAGATGTGCATTGGGGTCTTCAGATGGTGCTCCACCAAACTTTACTTGCATTTGAATCATTTGGATGATGCCTGGCTTCAGCTCGAATGAGTTTGCCTGAATCGTAGGGCGGATGATACTAGACCCATAACCTCCAAATGCTGGCCGATGAAGTTCCATCAACGTGCGTTCATCCTCTTCTCCGGCCATTCTCTCAACTTCTGGTTTATGATCTATTTCAGATTCTGCTTCAGATTCAAATTCCAGAGTCAAGTTGTTGTTCCTTCGGGCTCTGCGGATACTGCGGAGAGTGCTTTCAATCTCAAGATCAAGTGGCACTAGATTCCTGACGTCTTGAGCACGGCTCATATAACACGAGCTAACCCCTGAAATCAAAAATTTAAGTGCACGATTTAAGCTCCAAGAGAAAATAAGTAGAATAAACAAAGGTAATTAAAATGCCAAAGAAAAGAATAACTGAAAAATTTAAAACTAAGAATAAAAGCCTAGTCTCAAACAAATAATTTATCCTAATATTAAATAAATAGTCCCCGGCAACGGCGCCAAAAACTTGTCCGACGATTTCGGTTGGGAATAATTCTAGCAAGCGAACTAGGTCAAGTTATAGTAATTGGACAGACGTCCAAGTATCGATCCCACAGAGACTATTATTTAATTACTAAGATTCGATTATTTTATTTAATCTAGGCGAACAATAAAGAGTGATTGTTTTGTAAGATGTAACGAATTAAATTAAACCAAGCTATGCTAAATTAATGACTAAGAGCAAATTTCAGAGAAGCTTGGAACTTGGGGATTTTTAAATTTAAATAAAATGACCGGGACACACAACGGTAACAAACTCAGATTTTATCACGCACTGGAACAATTTAACCACAGATTATTCGCTGTCACGATGCAATTCCCTAATTTAATTATAAATCCATTTCTAGAATTTATAATCCTATTTTCATTTAACAGTCCAATTATTTTTAATTGAATTTAATTAAACAAAAACGCATTTATCCACGAAGAATTACAGCTGTCGCCTAAAATCGCACACTGAAACCGAATACTATTTCTAGTCGGTTTAACCGCGTGTTGATTAATATTTTTGAAGCTAAATTTAACCAATTCTCTTTCGAGTCAAGATTAAACAACAAACATGCAAATAATTGGCCAAATTAAAAGCACGAAATTTATACAAATATTAATCAATAACATAGAACAATTTTATAAATCAAACACTTCAATGAATAACAAAAATCAGTCGTTTGTTCCTATCGTGGTCCCGATCACAAAAGAAAACTACTCCATAAATTCAAAACCAAAATCAAATTTAATAATTGAATTCATGAATAAAAAGCTAGAAAATTAAAAGAGACGAGAAAATCTCAGCGATGGCGCGCAGATATGCGTGTGAAGCGCGTCGTTTTCTCCCTCGATTTTCTCTCCGAGCCGTTGCCTTCTTTCACAAGTATGAAATTCCTCTCCAAAAACTCCAAAGTCGGCCGCCCTCTCGAAATTCAACCCCCATTTTGTTTTGTCTTTTTCCTTTTTATTCTTCTTCCAAATCTCGAGCAAATCTTCGCCAAATTCATCATCCGATATCATGGACACGGACCCCGTATCAGCCTCCGGAGTGGGGTCCGTGTAGCTTCTGTAATTTGACTTTCTCTTGTGAAGACGGACACGGACCCCGTGTATGGGTCCGTCCAGAGGTCCGTCTAGCTTCTGTAAATGCAATCTTGGTAACTGAATGGCACAGACTTGTCTCCGGGGTCCGTGTCCGGGTCCGTGTCTCTTCGGCAAAATTCTTCTTTTGTGGTTGAATGACACGGACCCTTACACGGGATCCGTGTAAGGGTCTGTGTATTGGTTCATGCTTTCTTCCTATTCTTCCGGTTATTTCTGACGTGGCATTGCAGAGTTTGACATTTCTTTCACTTCTTTGGCTTTTCTCCTCTTTTGGTCAAACCTACAATCAGCAAAAAATGAAACGAAATAAGCGCCAAACTCGGGGTAAAAAGATGCCAAATAAGCACGAATACGACAAAATAATATCCCTAAAGTACTATATAATTCGTGCTTATCAAGTACCGCGCGGCACTATCCACTTGGCGCCTCTAGACTGAGCATATTGAGATCCTTTGTTACTCCTGTTTCTTGACTACCCTGGTATCATATCATAGCATGTGCATTTCATATAGGTTTGTATACTCATGCTTTTGTACTGGGCGTTCTTATCGCTCATATCCTCGGTTTTGTTTATCTTGGACACCCCATTCCCACGGGGCAGGCCTCAGGTTGGACAGCTCAGGAGGAGGAGGAGGAGGACGTTGAGTTGCTGGTTGGTTTAGTTCTTCGGTATCTTTTTGATTCGATATGGTTGTACCGTATATTTCATTTTAGTTGAGTTGTCCTGGATTTTCGATTGGGTTGTATAACTATCTTTTGGTGACAGTTTTCCGCCTTATTTCTGATTGTTTTTAATTAAGTTAATCGCATGCTTAGTGTTAGAGTAGGTGCACGTCGAGCCAAGTGTTGGCCGACTGTTCACAATGAAACTCTTTGTATAAACGATCTTTATTTTAATAATATTTCAATTTATTAATTTGGCGCATCTTTATCTTTATACCCATGCTTGTTGCATAGATAAAGTCCTTGAATATACAAATAGTAGAAAGAATATGAGATGCTCATATGATGAGTATCATGAAACTCATATTTGGAATACTGTATATTCTAAACCGTTCCTAGTCGATTCAGCCGCCACTAAGAAGGATAAAGGCCGCTCGAGTTAGAGACTAGTATCTGCGATGTGAGTACCATGTTTCATTGGTAGGGGACATTGTGATGTCCGAGCATGCAGATAGGTGATCCTGGTAGAGTGCACTGAACAACCCTCTAGAAAGGACTTTCCAAGTGGTTCTCACTTATCGAGTGGAAAAGTCCTAGTTTATGGTTGTACACCATTAGTCCTTATGACCCGGGACAACATTGAGACTCTATATGCTAGCGTTTCACTTTGACTTGTTTACCGACTCTTATGGGGTCATCAGGTGGCAAGGTTGGGTGTTACGGCGAAACATATAGGAGTCGATGCATTGTAGCCGGGGATTCACCGCTTACCTACGGGTATGGATATCCTATGTGTTTTTCATGTATGTGTGGGTTGAAATCTCTGATCAGAGTATGGTGGTAATTATGAAAGGGGTTTCATAGATTACACCATCGATGCAACCACGACATGACACATAGTATCGATTCATTGACAACTCTCGATAGACCAATAGTTGTCGAATCGGTCGGGATATATGAGTTGAAGGGACCGTACTGTACGCTAACCATAATTGAATGGTTCTTGCAGGCACTATCATGTGATACCTAGGGAATCACGTAAGCGATGCTGCTAGGCGTTTAACGTGATTGGTTGGGTACTATCAGACTTGAGTTCTGACGTTCTTACTATCAAGGAGTTGATAAGTAAGAATGGAGCAATTGGGGTATGCTCGAATAAGGACATGTTTAGTCCGAATCACATAGAGATGTGAACCCACGGCTAGTTGTATCAATGAACCATTGAGGGCCACACAAGTACTTGCTTGGTAAATCCCGATGAGAAGTAAAATAGTTCAATGTGTTGAACGGCTTATAGATGTGTTTATAAGCGTTAAGAAAAATAGAAGTATGACTTCTAAGAGAGAAATATAAATTTTAATTTATGGAAGTGTTCCTAAGATTAAAATTTGGCCAAGTGAATAATGTAGTTGAAAATTGTGATTTTCATAAACATTATTGGAGACTAAATTAAATTAATTCAAGTGTTGAATTAATTAAACACTAGTGGATCTAGTAGAGTCCAAATAATTAAAAATAATTCAAGTGTTGAATTAATAATATTGAGTCTTGTAGAGCTCAATTAAAATAATTATTTAACTAGTGGGACTTGAATAAATTCAAGTAGTATTTAATTAATCTCAAAAATGTTTGAGATAATTAAAATTTAGTCTATGGTTTTTAATGTGTTAAAAACCATATAATATATGTGAGACATGCTAGGGTTTGCATGCTTGGGAGGTGAAGAGGTGTGAAATATTTTTGATTAAAAAATTGCAAAGGCATGCAACTTTTCTCCCAACTTTTCCCACACCCAAGACTAGACTTCACTACTCACTCTTCCCTCCTCACTTGGCCGAAACTTCAAGGCTTTTCTCTCCATATTTTTCTCTCATCTTGTGTTCTTCATTTTCTTGGAGAATACTCACTTCTTTTTGATAAATCTTCAAATATTTCTAGTGCAATATTTGAAGGGGTTTACAAAGCTAAGTGGTGGGCCTAATTCTTGGAGGATTGGAGGTGGAAGCTTGTAGATTTTTCAACCAAGAAGAGCTAAAGTATTTATACTTTAGTTGGTGCCATTCATCAACTCTAAGGGGTTGATAGGTAAATCACTTGAACACCCTATGTATGTATTATGGTGTTTGAATGTAAATATTGCACAAATAAGGGGTGGCCGAAATTTTGCTCTAAAAATTTAAAATTTTTGCTTCCGTTGCGTTTCCGGCCACCGTAACCGGTCCGCTTTCAAGTGGTATCAGAGCTAAGGTTACGTTTTTGTGTGATATTTGCATAATATTGTGTTGAGATCGATTTCTAACCGCTTGAGAATTTTTGTGCATAGAATATGCAAGGACCGAAATTTTGAAACAACAAAAAAAAAAAATAATTTTTCGGGGCTGCCCGAGGGCTGCCCGAAAATTTCGGGCAGCCGAGGGGCAGCCCAAGGGGCTGCCCGAAACTTCCAGTTTTTAAATAAAAAAAAAAAATTTTTTTTGTTGCCGGAATCCGGCGACGGAGCTCCGGCGACGGCGATGACGACTAGGGTTTCCAAAAGTGTTTTGGTGAATCTTAGTGTCATGGGCCTTGAGATGTTGGGCCATTGGATGGACAACATAATTTGTGAAATTTAAATGGGCCAAAATATTTTGGTGAAAAATGTCTTTTGGGCCCTTAAGTTTAAATTTACAATTGTTGCACATATTTTCTCATAAAATAAATAATTGAAGTAGGACTTTAATTATTTATAGTAAATTGTGATTTACAAGAAATTCGATTATAAATAAATTAATTTGAAAGTAGACAAAGGTGTTTGTATACTTTGTTGATTTAATTTATAATTGTGGCGGTTAGTGATTGGATCAAGATATATAATATTGGATCAATTAATTATAGTGATAATTGATTGATGGTGTATGAAATGTGATATTATGCATGAAGGATGATCAAAAGCCCAAGCCCAATTTGCTAGGTGTATGCTAGGATATTTGTGTTGTATGATTGTAATAATTATCAATTTATAAAGTGGGCTTGGTTTATGGCCCGTTCCCACCCCCCATGAGATGTATCCCTATGTGCCATGGATATTTAAATGTAAATATTAGAATAGTGGAAGATCAAGATTGGAAGATGGTGGCCTTGGTGATTATGAAGATCGAAGACATGTAATATTGGATGCTAATGTAATAATTTAGTTGCATTGCATCCCTGCATTTACCCTAGGATTGGACCTAGGCCCGTGTTTGGCTCACACGGGCCATTAGTTTTGGGGCGATTGATCATCCTTGTACTGTTTTCTATTTATAATATATGCATGATATGTTATAAATAATGAGTATGTGCGTTATTATTATTATAATAACAAAGTTGCATGAATCCGGCAAACATACGATCAAACATGGCGAGCTTTTAAAATAAAATTAATGATGAGACCTTTCAAAATTAAAAACCCTCATTTTGAATAAGATTCAAAATTAATATTAAGTCCGAAAAGGGGAATTATAAATTTGTTTATAATTTCCTTGTCTTCCATCGACAATGGATGCATGATGAACGCTACCCGTACTCGGGGCTCGGCTCATATTATTGAGGGGGCCCTGGGTGCCGGAAAGCTGTGACATCCATTGACATGGTGATGTGAACTACGTGGAACTCCCATGATTTCGGCTCATATTATTGAGGGACTCATGGCGACCGTCCATTAAGGTTCAATATCGATGGGTTAGGCTTGACACGTAAAGATGAACGACGTCATATTATTGGGTCCTAATCAAACGTGAGACAAAAGAATACGTAGAGGGTTGCATGGCGATGCAATTGGAAACTACCTTTTAGGAGTTGTGATGGCCGATATTATTCGGGATCACAATTCGCTAATTGGACCTTACGTACCTACTGAGGAAAGTGTTTCCCGTTTTCACTAGAGGGTAGTGAAAATGTCAAAACAGTGGGAGCGATTATTTATAAAGTAAAAGTCCAAACTTTATATCTTATTAAATATTTTAAAATAGTCATTAACATTTATCTGTTTTACTTTTCAGTACAATCTTTGACATGTCATCAATTCGCAACCCGTTTTCCGTCATTCTCGAAAAACACATTCTAACCGGACCAAACTATATCACTTGGCTAAGAAATTTAAAGATTGTCCTAAACTCGGAGAAGATCGCGTATACACTGACTGAGGCGCCCCCTGCTGAGGCTCCTATAGGCTGCACTCCTGAGGAATTGCAGACCTACAAGGAATGGTGTGACCATGACTTGAAGGCGAAGTGTTATATGCAGGATTCAATGAACGATGAGCTGCAAAGGCGATTCGAGGATGCAAAGAATGCTGCTGACATTCATATGCACCTCAAGGAGCTCTTCGGAGAGCAGACTCGCCCTTTGAGGCATGCCACAGTAAAGGAGCTCATCACTTTACGCATGCGAGATGGGACTTCGGTCCATGAGCATGGCCTAAAGTTGATTGGGCTCGTGGACAAGCTCGTAGGCATGGATTTGGTGTTGCCTTCGGAGTTGACCACTGATGTGTTGCTGCTATCGCTGCCTAGCTCTTTCGATCCTTTCGTTGTGAACTTCAATATGAACAAGCTCGAGCCCAGCCTTGAAGAGTTGGTGAACATGCTTGTGACCTTTGAGTCCACAATCAAAAAGGAGAAGCAGGTTCTTTATGTGGGCTCTTCATCTGGCACGAAGACCGGTCCACATGGGAAGGGAAAGAAGCGTTCTTTCCAGCGCCCCAAGAAGAGCGAGCCCTTGAAGAGGCAGACTCCGAGTCCCTTAGTGGCAGCCACGCCAGCAAAGGCTGAGAAGACTGTTGACATCTGTCACCACTGCAAGAAGCCTGGACATTGGAGGCGTAACTGCAGGGAATATCTTGCGCAGAAGAGTTCTGGCAAAGGTATGTTCTACATTGAAGTGAATATCTCCATTAACTCTACTTCTTGGGTATTGGATACCGGCTGTGGCTCACATCTCTGTAATGATTTGCAGGTGATGGGAAGAAGTAGGAAGCTCAGGGAAGGTGAGACCTTCTTGAGGTTGGGCAATGGAGCAAGGGTTGCTGCCAAGGCTGTGGGAGATGTTTATTTATGTTTGAACAATGATTTTAATTTGGTTTTAAGAGATGTTTTATTTGTACCAGACTTGATCAAAAACATTATTTCCATTCCTATGCTTGATATCGATGGATTTTCTTGTTTATTTGGCAAAGGTGTTTGCAATATTTACAAGAATGAATGTTTAGTTGGTACGGGTGAACTTGAAAACAATCTCTACACCTTAAAATTAAAAGATATTCCACTTAACAATGTCCAAACGATAACAACAAAAAATAAGCGCAAACAAGATACTCTTAATTCGGCACAATTATGGCATGCTCGATTAGGACATATTTCCTCAAGAAGGATGAACAAGCTAGTGGGAGTTGGCATGTTTGATATGTCTGATATTAACGCTCTCACGACTTGTGAATCCTGTCTGAAAGGAAAGATGACCAAAATTCCCTTTAAGGGCCATGCGGAGCGAGCCAAAGGGTTATTGGATTTGATCCATACCGATGTGTGCGGTCCGCTTAGCATCACCACTAAGCATGGACATGCCTACTTCATCACCTTTACCGATGACCATTCGAGGTATGGGTATGTGTATTTGATGAAATACAAGTCTGAAGCCTTTGAAAGGTTCAAAGAATTCAGAAGTGAAGTAGAGAAGCAATTGGGACGAAGCATCAAGACACTTCGATCGGATCGAGGTGGTGAGTACTTGAGTGCCGAGTTCCAAGAGTATCTTAGAGAGAATGGGATTCTCTCGCAGTGGACTCCGCCCGCTACACCACAGTTAAATGGTGTTTCGGAGCGTCGTAACCGGACTTTGATGGACATGGTTCGGTCTATGATGGGGTTCACGGAGTTGCCGCCATCCTTTTGGGGATATGCGCTTGAAACAGCGGCACTATTGTTGAACAATGTCCATACAAAGGCAGTTGACAAGACTCCATATGAGATATGGATGGGTAAGCCTCCCAAGTATTCTTATCTTAGAATATGGGGGTGTCCTGCTTATGTGAAGCAGACAGTGGGAGATAAATTGGATAGTCGATCCATTTTATGCTACTTTGTGGGATACCCAAGAAATTCCATTGGATATTATTTCTATCATCCCCAAGAAACAAAGGTGTTTGTTTCTAGGAACGCAACCTTTTTGGAAAAGGAATTTCTATTAGATAGAAAAGGCGAGATGATAGAACTCGAAGAGGTTCGAGAGACACCCACAGTTGTAGAACCCACACCCGAGAAGCCAAGTGAGGAGATACAAGCTCCTAGAAGAACCGAGAGAGTCTCGAGACCACCTGTGAGGTATGGTCTGCTTCTTGAAGAGGGCCATGATGAGCCTAACCTTGGATGTGATCCAAGGACTTTCAAGGAAGCGTTATCGGATGTCGATTCATCCAAGTGGCTTGAAGCAATGGAATCTGAGATGAATTCCATGCATTCGAACCAAGTGTGGAATCTCGTGGATCCACCTGAGGGAATTGTTCCCATAGGGTGTAAATGGATTTACAAGAGGAAACTTGGGGCGGATGGGAAGGTATTGACCTTCAAGGCGCGATTGGTAGCAAAAGGGTATACTCAAAGGCAAGGTGTTGACTATGAGGAAACCTTTTCTCCAGTTGCGATGTTCAAGTCCATTAGGATATTACTAGCCATAGCTGCATGGTATGACTATGAGATATGGCAGATGGATGTTAAGACAGCCTTCCTTAATGGGGATATTAAGGAAGAAATTTACATGTCTCAACCTGAGGGTTTCACATCTATCGGAAGTGAGCATATGGTATGCAAACTTCAAAGATCTATTTATGGTCTTAAGCAGGCATCGAGGAGTTGGAACCTCAGATTCGATAGTACAATCAAAGAGTTTGGTTTTACTAAGAATCCTGAGGAACCCTGTGTGTATAAGAAGGTCAGTGGGAGTGCTGTGACATTCCTAGTTCTTTATGTTGATGACATTCTACTCATTGGGAATGATGTAGGAATGTTGCAATCAACTAAGATATGGTTAGCAAGTAAGTTCTCAATGCAGGACTTGGGTGAAGCATCTTTTGTATTGGGAATACAGATCTATAGAGATAGATCAAAAAGATTGCTTGGTCTCACCCAGTCCACATACATTGATACCATCGTGAAGCGGTTCTCGATGGATGAGTCCAAGAGAGGACATCTACCAATGTGTCATGGCGTGTCCCTATCCAAGTCTATGTCTCCCAAGACTGATGCAGAGATAGCGGCGATGACACGAATTCCGTATGCTTCGGCTATTGGTAGTATCATGTATGGGATGATATCTACACGTCCTGACGTGGCATTTGCACTAAGTGTAGTGAGTAGATATCAATCCAACCCTGGTCTTCCACACTGGAAAGCTGTGAAAGACATCCTCAAGTATTTGAGAAGGACCAATAAGTTGTTTTTGGTCTATGGGGGTGGAGAACTGAAATTGGAAGGCTATACCGACTCTAGCTTCCAAAGCGATGTTGATGACTCGAAGTCAACCTCCGGATTCATATTCATGCTCAATGGTGGTGCTGTCTCTTGGAAGAGTTCCAAGCAAGACAGTACTGCGGATTCCACCACTGAGGCAGAATACATTGCTGCATCGGCTGCAGCAAAGGAGGCTGTTTGGATTAGGAATTTCGTCCAAGAGTTGGGCGTCATTCCAAATGGAGTTGCTCCTATCCCGGTGATGTGCGACAACACGGGAGCCATAGCTCAGGCGAAGGAGCCAAGGTCTCATCAGAAGTCCAAACACGTATTGAGAAAGTACCACATCCTCAGAGAGATCGTGGAAAGAGGAGATGTCGTGATTGACAAAGTCGGCTCCGCAGATAATGTTGCTGATCCACTAACTAAGCCTTTATCAGGACCATCGTTCGAGAAGCATCGCGAATCAATGGGTCTAAAGCATATAGGTAGTTGGCTCTAGTGCAAGTGGGAGATTGTTAGAGTAGGTGCACGTCGAGCCAAGTGTTGGCCGACTGTTCACAATGAAACTCTTTGTATAAACGATCTTTATTTTAATAATATTTCAATTTATTAATTTGGCGCATCTTTATCTTTATACCCATGCTTGTTGCATAGATAAAGTCCTTGAATATACAAATAGTAGAAAGAATATGAGATGCTCATATGATGAGTATCATGAAACTCATATTTGGAATACTGTATATTCTAAACCGTTCCTAGTCGATTCAGCCGCCACTAAGAAGGATAAAGGCCGCTCGAGTTAGAGACTAGTATCTGCGATGTGAGTACCATGTTTCATTGGTAGGGGACATTGTGATGTCCGAGCATGCAGATAGGTGCTCCTGGTAGAGTGCACTGAACAACCCTCTAGAAAGGACTTTCCAAGTGGTTCTCACTTATCGAGTGGAAAAGTCCTAGTTTATGGTTGTACACCATTAGTCCTTATGACCCGGGACAACATTGAGACTCTATATGCTAGCGTTTCACTTTGACTTGTTTACCGACTCTTATGGGGTCATCAGGTGGCAAGGTTGGGTGTTACGGCGAAACATATAGGAGTCGATGCATTGTAGCCGGGGATTCACCGCTTACCTACGGGTATGGATATCCTATGTGTTTTTCATGTATGTGTGGGTTGAAATCTCTGATCAGAGTATGGTGGTAATTATGAAAGGGGTTTCATAGATTACACCATCGATGCAACCACGACATGACACATAGTATCGATTCATTGACAACTCTCGATAGACCAATAGTTGTCGAATCGGTCGGGATATATGAGTTGAAGGGACCGTACTGTACGCTAAACATAATTGAATGGTTCTTGCAGGCACTATCATGTGATACCTAGGGAATCACGTAAGCGATGCTGCTAGGCGTTTAACGTGATTGGTTGGGTACTATCAGACTTGAGTTCTGACGTTCTTACTATCAAGGAGTTGATAAGTAAGAATGGAGCAATTGGGGTATGCTCGAATAAGGACATGTTTAGTCCGAATCACATAGAGATGTGAACCCACGGCTAGTTGTATCAATGAACCATTGAGGGCCACACAAGTACATGCTTGGTAAATCCCGATGAGAAGTAAAATAATTCAATGTGTTGAACGGCTTATAAATGTGTTTATAAGCGTTAAGAAAAATAGAAGTATGACTTCTAAGAGAGAAATATAAATTTTAATTTATGGAAGTGTTCCTAAGATTAAAATTTGGCCAAGTGAATAATGTAGTTGAAAATTGTGATTTTCATAAACATTATTGGAGACTAAATTAAATTAATTCAAGTGTTGAATTAATTAAACACTAGTGGACCTAGTAGAGTCCAAATAATTAAAAATAATTCAAGTGTTGAATTAATAATATTGAGTCTTGTAGAGCTCAATTAAAATAATTATTTAACTAGTGGGACTTGAATAAATTCAAGTAGTATTTAATTAATCTCAAAAATGTTTGAGATAATTAAAATTTAGTCTATGGTTTTTAATGTGTTAAAAACCATATAATATATGTGAGACATGCTAGGGTTTGCATGCTTGGGAGGTGAAGAGGTGTGGAATATTTTTGATTAAAAAATTGCAAAGGCATGCAACTTTTCTCCCAACTTTTCCCACACCCAAGACTAGACTTCACTACTCACTCTTCCCTCCTCACTTGGCCGAAACTTCAAGGCTTTTCTCTCCATATTTTTCTCTCATCTTGTGTTCTTCATTTTCTTGGAGAATACTCACTTCTTTTTGATAAATCTTCAAATATTTCTAGTGCAATATTTGAAGGGGTTTACAAAGCTAAGTGGTGGGCCTAATTCTTGGAGGATTGGAGGTGGAAGCTTGTAGATTTTTCAACCAAGAAGAGCTAAAGTATTTATACTTTAGTTGGTGCCATTCATCAACTCTAAGGGGTTGATAGGTAAATCACTTGAACACCCTATGTATGTATTATGGTGTTTGAATGTAAATATTGCACAAATAAGGGGTGGCCGAAATTTTGCTCTAAAAATTTAAAATTTTTGCTTCCGTTGCGTTTCCGGCCACCGTAACCGGTCCGCTTTCACTTAGTTCTTGATTAGTAGGTGATTCTGGAACGGGTCACTACAATGCATGAATGCGACTCAAAACCAACACTAAAAACACGTAAAAACTATTCCTATCAACCCCCTCATACTAACCTTTTGCTCGCCCTCGAGTAAAATAGGTTAAAGCACGAGATACTAAACAAACTCAACAACCACAAAATTACTCAAACAAGAAATAACTAACACAAGTAAATGTCAATGGTGAGTTAACAACGTTTATGTTCATGCCTCAGTTTACTTTCCCACTACCAATCATAATCAAGTCAAATCGCAACCGAATACTCATTCTCATCTACACATAAATCTCAACATGCTCGCTGGGGCGGTCAATTTTGACCGCCCTAGCGAGTCCTTCTCGATGCTTTGGCAAATATTCTCCCACTTTTTGGTTCAATTCCTACAAAATAACCACCAACTACACGAGATCAGTCATATGCTAAATAATGCTAGAAAAATGCTAAATTAAACTAAAACAAACTAATATGATGCATGAATGCGACTCAAAACCAACACTAAAAACACATAAAAACGAGTCCTATCAACCCCCTCATACTAACTTTTTGCTCGCCCTCGAGTAAAATAGGTTAAAGCACGAGATACTAAACAAACTCAACAACCACAAAATTACTCAAACAAGAAATAACTAACACAAGTAAATGTCAATGGTGAGTTAACAACGTTTATGTTCATGCCTCAGTTTACTTTTCCACTACCAATCATAATCAAGTCAAATCGCAACCGAATACTCATTCTCATCTACACATAAATCTCGACACTAATTTGAACGTGTGTGTGTGTCATGATGGGTCTAGTCATTCGTACTTCAAATAGATCAATTATCAAATCATGCGAGTCACTCAATTAACACTTCAATACAAGTCTCACTAGCATGCATCCCTGTGTCCATTTATCATCAGCCATAAATTGAACTTTATTCAACTTTTAAGTGCAGATAAGGGTGTCGAAAAGAAGGAAAATAAGCTCAAGTGGCTAAAAGTTGGGAGTACACCGATCATTTTCATTGTGCAATCGTCAAGACTTTTCGTCTGACTTTCCTCGTCTCCTTACATCTCCAACTTTTAGCCTAGGAATAGAATTTCATTCCTTTTATTTTGGCTCCCCCTCACCTTACATCTCCTTCTTTCTTCTCTTTTTCTTTTTTTTTTTTAAATGCACAATTTTCACACATGTACTCCCTAGGCTAAGAATATAATACTTTGGATTACAGCTGGTTAGGAGTATGACATTTTAATTCAGTGCATTGGAAAGGAGGTAAATGTAAAGTTCAAGGCAAATCAAATTTTCTCATTCAAGTTCTCAATTAGCAACTTATTTTCACGGGTTTACGTGCTAAATCAACTCATAAATGGTGCCTTTCAAGTTAACCACACAAAACTTTCAAATTTCACCATTATTCCTACAAAATTCTAGTCCCCACACATATGTGCTCAAAAAGTTCAAATTTTGTACCAAAATTCATGCTTTACCAATCAAGAGTGTCATTCACGAAGTGACCCAATCAATACTTTTGTAAACTATCAATTCAACATCATCATTGGCTCATAAACTGTGTCTTCTCACCATAAACGACACCAAACAAAAGAAATGCAACGAAACTAAACCAATTAACTAAACAACCAAAACAATCTACCCCCCTCATACTAGAGTTGTGCAATGCCCTCAGTGCACAAAACGAAACAAACACTAAAAACATAAAAAACTCATGAATGTAAATGCAAAGATAGAATAAGCAAAAAGAATAAAAAGACAGGGGAAACAGTAAACTCCCCTGGTCAGAAATCATCCTCCTTGTCATGCTCAGGCGGTGGGACTCCCTCGTCAGCTGGTGTCGGCATAGGATAATGGTATTGAAACTGGAAGTGTGGCGGATATGCTGGTGTAGGTGGCCGTCCGGACGTGTCGATGCCCAAATGAGTCGAGATCCCCTGCACCAAGTATTCGATGTTCTGAATGTGGGCTTGATTAACGGCCTGGTACTCAGTCTGATAAGTGGCCCAAGCGCCCAATTCGTCGAGGCGATCTCGCATGGCACGGCGGCGTGGCTGTGGAGGTGGTGGTGCATGTCCTAAGGCCGGAGGTGGTTGAGCTGCTCCCCCATAATCGAAAAATACCTCCTCGGGCAGCTCAACCTGTCTTCTCTCCCTCTTCGCTCTATAAAGAGCCTCATCAATGGCTCTCATCGGCGGTAACCACTCGTCATCATCTGCAAATATCACCCCCGCTCGGGCACACAGTTCAGTCACTATCGTCGGAAAGTAAAAAGCCAAATTGCTGCTGTTTATACGCATATTAAGCTGTCCGAAAATGAGCCTGCCCACATTAATCACCATCCCAGTATAGATGGCATAAAGAACAATCGCCCGCTCACGCTGCACATCACTCGTATGACCGACCGGCATCAATCTCTTAGACAAAAACGCATACCACAATGCCACGTCCACTTTCAAAAATTTTTCAAGAAAAACCGTATACGTCCCCGGTTGTTTCCACGTGGTGCCCGGATAACAGAGTGTGCGAATAATCAAATCATAATCAGGGTTAAGCACCCACGCCTGAAACACCGAATCATCCACCGGCGGTAGACCCAACATGTCATTGATAGTATGGGAATCATACGGGACTAGACGTCCCCTCACAAATGCCTTGTGCTCATTCCCCTCCGGAGCATTGGCATAAAATTCACGCACAACCGGAACCACTGCTGCGTTCGGTTTTGCCACAAAGGCAGTCCACCCTCTTCCTGCTACTAGGAACTCCGCAAAATGATGGATAATAGACGAGCTAAATCCTCGCTCAGGGATTGGTTTCCTATGTAGTCTAGCATTTTCATATCTCTCCCTAGCATTATCATTCACAAATATAGGCGGAGTGGACTGAGAGCTAGAAGCACCGTGAGTTACCTTAGATCTTTTGGGTGCCATTGTGGGAAATTGGAGAAGAGCACAAGTATCCAACCGCCGGAGAATTGTTGAAGGTCGCCGGATAAGCTCGCCGGAATTTGTGGAAGATGACCGGAGTTGAAAAAAATTGTAGTCTAAATGATTCCGGGTGGATTGTAGAAAGCAAGATCGAGTCTTTGTCCTGAAAAATCAACAAATAAAGGTCTTTAGCACAAAAGAGCAAGGAAGGCGCCGATTATTTGAGGAGGAGGACTAGGGTTCGAAGTGGGGAAGAAAGGGGAAATTTTTTTTTTTTTTTATAGTCTGCGCGACTCGCTAGGGCGGTCAAAAGTGTCCGCCCTAGCGAGTGGTTTTCGGTGACAAATTATTTGAAACATACGAGTGCTAAACTGACCGCCCAAGCGAGGGGTTCTCGCCGAAAACTTATTTGAAAAATACGAGTTGGTTCTCGCCATAAAACCATTTTTTTAAAAAAATCGCTCGCGGGGGCGGTCAAAAGTGACCGCCCTAGCGAGGCGTTTTCGGCGACTATGTTTTTGAAAAAAAACGAGGGCTCGCTGGGGCGGTCAGTTTTGACGGCCCAGCGAGACATTCTCGAAAAAAAGAAATAAATAAAAAAATAAAAACAATGAATGCCATGCCTTGCAACTACCTAAATGCAAATGACGCGATTAATGAATAAAGGAAAAAGATAAAATCAACATAGGGAGTAGAAGTAGTTCTCAATTTATAGTCTAGAGCTCGACTTTTCACCCATGTCCTCAATGACTGTCATGGAGCCGAGTGACTCCAATTTGTGGCTCAATTGTGACACCGATATAGTGCTTCAATCTTTGAGCGTGGACTATGAACGGCTCCTTTTTCCCATCTCGCATAGCACATGTCGGCGGTTCCTTAACGCTTGACTTCCGAGGGGTCAGGTCTCTTCGAGCTCCCAATTCATCCAATTTCATTCTCACTGGCTTCGTCCATGGGTGGTTGACATTAAAGTATGCTCCTCTCTCGGATATTTCTTCATCAAGTTCATCATTCACTTCAGTGGTGAGGGTGACTTCCAATGAATCCTTTATAGCATCATGCACAAATTGACACACAAGTGAATCCGATGAATCAACTATAAAACAATCATTAGTGTGCAGTGGGTGCTTAAGAGCGTTAAAAAAATTAAAAGTGATTTCTTCCTTTCCCACTCTCAATCTCAACTTCCCTTCTTGCACTTCAATCACGGCCTTGCCAGTTGCAAGGAATGGTCTCCCTAAAATCAAATGCATCTCCCTATCCTCTTCCATGTCAAGCACCACAAAATCTGTAGGAAATGTAAACTTTCCCACTTTCACCAACACATCTTCTTTGACTCCTCGTGGATGTTTGACAGATCCGTCAGCTAGTTGCAAGGACATCTGTGTGGGTTTAGGCTCGCCCAATCCAAGTTTCCTGAATACAGATAAAGGTATAAGATTAATGCTCGCACCAAGATCACATAAAGCTTTAGAAAAGACCACATCACCAATCATGCAAGGGATAGAAAAACTCCCTGGATCCTTTAGCTTTGGTGGGATCTGGTTTTGTACCAATGCAGAGCAATTCTCAGTCAATTTTACCGTCATGGGATCCTCCAACTTTCTCTTATTAGCTAAGATGTCTTTTAGAAATTTAGCATAACTCGGCATTTGCATCAAGGCATCAACAAAAGGAATATTGATGTGCAATTTTTTAAATATCTCAAGAAATTTACAAAATTGTGCATCTAATTTAGCTTTCTTCATTGCTGCAGGAAAAGGTGGAGGGATAACAATTTTATTTTGTGCAATTGGTGTAGATGTAGAGTTAGAAGACTTACCTCCTCGAGTTTCCACCTCATCCTCACCGTGCTTGGTCTTTTCCTCATTAGATTCGAGTGCTTTTCCACTACGCAATTCCACAGCCTTCACATGTTCTCTTGGGTTAACTTCCGTGTTGCTTGGCAAAACTCCTTGCTCCCTATTAGCAATCAACTTAGCCAATTGTCCAATTTGATTCTCTAACCCCTTTATGGATGCATCTTGGTTCTGAAATCTCGTCTCTGTTGCAGAAATAAATTTAGTCATCATTTGCTCTAAATTTGATTTCTCCTCCCGAGGCGGTTCTGGCTTGAATCCTTGGTGCATCCCATATGGTGGACCTCTTTGTTGGCGATTTTGGTTGTTTTGACCTCCCCATGAAAAGTTTGGGTGATTCCTCCATCCCGGATTATATGTGTTCGAATAAGGGTCATTTCTGGGACGGTTCTGGAATCCCACTTGTTTTACCGGTGCTCCCTCAGGCACATATAATGGATTGCCATCTTGGCAATCCTGCACATCATGCTCACCCCCACACTTATCACAGAAAATTTCTTGCAGACGCATAGCCGACCCACTCATGCTCATCCCATCAATCTTTTTATTCAACGCCTCTAACTGTACTGAAACCGCCGCCATATCATTAACTTGATTAACTCCAGCACCTCGTCTCTGCCTATCAGACTGAGGATGATAGCTACTAGCAGCCATTTCCTCCAATAACTCATATCCTTCCTCAGCCGTTTTTCTCAGTAAATTACCATATGCAGCAGCATCTATCATGGTACGGTTAGGAGTAATCAGACCGTAGTAGAAAGTTTGAACAACTAACCCAAGCGGCAGCTCATGGTGTGGACATCTCCTCAACAAGTCCTTGTAGCGCTCCCATGCCTCGTAAAGTGACTCGTTCTCATATTGAGCAAAAGTAGTAATGTCGGCTCTAAGCTTCATAGTCTTCGACGGAGGAAAGTACTTGATCAGGAATGCATTTGCCATATCCTCCCATGTAGTGATAGACCCTACAGGCAAACAGTTTAACCACGACTTAGCTTTATCTCTCAGTGAAAATGGAAATAAACGCAAACGAACAGCATCATCAGACACGCCATTAAACTTAAAAGTATCACAAATTTCAAGAAAGTCAGCTATATGAGAATTAGGATCGTCAAGTGCACTTCCCCCAAATTGGACAGTGTTCTGAATCATCTGAATGATAGCTGTCTTGATCTCAAACTGATTGACTCGGATGACTGGTCTAACGATGCTTGGACGTGCTCCATCAAGAGACGGCTGTGCATAATCCAACATCGGTATACGCCTTGGCTCCTCTCTTTGTTGATCGCCTTCCATTCTTTCCATTGCTCTTTGCTGCTGTAGTCGACGTCTAGCTGTGCGTTCAATTTCGGGGTCAAAAGGCTCAAGCTTAAACTCGAGTGATCTTCGCATGCACCGCAAGAAAAATTTGCAACACAATGAGAGTATCAAATAAAAATAAAATAAATAATACTAAAGAATTTAAATGAAAAATAAAAAATTGTGAATCAACATTCCCCGGCAACGGCGCCAAAAACTTGATCGAGCAAAACTTGCACAGTGAATAGTCCCAAAATTTATTTTATAAAAGAAAGCTCGATTTAAATATCGCAAGTGCACGATAGTCAAGTTATAATAAACGTAAGTGAATACGAGTATCGATCCACGAGGACTGCGTCACACTCTTTTTATTTTCAAGTAAAATTTCTTTAGCAACGATAAATTGATTTGATGATTGAACTAATGTAGAATAAACAATTCAAATGATAAAATGCAAAGAAAATGTGTTCAAGAGAGCAATGATTAATTTGGATTAAATCAAATGAGAAATGAAGTTGTTGGGAAATTATCAGTTCACCTACCACTCGTGTTTAACTAACTACACTCGACTTTTACTCGTGCATTCGACGGAATTCCCTAGAATAATTAATATACTCTGTCGAGCTATATTAATACTAATTAAAAACATGCATTACTCAAGTGTCCTCAAATATTTAACAGTTCAAGATTGCCTTACATTCTATGGAATCCACTAGCTTTCATCCGGGTGAACTATCACTATCGACACGTACCCAATTCCATATATCTACTAAAATTGTAAATCCGTGGTCTATACTATTCGATCCTATTGTTAATTATTCTATCGAAATCATTAACAACATGAAATAATCAAAGGAAGTTAGCTAGGCTTCGATTGAAACAAGAAAGAACAATAGCATAAACAAATCACTAATAAAACCGTCGATAAATAATGTTAAACAACGAGTACGGGGTAGGATCCCCTCAAATCCACACAAATCTAGAGTTTTAGCTACTGAAATTCATGATAAAAACCACAATCAATGTAAGAAATCAAATACTGAATAATGAAAATACTAAAGATGACGACGGGTGACGGCCACGACGCGTGGAAATCTCGAGGTCTTCGAAATCTCCTTTGATCCTAGCCTTTTCTCCAAGAAAATATGATGAAAATAATGATGTCAGACTGAAAAACCGCCCCCCTCTCGTGCATTAGGTCTATGGTGTAGGATAGAGTCCACAAAAAATGAAACAAATCTTTTCAAATCTCGCGGCTCGCTAGGGCGGTCAAAAGTGTCCGCCCTAGCGAGAGGTTCTCGCAGAAAATTCCTCGGCCATGTCAACATGCTCGCTGTGACCGCCCTAGCGAGTCCTTCTCGATGCTTTGGCAAATATTCTCCCACTTTTTGGTTCAATTCCTACAAAATAACCACCAACTACACGAGATCAGTCATATGCTAAATAATGCTAGAAAAATGCTAAATTAAACTAAAACAAACTAATATGATGTATGAATGCGATTCAAAACCAACACTAAAAACACGTAAAAACGAGTCCTATCAGTGAGAACATAAGCAAAGTTCACCTGATAAGCATTCAAAGTATAAGCTGCGGCCATTTCTGAGTTGAAAGAGATTAGAGGTAGATTAGCAGTAGATGCGAGAAAGCAGTAGATGCAAAGTAATGATCTGAAATAGTAAAGTGCATTGAAAGAGAAAATGAACGGTTAAAATGAATGAAATGTACAGCCGTCAGTAAACATAGGGACACGTGTCGATATGTTTATGGTTGGTAGAGAGAGAAAACAGAAGTGTCAGTTACTCTACTCATTTCAAAATTTGGTTTTTCAAAAAAAATGGCGGGCTGTCCGAGGTGGTTGCTAAAAGAACAGAAGCTGATTTGTCGTTTTATGACAACATCTACTGGAAGAAGGTAAAGTGCTGAAACAAATGCAGCACTTCGACAACTTCTGGTAGATACACTGTTTTATCGAAAAGACAAATCAGTTTCTAATATAAATGTCATAATAATGTTACCCCGCAATTAATGCAGTAATAAAGGATATTAAACTCCAAACGATTCTTGGCAAACTTTCAATCTGAGCCATTGATAGTGAACAGTCGCAAGGATATTTATCTCCCTTGAATATCGCTATAAATACCTGCACAAGTTAAACAAAGTTAAGCGTACATAATATCAAATGAAAACTAATGTGAATGAAGAAGCAGAATCTGATCCAGAAGCCGAAGCAAGAATGTTCAGAAAACAACTTGCTGCATTTTCTAAGAAGATGTTTGAAGATATCGTTCTTTATATAATGATCCTTGGATCAAACTCCTGGAGTTGTAATGTGACCAATCAAAAAGATTGTTTGCTCTTATTAGGATTAGGATGCAGCACCATTCCCTTCCATAAGCATTCTAATGCAATAAGAGAGTGCTAGTGGATCAATGATACTGAAAATTTTAGTAGGATAATCTGTGTAATCATTCTGCTGATATCTTCAATTGTACCCATTGTAATGTAATGCATCTGATTATATGAATAAAAGATTTCGTTTTTCCATACCTCTTATGTTGTTCTTATTTCTGAATATTTCTACTGGATTAGAATAAAGAAACAGAAGACCCGTGAAAACAGAAGATAATAAACAGTAGTTATGATAAATCAATTAATCCAAGAACATTACGAAAATACGAAAACTTATTCTCAGGAAGTGGTTTGGTAAATATGTCTGCTGATTGCTGATCAGTAGGAATGTATTCCAGACGAATATTCTTCTTTTGCACATGATCTCTAATGAAATGATGTCTGATATCAATGTGCTTCGATCTGGAATGGAGCACTGGATTATGCGATATAGCAATTGCACTGGTATTGTCACAAAATATAGGTGATTCAGAGGCTTGAACTCCATAGTCTTTAAGTTTTTGTTGTATCCAAATCATTTGAGAACAACAGCTTCCAGCAGCAAGATATTCTGCTTCTGCAGTAGACGTGGCTATAGAAGTCTGTTTTTTGCTAAACTAGGAGATCAACCTGTCACCAAGAAATTGACAAAATCCCCTTGTGCTTTTCCTATCCAGTTTACATCCTGCATAATCAGCATATGAGTATCCAATAAGATTAAACGATGAGTCCTTGGGATACCAGAGACCTACATTTGTACCCTTCAGATATTTTAAAATTCTTTTACCAGCAATGAAATGAGATAGTTTAGGCTTTGATTGAAATCTAGCACATATGCAAATAGCAAACATAATATCGGGTCTACTGGCAATAAGATATAACAATGAGCCAATAATACCACGATACTGAGTTACCCCTACTGGAGTTCCCCCTTCATCTTTATCAAGTTTGGTAGACGAGCTCATAGGAGTGGAAGCAGCAGAGCATGCTTCCATCCCAAACTTTTTCAGTATTTCCTTTGTATACTTAGCTTGATTGATGAAGATTCCAGTATCAAGCTGCTTGATTTGAAGTTCTAATAAAAATGTTAATTCTCCCATCATGCTCATCTCGAACTGTTCCTGCATTAACTTAGCAAACTTTGTACATAATTTGGGGTTAGTTGACCCAAATATAATATCATCAACATAGATTTGAACTAATAATATGTGTTTATTTTTTACTAGGGTAAACAAGGTCTTGTCCACGGTACCAACGGTGAAATCATGGTTAATAAGAAATTGTGAAAGTGTGTCGTACCAAGCCCTAGGTGCTTGTTTCAGACCATACAATGCTTTGTGTAATTTAAAAACATGATTCGGTAATAGATGATCAGAAAAACCTGGAGGCTGTTCAATATAGACTTCCTCTTGTAGTAGACCATTGAGGAACGCACTTTTCACATCCATCTGATATACTTTGAAATTGTTGAAAGCAGCAAAGGCTAAAAATATTCTGATAGCTTCGAGCCTAGCTACTGGTGCAAAGGTTTCATTATAGTCTATTCCTAATTCTTTTCTGAATCCTTGTGCAACCAGACTTGCTTTGTTTCTGACAACTGTTCCTTCTTCATTTAGTTTGTTTCTGAATACCCACCGGGTTCCAATCACAGCTTGGTGAGATGGTCTAGGTTCTAGGAACCAAACTTTATTCCTCTCAAATTGATTCAGCTCTTCTTGCATAGATTCTATCCAATTGAGATCCAGAAGAGCTTCTTCAATTTTCTTTGGTTCATCTTGAGAATAAAAGCAGCATGCATGTATTCATTCATCATCTGTCTTCTGGTCCTTAGCGGAACTGTTGGATTTCCAATCACCAAAGATGGAGGATGAGATTTTCTCCAAATAAAAGGATTTAGATTATCTTTATATAAAGCAGTAGATTGTTTTGGAATAACAGCTGCTGGTTCTGGAATGTCAGCTGCTAGTTCTGGAATGTCAGCTGCTGGTTCTGGATTTTGAATATCCTTGACACTTGCTTCTGCATCATCTTCACTGTCTATTTCCAGATGAATCCTGTCTAGCCTGTTACTTAGATTAGATATGTTAGTAATCTTGGGAGCACTGCTGTCTTCATCAAAGACAACATGAATAGATTCTTCAACATTGAGTGTTTTATTATTGAAAATTCTAAATGCCTTACTAACTGTTGAGTATCTAATAAATATTCCAGCATCAGATTTTGAATCAAATGCAGCTAATGAAAGCGGACCGGTTACGGTAGCCGGAAGCGCAACGGAAGTCAAAATTTTTTATTTTATGCAAGAATTTTCGGCCACCCTTTGTTTTTGTATAACATTTACAAAGAAACACCATACATAGGATATTTAGAAGTTTACCTATCAACCTCTTGAGGTTGATGTTTGGCACCAACTTTGTTGTGAACAACAAAGCTCTTCAAAAGGGAAGACAAGTCTACAAGCTCCTCCTCTTTTTCCTTCAAAATAAGGCCCACCACTAACTAGGTAAACCCCTTCTTGTTTTGCACTAGAAAAACAAGAAGATTTTTCAATGAAAAGATTTTTGTTTCTCCAACAAATTGAAGAACACAATGAAGAAAAAAATTGGAGAGAAAATGAGAGCAAGTTTCGGCCAAGAGGTAGGGAGGGAATGAGAGAGTGAAGTCTAGTCTTAGGTGTGGGAAAAGTTGGGAGAAAAAGTTGCATGCCATGCAATATTTTAATCAAAAGTAATCCACACCTCTTCACCTCCCAAGCATGCAAACCCTAACATGTCATGTTTATAATATGGTTTTTAACACATTAAAAACCATGGACTAAATTTTAATTATCTCAAACATATTTGAGATTAATTAAATACTACTTGAATTTATTCAAGTCCCACTAGTTAAATAATTATTTTAATTGAGCTCTACAAGACTCAATATTATTTAATTAATTCAACACTTGAATTATTTTTAATTATTTGGACTCTACTAGGTCCACTAGTGTTTAATTAATTCAACACTTGAATTAATTTAATTTAGTCCACAATAATGTTTATGAAAATCACAATTTTCAACTACATTATTTACTTGGCCAAATTTTAATCTTAGGAACACTTCCATAAATTAAAATTTATATTTCTCTCTTAGAAGTCATACTTCTATTTTTCTTTACGCTTATAAACACATTTATAAGCCGTTCAACACATTGAACTATTTTACTTCTCATCGGGATTTACAAAGCTAGCACTTGTGTGGCCCTCAATGGTTCATTGATACAACTAGCCGTGGGTTCACATCTCAATGTGATTCGGACTAAACATGTCCTTATTCGAGCATACCCCAATTGCTCCATTCTTACTTATCAACTCCTTGATAGTAAGAACATCAGAACTCAAGTCTGATAGTACCCAACCAATCACGTTAAACGCCTAGCAGCATCGCTTACGTGATTCCCTAGGTATCACATGATAGTGCCTGCAAGAACCATTCAATTATGGTTAGCGTACAGTACGGTCCCTTCAACTCATATATCCCGACCGATTCGACAACTATTGGTTTATCGAGAATTATCAATGAATCGATACTATGTGTCATGTTGTGGTTGCATCGATGGTGTAATCTATGAAACCCCTTTCATAATTACCACCATACTCTGATCAGAGATTTCAACCCACACATACATGAAAAAACACATAGGATATCCATACCCGTAGGTAAGCGGTGAATCCTCGGCTACAATGCATCGACTCCTATATGTTTCCCCGTAACACCCAACCTTGCCACCTGATGACCCCACAAGAGTCGGTAAACAAGTCAAAGTGAAACGCTAGCACATAGATTCTCAATGTTGTCCCGGGTCATAAGGACTAATGGTGTACAACCATAAACTAGGACTTTTCCACTCGATAAGTGAGAACCACTTGGAAAGTCCTTTATAGAGGGTTGTTCAGTGCACTCTACCAGGAGCACCTATCTGCATGCTCGGACATCACAATGTCCCCTACCAATGAAGCATGGTACTCACATCGCAGATACTAGTCTCTAACTCGAGCGGCCTATATCCTTCTTAGTGGCGGCTGAATCGACTAGGAACCGTTTAGAATATACAGTATTACAAATATGAGTTTCATGATACTCATCATATGAGCATCTCATATTCTTTCTACATTATGTATATTCAAGGACTTTATCTATGCAACTCGCATGGGTATAAAGATAAAGATGCGTCAAATTAATAAATTCAAATATTATTAAAATAAAGATCGTTTATACAAAGAGTTTCATCGTGAACACTCGGCCAACACTTGGCTCGACGTGCACCTACTCTAACAATCTCCCACTTGCACTAGAGCCAACTACCCATATACTTCAGACACATTGATTCGCGATGCTTCTCGAATGATGGTCCTGGTAAAGGCTTAGTTAGTGGATCAGCAACATTATCTGCGGAGCCGACTTTGTCAATCACGACATCTCCTCTTTCCACGATCTCTCTGAGGATGTGGTACTTTCTCAATACGTGTTTGGACTTCTGATGAGACCTTGGCTCCTTCGCCTGAGCTATGGCTCCCGTGTTGTCGCACATCACCGGGATAGGAGCAACTCCATTAGGAATGACGCCCAACTCTTGGACGAAATTCCTAATCCAAACAGCCTCCTTTGCTGCAGCCGATGCAGCAATGTATTCTGCCTCAGTGATGGAATCCGCAGTACTTTCTTGCTTGGAACTCTTCCAAGAGACAGCACCACCATTGAGCGTGAATATGAATCCGGAGGTTGACTTCGAGTCATCAACATTGCTTTGGAAGCTAGAGTCGGTATAGCCTTCCAATTTTATTTCTCCACCCCCATAGACCAAGAACAATTTATTGGTCCTTCTCAAATACTTGAGCATGTCTTTCACAGCTTTCCAGTGTGGAAGACCAGGGTTGGATTAATATCTACTCACTACACTTAGTGCAAATGCCACGTCATGACGTGTAGATATCATCCCATACATGATGCTACCAATAGCCGAAGCATACTGAATTCGTGTCATCGCCGCTATCTCTGCATCAGTCTTGGGAGACATAGACTTGGATAGGGACACGCCATGAAACATTGGTAGATGTCATCTCTTGGACTCGTTCATCGAGAACCGCTTCACGATGGTATCAATGTATGTGGACTGGGTGAGACCAAGCAATCTTTTTGATCTATCTCTATAGATCTGTATTCCCAATACAAAAGATGCTTCACCCAAGTCCTGCATCGAGAACTTACTTGCTAACCATATCTTAGTTGATTGCAACATTCCTACATCATTCCCAATGAGTAGAATGTCATCAACATAAAGAACAAGGAATGTCACAGCACTCCCACTGACCTTCTTATACACACAGGGTTCCTCAGGATTCTTAGTAAAACCAAACTCTTTGATTGTACTATCGAATCTGAGGTTCCAACTCCTAGATGCCTGCTTAAGACCATAAATAGATCTTTGAAGTTTGCATACCATATGCTCACTTCCGATAGATGTAAACCCTTCAGGTTGAGACATGTAAATCTCTTCCTTAATATCCCCATTAAGGAAGGCAGTCTTGACATCCATCTGCCATATCTCATAGTCAAACCATGCAGCTATGGCTAGCAAAATCCTAATGGACTTGAACATCGCAACTGGAGAAAAGGTTTCCTCATAGTCAACACCTTGCCTTTGAGTATATCCTTTTGCTACCAATCGCGCCTTGAAGGTCAATACCTTCCCATCCGCCCCAAGTTTCCTCTTGTAAATCCATTTACACCCTATGGGAACAATTCCCTCAGGTGGATCCACGAGATTCCACACTTGGTTCAAATGCATGGAATTCATCTCAGATTCCATTGCTTCAAGCCATTTGGATGAATCGGCATCAGATAACGCTTCCTTGAAGGTCCTTGGATCACATCCAAGGTTAGGCTCATCATGGCCCTCTTCAAGAAGCAGACCATACCTCATAGGTGGTCTCGAGACTCTCTCGGTTCTTCTAGGAGCTTGTATCTCCTCTCTTGGCTTCTCGGGTGTAGGTTCTACAACTGTGGGTGTCTCTCGAACCTCTTCGAGTTCTATCATCTCGCCTTTTCTATCCAATAGAAATTCCTTTTCCAAAAAGGTTGCGTTCCTAGAAACAAACACCTTTGTTTCTTGGGGATAATAGAAGTAATATCCAACTGAATTCCTTGGATATCCCACAAAGTAGCATAAAATGGATCGACTATCCAATTTATCTCCTACTGTCTGCTTCACATAAGCAGGACACCCCCAAATTCAAAGATAAGAATACTTGGGAGGCTTACCCATCCATATCTCATATGGAGTCTTGGCAACTGCCTTTGTATGGATATTGTTCAACAACAGTGCCGCTGTCTCAAGCGCATATCCCCAAAAGGATGGCGGCAACTCCGTGAACCCCATCATAGACCGAACCATGTCCATCAAAGTTCGGTTACGACGCTCCGAAACACCATTCAACTGCGGTGTAGCGGGTGGAGTCCACTGCGAGAGAATCTCATTCTCCCTAAGATACTCTTGGAACTCGGCACTCAAGTACTCACCACCTCGATCCGATCGAAGTGTCTTGATGCTTCGTCCCAATTGCTTCTCTACTTCACTTCTGAATTCTTTGAACCTTTCAAAGGCTTCAGACTTGTATTTCATCAAATACACATACCCATACCTCAAAAATTCATCGGTAAAGGTGATGAAGTAGGCATGTCCATGCTTAGTGGTGATGCTAAGCGGACCACACACATCGGTATGGATCAAATCCAATAACCCTTTGGCTCGCTCCACATGGCCCTTAAAGGGAATTTTGGTCATCTTTCCTTTTAGACAGGATTCACAAGTCGTGAGAGCATTAATATCGGACATATCAAACATGCCAACTCCCACTAACTTGTTCATCCTTCTTAGGGAAATATGTCCTAATCGAGCATGCCATAATTGTGCCGAATTTAGAGTATCTTGTTTGCGCTTATTTGTTGTTGTCATTGCTTGGACATTGTTAAGTGGAATATCTTTCAATTTTAAGGTGTAGAGATTGTTTTCTAGTTCTCCGGTACCAACTAAACATTCATTCTTGTAAATATTGCAAACACCTTTGCCAAATAAACAAGAAAATCCATCAATATCAAGCATATGATTGGAAATAATGTTTTTGATCAAGTCTGGTACGAACAAAACATCTCTTAATACAAACTTAAAATCATTGTTCAAAATTAAACAAACATCTCCTACGGCCTTGGCAGCAACTCTTGCTCCATTGCCCATTCTCAAGAAGGTCTCACCCTCTCGGAGCCTTCTACTTCTTCTCATCACCTGCAAATCATTACAGAGATGTGAGCCACAGCCGGTATCCAATACCCAAGAAGTAGAGTTAATCGAGATATTTACTTCAATAAAGAACATACCTTTGCCAGAACCCTTCTGCGCAAGATATTCCCTGCAGTTACGCCTCCAATGTCCAGGCTTCTTGCAGTGATGACAGATGTCAACTGTCTTCTCAGCCTTGGCTGGCGCGGCTGCCACTACGGGACTCGGAGTCTGCCTCTTCAAGGGCACGCTCTTCTTGGGGCGCTGGAAAGAACGCTTCTTTCCCTTCCCAGGTGGACAGGTCTTCGTGCCAGATGAAGAGCCCACATAAAGAACCGGCTTCTCCTTTTTGATTGTGGACTCAAAGGTCACAAGCATGTTCACCAACTCTTCAAGGCTTGGCTCAAGCTTGTTCATATTGAAATTCACCACAAAAGGATCAAACGAGCTCGGCAATGACAACAGTAGCACGTCGGTGGTCAACTTTGAAGGCAAGATCAAATCCATGCCAACGAGCTTATCCACGAGCCCAATCAACTTTAGGCCATGCTCATGGACCGAAGCCCCATCTCGCATGCGTAAAGTGATGAGCTCCTTGACTGTGGCATGCCTTAGAGGCCGAGTCTGCTCACCAAAGAGCTCCTTGAGGTGCATATGAATGTCAGCGGCATTCTTAGCATCCTCGAATCGCCTCTGCAGCTCATCGTTCATCGAAGCCTGCATATAACACCTCGCCTTCAAGTCATGGTCGCACCAATCCTTGTAGGTCTGCAATTCCTCAGGAGTGCAGCTAGTCGGAGCCTCAGCAGGGGGCGACTCAGTCAGTGTGTATGCAATTTTCTCCGAGTTCAAGAAAATCTTTACATTTCTTAGCCAAGTGATATAGTTAGGTCCGGTTAGAACGTGTTTTTCGAGAATAACGGAAAACGGGTTGCGAATTGATGACATTGTCAAAGATTTGTACTGAAAAGTAAAACAGATAAATGTTAATGACTATTTTAAAATATTTAATAAGATATAAAGTTTGGACTTTTACTTTATAAATTATTGCTCCCATTGTTTTGACATTTTCACTACCCTCTAGTGAAAACGGGAAACACTTTCCTCAGTAGGTACGTAAGGTCCAATTAGCGAATTGTGATCCCGAATAATATCGGCCAATCACAATTCCTAAAAGGTAGTTTCCAATTGCGTCGCCATGCAACCCTCTACGTATACTTTTGTCTCACGTTTGATTAGGACCCAATAATATGACGTCGTTCATCTTTACGTGTCAAGCCTAACCCATCGATATTGAACCTTAATGGACGGTCGCCATGAGTTCCCTCAATAATATGAGCCGAAATCATGGGAGTTCCACGTAGTTCACATCACTATGTCAATGGATGTCACAGCTTTCCGGTACCCAAGGCTCCCCCAATAATATGAGCCGAGCCCCGAGTACGGGTAGCGTTCAACATGCACCCATTGTCGATGGAAGACAAGGAAATTATAAACAAATTTATAATTTTCCTTTTCGGACTTGATATTAATTTTGAATCTTATTCAAAATGAGGGTTTTTAATTTTGAAAGGTCTCATCATTAATTTTATTTTAAAAGCTCGCCATGTTTGATCGTATGTTTGCCGGATTCATGCAACTTTGTTATTATAATAATAATAACGCACATACTCATTATTTATAACATATCATGCATATATTATAAATAGAAAACAATACAAGGATGATCAATCGCCCCAAAACTAATGGCCCGTGTGAGCTAAACACGGGCCTAGGTCCAATCCTAGGGTAAATGCACGGGATGCAAATGCAACTATATTATTACATTAGCATCCAATATTACATGTCTTCGATCTTCATAATCACCAAGGCCACCATCTTCCAATCTTGATCTTCCACTATTCTAATATTTACAATTAAATATCCATGGCACATAGGGATACATCTCATGGGGGTGGTAACGGGCCATAAACCAAGCCCACTTTAAATTGATAATTATTACAATCATACAACACAAATATCCTAGCATACACTGTTACGCCTTAAACGCATACAAATCTCGAGGATGAGATTAATGTTTTAATGCTGTAACATATCCCAAAGTTTTTGTTTTGATGATACCAAAACTTGGATTAAAAATGTACTAATGTTTTATATTGAGGCATGCAGGAAATTAAGAACAGGTTACGTTCGGAAGATCCGACATTCGGTTCGGACGGTCCGAAATTGTGCAATTCAGAAGCAAAATAGAAGCTGTTCGGAAGCTGCGAGGAGAGCGTTCGGACGTTCCGAAGACGTGATCGGACGTTCCGAACACAAGCAATCAAATCACTTCAATGCGGAGACAAATTGATATGACTGATTGATCGAGTAAGATTTCGGACGCTACGAAGGACATTTCGGACGCTACGAAGTGTTGAAGATTTCAAATCTCCGGAAACGCGGGAATGTTCGGACGGTACGAACTTGAGTTCGGACCTTCCGAAGCTGTTCACACACTGTCTGAAAGAACTGTTCGGAAGATACGAAGTTTGATCGGTCCCTCCGAAGCGCATGTTCGGACCCTACGAAGTCAAGAACGGACGATCCGAAGTCATCCCAAAATTACGGAAATTGATTTCAATCACATCGGACGTTCCGAAGCATAAACAGAAGATCCGAACCTTGGCGTCCAAGACTAGTATAAATAGGCCTTTGAGGATGCATTTTCAATCATCCCACTCCACTCTCTTGTCTCTTACAAAGCTTTCTACTATCTCTTGTGTGCGTTGATTAAAAGAGTTGTAATATCAAAAGAGTTGTAGAAAAAGAGTGAAAGTAATACTCTCGAGTGGGTTGTAAAGTTCGTGGCTATCCTTGGAGCCCTCAAGGCCAAGTAGACGCATCGAGGCGTGGTTGTAAAAGCTAGCTTGGAGCTCCTAAAGCCAAGTCGATATAGTGATACCTCGATCCTCATCGAGAAGGGGAGACGTAGACGATTCTTCGTCGAACTTCCATAAACATCTCTATCCCTCTTTACTTTACGCATTTACTTTACTACGCATTTATTTTACGCACTTACTTTACGCATTCTTTTTATTTGTGATTGTCCCTCAAGTCTTCCGCTTGCAATTTTTGCAAACTCGTTTTAAAAACGCTAAAGGGCCTAAAAGAACCTATTCACCCCCCCTTTAGGTTCTTCAAGTGGTATCAGAGCAAGGTTTTTCAAAATCTTTTAAAATGGCCAATCTAGCAAGCGAGTATGCCCAAGGACAATCCACAAATCGTCCCCCTCTTTTCAATGGTACAAATTACGGATATTGGAAAAATAGAATATCTCTATACATCCAATCCGTCGATTACGACCTTTGGAAAATAACGGTGAAAGGTCCCTATATCCCCATGAAAACGGTGGATAATAAGGAAATTCCTAAGGGAATGGATGACTTCACCAAGGACGATATGAAACTTATCTCTCAAAATGCTAAAGCTATGAATATTCTTCATTGTTCTCTAGATATGAATGAATACAACCGAATCTCGGCTTGCACCTCCGCCAAAGAGATTTGGGACAAATTGGAGATTTGCCACGAGGGAACCAATCAAGTCAAAGAAACGAAGATAGACCTTCTCCAACTCAAGTACGAGACCTTTGAGATGGAACCCAAGGAGGATATCGACACCATGTTCCGGCGGCTCACCCAAATCATCAATGAGCTTGCCCAACTTGGTGAGAACTACCCAACTAAACAAGTGTGGAGGAGAGCCCTTCGAGCATTACCGGCGGAATGGGATGCAAAGCGCACGGCTATCATTGAATCCAACAAGGGAGATGCGGCATCCTACGACCTTGATCAACTTCATGGGACCCTAAAGACCCATGAACTTGAAGTATCTACCCGGAAGGAGACAAAGAAAGATGACGATAAAGTAAAGGCGAAAGGGATCGCCTTGACCAGTCAACTTGAAGATAGCGACGATGAAGAAATGGCACTCCTCACTAGAAAGTTCAAAAGATTCATGCGGAGTTCCAACTTCAACAAGAAAGACAAAAAGTTTGAGAAGGAAGTGACCTGCTACAACTGTCAACAAAAGGTCACTATGCAAACGAGTGTCCCTCCAAGAAGAAGGCCGGCAAAGACAAGAAAAAGGCCCTTCTAGCCACGTGGAGCGACAGCGACAACGAAGAGGAGTCTACCCTATGCTTCATGGCGAAGGAAGATCATCTGACCGACTCGGATGACGACGAGGTACCCTCTTACGATGAATTACTCTCCGCTTACACTAGTATGTACAATAAGGCTAAGTCACTTAGAAATGAGAATAAGCAACTTAAAACTGAACTAGAAGCTAGGATGCATGACAACACTAAGCTCAAGACAAATCTAAGAGACTTAGAGAAAGCCTTCAACAAGTTCAATGTGAGTAGCGGTAAACTAGAAAACCTCTTGAGCATGCAAAGGTGTAACTTCGACAAAGGAGGTCTAGGATATGAAAAGAAATCAGTCAACTTCGCTAGTCTTATCGCAAAGGCAAAACCAAGAACACCACCAACATGTACTTACTGTTGTAAGATAGGCCACATAAGACCTAAATGCAAGAAACTTAGACACCAACACAACAAGAATAGTTATTGGAAATGGATCCCCAAATCCCCAACTACTACTAACCCCAAAGGACCCAAAGAAACGGGTACCAACTATCAAACTGTATCTCAACCTTGTAGGGACAAAGGGGAGACAAGTCATCGAGCACTTGGTATCTTGACAGTGGATGCTCTCGACACATGACGGGAGAAAAGAAGCTGCTACAATCCATTCGACCAAAAGAAAAAGGATCGGTGACCTTCGGAGACAACAGCAAAGGGATCATAGAAGGCATCGGCTCAATAGGTATATCTAACTCTACTATTATTGATGATGTACTTCTTGTGAAAGGGCTTAAACATAACCTCCTAAGCATTAGTCAATTATGCGATAGGGGTTATGAAGTCAAATTCACACCACACGATTGCACTGTATCACTCACAACTGACAAAACCATTAGTTTCAAAGGTTATAGAAGTGAAAATGTTTACAAGGTCGATTTAAAGATTTCATCTTTTTCAAAAATAAAAAGCCTTGTAACATTAAATGTTGATGACAACATTCTTTGGCATAGACGACTTGGTCATGTTGGGATGAGCACCATAGAAAAACTTTTAAAACTTGACCTAGTTTCCGGAATGCCAAAGCTGAATTTAAAATTAGATTCTTTTTGTGATGCTTGTCAACTTGGTAAACACACAAAGGAATCTTTTAAAAATAAAAATTTTGTATCCACTTCTATGCCCCTTGAATTACTTCACCTAGATTTATGTGGTCCCTCGAGGACAACTAGTCTAGGAGGAAAATCTTATGCTTTTGTCATTGTAGATGATTTTTCACGTTTTACTTGGACATTGTTTTTAGCCCACAAAAATGATGCCTTTGATCATTTCAAAATTTTTGTCAAAAAGGTTGAAAATGAGAAAAATCTTTTGATCAAACAAATCCGTAGTGACCACGGAACGGAATTTCAAAATGAAAATTTTTCAATTTTTTGTCAAAGCAAAGGCATTGGTCACAACTTTTCTTGTCCTAGAACTCCTCAACAAAACGGTGTCGTTGAGAGGAAGAATAGGACCCTAGTAGAGATTGCAAGGACCATGCTATGTGAGCATTCTCTACCAAAATAATTTTGGGCTGAAGCAATGAGTTCTGCTTGTTACATCATCAATCGCGTATCAATAAGGCCAATTCTCAAGAAAACTCCATACGAACTATGGAGAGGGAGAAAGCCTAACATTTCTTACTTCCGCGCTTTTGGATCAAAATGCTTCATCCACAACAATGGTAAGGACAACCTGGGTAAGTTCGATGCTAAATCGGACAAAGGTATCTTTCTTGGTTACTCTACTTCTAGCAAAGCATATAGAGTCTTTAATAAACGTACTTTACTAGTTGAAGAATCTATTCATGTCATATTTGATGAAACTAACCCTTGCTTGCCTAGAACTGTTGTTTCTGATGATGATGATATAGATATCCTTGGCGAAAAGTTGGAGTCCACAAGCCTAGATAATGTTCCTAAAGATCAAGAGGACGCACCTCTTCCGAAGGAGTGGACTACACACAAGGATCATCCCATGGACCTCATCATTGGTAGCCCATCGAAGGGAGTATCTACTCGCTCTTCTAATATGTGCAATTATCTTGCTTTTCTTTCTCACATAGAGCCTAAGAACATAGAAGAAGCTTTACTTGATGATTCTTGGATTATTGCTATGCAAGATGAACTAAATGAATTTAGAAGAAATAAAGTTTGGAATCTTGTACCTAGACCCACTGATAGACCTGTCATAGGAACTAAATGGGTATTTAGGAACAAGTTAGATGAGCATGGTACAATCACTAGAAATAAAGCTAGGCTAGTAGCTAAAGGATATAGTCAAGAAGAGGGAATTGATTATGATGAGACTTATGCCCCTGTTGCTAGACTAGAATCCATTCGCATGCTACTTGCTTTTGCTTGCTCTAGAGACTTTAAATTGTTTCAAATGGATGTTAAAAGTGCTTTTCTTAATGGTGATTTGAAAGAAGAAGTGTATGTTGAGCAACCTATTGGTTTTGAAGATGTGCACTTATCTGATTATGTGTATAAACTTGATAAGGCTTTGTATGGTTTGAAACAAGCTCCTAGAGCTAGGTATGAGAAATTATCTACCTTTTTGCTGTCTAATGGTTTTTGTAGGGGTAAAGTTGATATTACCTTATTTACCTTGACTAAAAATAATGATTTGCTGATAGTACAAATATATGTAGATGATATTATTTTTGGTGCTACTAATGAACACTTGTGTAGAGATTTTTCTAAGCTTATGCAGGATCACTTTGAGATGAGCATGATGGGCGAACTCAACTACTTCCTTGGTCTCCAAATCAAGCAATGCAAGGATGGTTTCTTTGTCAACCAAGGAAAGTACATCAAGGAGATGCTAAAAAAGTTTGGGATGGAGTCTTCCAAAGCCTCATCCACACCTATGAGCACGACAGTCAAACTCGACAAAGATGAGGGAGGTAAACCTGTTGACCAAAAGTTATTTCGTAGCATGATTGGCTCCCTACTCTATGCGACTGCTAGTAGACCTGACATTATGTTTAGTGTTTGCTTGTGTGCACGATTTCAATCATGTCCAAAGGAATCACACTTATTCGCCTTAAAACGCATTTTCAAATATCTTTCAAATACTCCAAATCTCGGATTATGGTATTCTAAGAACTCATTTTTCGATTTAAAAGCTTACTGTGATGCCGACTTTGGAGGATATAAGGTGGATAGAAAGAGCACTAGTGGAACTTGTTTCTTTTTGGGAAATTGCTTGGTGTCATGGTTTTCTAAAAAGCAAAACTGTGTTGCACTTTCAACGACCGAGGCCGAGTATATGGCTGCCGGTAGTTGTTGTGCACAAATTCTTTGGATGAAGTATCAATTACTCGACTATGGTGTTACTTTTTCAAAAATTCCAATCTTTTGTGATAATACAAGCACCATATGTCTAACAAAGAATCCAGTTCAACATTCTCGTACTAAACATATTGACATTCGACATCATTTCATTCGTGATCACATTGAGCAAAATGATGTTGAACTTCACTATGTTGACACCAAGAATCAAATTGCTGATATTTTTACAAAACCACTAGATGAATCTACTTTTATTCGTTTGCGTGGTGAACTTGGCATGATTGAGTTGTAAACACTAGTCGAATACTCTCGTACATATTTGTTAAATTGAGGGGGAGTATTATTAATGTGAGCATTATAATGTCGGATAATACAAATTAATTGTATTTATCCATAATTATGGCTCAACATTCATTTATGTGCTAAATATTTTAAATTTTAGGTGTTCCTCATCTTGGCTACTTCGGAATCACCGCTCCTATTCGGATGCTCCGTTTCACCTCGGATCCACCGAACGTGTTCGGATCGTCCGAACCTGACCATAGGTTCCAGAACCTCCGATTCCCTCTTCGGACCATCCGAACACACATCGGATCGTCCGAACCTTCTTCCGATGTCATTTAATGTTCGCGCCTTCCCATGCCTGATTGTCAGACTTCGGACTCTCCGTTTACTCTTCGTATCCTCCGTTCTATGATCGGATTGTCCGATTGTGAATCGGATCGTCCGAACTGACTGCCAGATAACCGTTCCGTTCAAATTCCGGACCTTCCGAACTCATGTTCGGACCGTCCGAACATGGCCTATAAATAGGCGTTCGGATCCTCTGATTTATTTGCTCATTCACTCCTTCTTTCTTTCCCCACACAAAACACTCACTACTCACTATGCCTCCGCGCCGTAACGTAGCTGGCCGAAATGTTCGCCCTCGTCACGGTGCCTTTCACCATGATCTTACTCAACCACCCAACCCTCGTCCTATCCCACCTGAATTCGAAACCCGTAACATTCTGCCTGGTCGTACCCTTCACACCGATTATCTTCGTGCAAATTTCTTTACGTTGATTACTCTTATTGAGTCTCAACGTTGGGGAAACTTCTTTCTACCTTCCGTACCCGATTTCATCTACCCCTCTCTCATACATCAGTTCTATGCGAACTTTTCCTTAGTTCTTGGTGGTGATGACACTCGTGTTGTTACCATTGTTCAGGGTCGGTTCATTTCTTTTTCTACCGCCGACCTCTCCACTTGGTTCGATCTTCCTCGAGACGGACCGAGTGAGTTCTTTTCTCAGTCTTGGACTGAGAATGACCCCACTTTTGATCGAGTCACTGCCTTGACCACCATCTTCGGTCGTCCGCCTACTCCTGCCGATGACCGTCCTCATGCGAAGGACCTTTCTCCTCAGCTTCAGCTTGTTCTGAAGCTCATCACTTCTTCTATTGTTCCTCGCAGTGGAGACCTCTCCACTTGCAAATATCTCGATCTGTACATTCTCTATTATTTAGTCTCCCAGCGTCCTTTTAACCTTCCCCGTTTTCTTATGTACGCCATGGAGTACGCGGCTTCTTCTACTCGCGTCTCTTTTCCATTTGGTCGGTTCATTAACCGGATTCTAGCCCATCTGGGCATTGACTTTACAGATGAAGAATCCTTATCTATTTCTCCTCGCGAGACTATCGACCATGATACTGTTGTTAAGATGGGACTCTCTTGGAATCCCGTCTTATCCTCTTGGGTCATCGACAAGGATCGCATCTTTGCGTCCTATCGTCCGACCGAACACTTTCATGTTCCCTTCGGTCTCCTTCCTCCTCACGTTCAGACGAGAGGATTTCCCGCTGGTCCCCCTACTACGGGTACCACTCCTACTCCTTCGGTTGATATTCCCTCTTCATCCCATCAGCGTGTTCCCAACCCTATTAGCACTCCTTTGATGACCATGGATGACCTTCCTCATGGCTTCACTCCGCCTGCTCCCTCTGGACCCTACGATCGGATTTTCGAGTATCTCGAGCGATTGGAGACTCGTTTCGACACTCGTTTTTCTCTTTTAGAGTCTACCTTAGAGCGCCATCATACCGAGACTTCTTCGCGTCTGGATTCCATCGAGGCTGAGATGAGGAGACATAGAGAGTCGCGGGATGCGGATTCTTAGATTATGTTTTTGTTATTTTTGTTTATTTTATCTTTATGCATCATTGTATAAAAGACTTGCATTTATTAGTGGATATTTTACCTGTTTATTTGTCTCTCTTTATGCTTATGTCTTTTTGCTTATCACAAAAAGGGGGAGAATTTATTTGGTTAAAATTGCTGTTAATTGGTTATTAAATAAATTCGCCTTAATTCAACCTCTTAGACTTGTTATTTGATTAAGGGGGAGTTATTTAATAACATTTCGATTATGTTGATTATTGTTATCTCAATTTTTAACCAAGTTTTGTGATCATCAAAAAGGGGGAGATTGTTACGCCTTAAACGCATACAAATCTCGAGGATGAGATTAATGTTTTAATGCTGTAACATATCCCAAAGTTTTTGTTTTGATGATACCAAAACTTGGATTAAAAATGTACTAATGTTTTATATTGAGGCATGCAGGAAATTAAGAACAGGTTACGTTCGGAAGATCCGACATTCGGTTCGGACGGTCCGAAATTGTGCAATTCAGAAGCAAAATAGAAGCTGTTCGGAAGCTGCGAGGAGAGCGTTCGGACGTTCCGAAGACGTGATCGGACGTTCCGAACACAAGCAATCAAATCACTTCAATGCGGAGACAAATTGATATGACTGATTGATCGAGTAAGATTTCGGACGCTACGAAGGACATTTCGGACGCTACGAAGTGTTGAAGATTTCAAATCTCCGGAAACGCGGGAATGTTCGGACGGTACGAACTTGAGTTCGGACCTTCCGAAGCTGTTCACACACTGTCTGAAAGAACTGTTCGGAAGATACGAAGTTTGATCGGTCCCTCCGAAGCGCATGTTCGGACCCTACGAAGTCAAGAACGGACGATCCGAAGTCATCCCAAAATTACGGAAATTGATTTCAATCACATCGGACGTTCCGAAGCATAAACAGAAGATCCGAACCTTGGCGTCCAAGACTAGTATAAATAGGCCTTTGAGGATGCATTTTCAATCATCCCACTCCACTCTCTTGTCTCTTACAAAGCTTTCTACTATCTCTTGTGTGCGTTGATTAAAAGAGTTGTAATATCAAAAGAGTTGTAGAAAAAGAGTGAAAGTAATACTCTCGAGTGGGTTGTAAAGTTCGTGGCTATCCTTGGAGCCCTCAAGGCCAAGTAGACGCATCGAGGCGTGGTTGTAAAAGCTAGCTTGGAGCTCCTAAAGCCAAGTCGATATAGTGATACCTCGATCCTCATCGAGAAGGGGAGACGTAGACGATTCTTCGTCGAACTTCCATAAACATCTCTATCCCTCTTTACTTTACGCATTTACTTTACTACGCATTTATTTTACGCACTTACTTTACGCATTCTTTTTATTTGTGATTGTCCCTCAAGTCTTCCGCTTGCAATTTTTGCAAACTCGTTTTAAAAACGCTAAAGGGCCTAAAAGAACCTATTCACCCCCCCTTTAGGTTCTTCATACACCTAGCAAATTGGGCTTGGGCTTTTGATCATCTTTCATGCACAATATCACATATCATACACCATCAATTAATTATCACTATAATTAATTGATCCAATATTATATATCTTGATCCAATCACTAACCGCCACAGTTATAAATTAAATTAACAAAGTATATAAACACCTTTGTCTACTTTCAAATTAATTTATTTATAATCGAATTTCTTGTAAATCACAATTTACTATAAATAATTAAAGTCCAACTTCAATTATTTATTTTATGAGAAAATATATGCAACAATTGTAAATTTAAACTTAAAGGCCCAAAACTCATTTTTCACCAAAAATACTTTGGCCCATTTAAATTTCACAAAATATGTTAGCCATCCAATGGCCCAACAAATCAAGGCCCATGACACTAAGATTGTCCAAAACATTTTTGGAAACCCTAGTCGTCATCACCGTTGCCGGAGCTCCGTCGCCGGATTCCGGCAACAAAAAAATTTTTTTTATTTAAAAATCAGAATGTTTCGGGCAGCCCGAAGGCTGCCCCATATGCTGCCCGAAATTCCCGGGCAGCCCGAGATTCACGGGCAGCAACAAGCTGCCCGAAAAATATTTTTTTTTTGTTTCAAAATTTCGGACTTGATGTTTTATTTGCAAAAATATTTCTCAAGCGGTTAGAAATCGATCTCAATATAATATTACGTAAATATTACACAAAAACCGTAACCTTAGCTCTGATACCACTTGAAAGCGGACCGGTTACGGTGGCCGGAAGCGCAACAGAAGTCAAAATTTTTTATTTTATGCAAGAATTTTCGGCCATCCTTTGTTTTTGTATAACATTTACAAAGAAACACCATACATAGGATGTTTAGAAGTTTACCTATCAACCTCTTGAGGTTGATGTTTGGCACCAACTTTGTTGTGAACAACAAATGTAATGCCCGAGAAGTAATCACTGTAATTGACAATGATTGATTTATCATTTCATGTGATTATGACGGGATTAATCGGGACACCGAGAAACGTATTCAGAACGAAATTATGTAATGTGCAGTATGAGCAGCACCGCACCCGCGGCCTAGGAAGCACCGCACCTGCGGTGCATGGGCAGTAGGGTGTGCAATTCTGCCGAAGCAGTACCGCACCCGCGGTAGGTAACAGCACCGCACCCGCGGTGCAGGACCGCACCCGCGGTGCAGCAACGACCGCACCCGCGGTGTTGCGTGTCTTGCGGAAAATGAGCCACTTCGCCTTATGCATGCACGGATATATATAAGCATTCCTTCCTTCGAAAATTCAGTAGGGAAATCGAGAAAAGTTGGAGAAACTTTGTTGGAAATCCTTACGCCTTTATCTTTCAATCCGTCCATCTGATTTTGATTCCGACTTCGGTATTGAGTTCCTAGCGACGTAGGCTACAACTGGACGTAAGTTTTGCTACGTTTTGACATGCTTTGAAATTATGATATTGTCAGAATTGAATGGAATTCATATATGATGTTCTTGACATATTAGACATCATAGAATCGAACTCAGATTTAGAAACGGACTGATTATGGAATTATTATGAATTTTTAGGGTATATTGATATATACCGGACAGATTTGAATTATGATTGAATTATGGATTATATTGGATATAGGTTATGGATTGTAACTGTTATCTGGTGTTGTTGTATTGACGGGAATATTGAGATTGTTCAGTTATGCCGTCAATTTCGAATTAAATCCAGATTGACAGATTATTATGGAATTGACTGGTATATTGATATGAGATTGTTGGTATTGTCAGTACCAGACAGATTGTGAGTTCAGGACTTCGACTGAGCCAGAAACCGACGAAAGAAAGGTATAAGTCAATGTGGTATTGGGAGATGGACTTGAGTCGGTTTGGACTTGGGTTTCCCTAAATCACATACTTTATTTTATTGCATGGATATTTGCATTACATTGATTAATGTACTTGTTCTCTTGAATTTAGATGACAGGTATTAGACGAGTTATCTTGTGATAGAAGTGCCGGATAGTGGTGGTATCGCCACGGCACATTGCACGATGTCACAAGATAGGGTGTTAGCGATAGAACTACATTCCTTGACGGTTAGGTCAGGACACTTGATGTTTGGTTATATCGAGTAATGGAATCTATTACGGAATTCGATATAGGAACACCATATTTGGTTATATCGAGTAAAGGGTATTGGAATTCTTCTATTACGGAATTCGATATAGGAATACCGGGGCACTGGTTATATCGAGTAATAGAGATTATGGTTCCATCCTTTACGGAATTCGATATAGGAATACCACATCTGGAAACCGGGATCCCTAGACTAGGATTGAGTCTAGTTTGAATTATGAGTTATGTCGACAGATTGATATTGATTATGTTTCAGATTTTGATACATATATCTGTTACCTGATAACATGCTTTATATTGTTTTATATGATTGCATGTTTCATTGATTTATACTGGGATTATATTCTCACCGGTATATTCGGCTGTTGTCTTGTCTGTATGTGTACTTTACAACAGGTGGGACAGGATCAGGGTCCAGGAGATGAGGAGAGATCGTGATTAGAGTGGAGGCTCCGGACTTGGATTAGAGATAGGGTGGAACACTTTACATTAGTTGTTAAACATTAGTTTATTTTGAATGCATGCAGTACAGGACTCGTATTGTATTTTATACGGATATGTATATGAGTTTGATTTCACTACGTTCCGCATTTGAAAAAAAAAATTTAAATTTAGACCCTGTTTTTAATTGATTAATTAGTCCCAATTATGATTAAGAACTTGATTAGCGTCCGGGTCCCCACAACAGGTGGTATCAGAGCGATAGATCCTTGAGATTGAGATAGGAGCTAGTGAGCGGGGTAGAATGTGTTTTCTTTCCTGCTTTTGATTGCTAGCATGATTTACTGCTTTATAATGCATGTTTATCTGTTTATCTGATTTGATTTGAAAACATGTATTATTGAGATTGAATCAGAACCGATTCTGGATCAGCAGTAAGATGATCCGAGGAGGCTTGAAACAGGATTATTGTTGGAATTGCTAACCCTTTTGGTTATCAGATATGCCTCCGAGGAGAATGCCAGAACAGGGGAGTACCTCGAATCCTCCCATGGATGTGACACCTACAGCAATGGAGAAATTGCTGAAAAGGTTTCAGTCATTTCATCCACCGACTTTGAAAGGAACGGAGAACTCCGTGGAATGTGAAAGTTGGTTGGACGACATTGAATCACTGTTTGAATCTTTGGAGTATACTGAGGAAAAGAGGGTGAAACTGATAATACACCAGTTGCATGACGTTGCTAAACACTGGTGGATCACGACTAAAAGGGCATTGGAACAACGAGGTACGGCCATTACCTGGAATGTGTTCAAATCTGAATTTTATCTACGGTTCTTTCCAGTTTCTTATAGGAAGGACAAGGGAGCCGAGTTTGCAAACCTGAAACAAGGCCAGTTGAACATTGAGGATTATGTGGCTAAGTTTTCGACATTGCTCCGATTTGCTCCCCACGTAGCTGAACATGATGAGGCCGTAGCAGATCAGTTCATAAATGGCCTAAATCCTGAGATTTTTACGCTGGTAAATACTGGGAGGCCCAACAACTTCACCGATGCCCTGAACAGAGCCAAGGGAGCCGAGGCAGGCCTGATGAGGCAGAGAGAGGCTTCGTTCGTGCTTCCAGTACCGGGACCACAACCACCTCCTAGATTTGAAGGTGGCAGCAGCGGTAGCGGAAAGAAGGATTTCTTGAAGGCTAGAGGGAAGCAATTCAAGAAATCAGGGACTACCTCGTCCAGTTCGAGTGGCTCTAGACAGACCGGTCAGAGCCAGAGCTATGCAGGACCGTACTGTAGTACTTGTGGAGGGAGGCATTCCACAGACCAGTGCCGAGGAGTAGTTGGCAGCTGTCGTATCTGTAGACAGCAGGGACACTTTGCCCGAGTGTGTCCACAGCGAGGTGCCCAGGGATCCCAGGCAGCTGAGTCATCTGGATCAGTGGCTCAGGCAGGTAGACGACCATCTGCCGTTCATTCCTTTCAGCCAGTACCGTCTCCTCTGTCACAGCAGAGGCCAGGAGAGGGCCAGACCGCGAGCCAGCCTCCTAGACAGCAGGCCCGATTGTTTGCTTTGACTGAGGAGCAAGCACAGGATGCACCTGATGATGTAGTTGCAGGTAACTGTTTTATTTCTGGTTATCCTGCATATGTACTGATTGATACTGGTGCATCACATACTTTTATGTCTGAGCGATTTGCTTTAATGCATGCATTGCCTGTTGAGTCCTTAGCTACTGTAGTATCTGTCACGTCTCCGTTAGGAACAGGTTTGATATCGGTGAAATCTGTGAAATCGTGTATACTGCAGTACGACGGGCATACGATCGATTTAGACTGTATTGTTCTTGGTTTATCTGATTTTGATTGTATTGTCGGCATCGACATGTTGACCAAGTACCGAGCTACAGTCGATTGTTTCCACAAGATAGTTCGATTCAGACCTGAGATGGCTGAGGAGTGGAAATTTTATGGTAAGGGTTCTAGAGCTAGAATTCCTTTGATATCTGCCATAAATATGACTCGATTATTGCAGAAGGGAGCGAATGGATTCCTGGTATATTCAGTTGATTTACTGAAGACGAGCCCATCATTGGCGGACTTGCCAGTGGTGTGTGAGTTTGCTGATGTCTTTCCAGATGAGATTCCTGGATTGCCTCCGATTCGAGAGATAGACTTCGGCATTGAGTTAATGCCAGGAACAGTTCCGATTTCGAGAGCTCCTTACAGGATGGCACCGATCGAGTTGAAAGAGTTGAAAGAACAGTTGGAGGATTTATTGGCCAAGGGTTACATTAGACCTAGTGTATCTCCTTGGGGTGCTCCAGTACTGTTCGTGAGAAAGAAGGATGGGTCGATGAGACTTTGTATCGACTACAGGCAACTGAACAAGGCCACGGTAAAGAATAAATACCCCTTGCCTCGTATTGATGATTTATTTGATCAGTTGCAGGGTTCATCGGTATATTCCAAGATCGACTTGAGATCTGGATACCATCAATTGAGAGTCAGGGATTCTGATATCTCAAAGAAGCATTCAGAACCAGGTATGGACACTATGAGTTTATTGTCATGCCTTTTGGTTTGACGAATGCACCTGCGGTATTTATGGGATTGATGAACCGCGTATTTCAGAAATACTTGGATGATTTTGTTATCATATTCATTGATGATATATTGATTTATTCAAAGAATATGATTGAGCATGCTAATCATCTGAGGACTGTGTTGAGAATTTTGAGGGCAGAGAAACTGTATGCTAAATTGTCGAAATGCAAGTTTTGGCTGAAACAGGTTGTGTTTTTGGGTCACATTATATCGGGAGACGGTATATCAGTTGATCCTAGTAAGGTTGAAGCCGTGATGAGTTGGCCGAGACCTATATCTGTACCAGAAATTCGCAGTTTTATGGGTTTGGCAGGATATTATCGACGATTTATTAAAGATTTCTCGAGTATTGCCAAACCGATTACGCAGTTAACTCAGAAGAATGCTCCATTCGTGTGGACAGAAGACTGTGAATCCAGTTTTCTTGAGTTGAAAAAGAGACTGACCAGTGCGCCTGTGTTGACGATTCCTTCAGGCACTGGTGGATTTGTTGTTTATTGTGATGCATCTCACCGATGATTGGGTTGTGTTTTGATGCAGCGAGGGCATGTGATTGCTTATGCCTCAAGACAGTTGAAACCCCATGAAACTCGTTACCCAATTCATGATCTTGAATTGGCAGCCATAGTCTTTGCATTGAAGATATGGCGGCATTATCTGTACGGTGAAAAATTTGAGATATATTCTGATCACAAAAGCTTGAAATATCTGTTTTCGCAATCAGAGCTGAATATGAGACAGCGGAGATGGCTGGATTTACTGAAAGACTTTGATTGTGAGATTAAATATTATCCAGGGAAGTCCAATGCAGCAGCAGATGCGTTGAGTCGAAAGGTATGTGCACTATCCTTATCGACGATAGGTGTCTCGAATTTGATAGAAGACTGCTGTTTGTCTGGATTAGCTTTTGAGACGGATTGTCAGCCTCTAAGATTATATGCAATTCGAGCTGAACCAGAATTGATATTGAGAATCAAAGAGGCGCAGAAAATTGATCAGAACATACAGAATTCGATTGCGATGGTTAGATCTGGACATCAATCGGAATATCAGGTTCGTGACAATGTCTTGTATGTGAATAATCGTCTTGTTGTGCCAAATGTTTCAGATTTGAGACAGCGGATATTGACAGAAGCGCACAACAGTCGTTTTAGCATTCATCCTGGTGGCAGGAAAATGTATAATGATTTAAAGACACAGTATTGGTGGAAACAAATGAAATCTGATGTGACTGAATTTGTAGCCAAGTGTCTGAATTGCCAACAGGTGAAGGCTGAAAGAAAGAAACCAGGAGGATTGTTACAGAGTTTGTCCATTCCTGAATGGAAATGGGATCACATTTCCATGGATTTTGTGACACAGTTGCCGAGATCCTCCCGAGGTTGTGATGCGATTTGGGTCGTGATTGATCGATTGACCAAATCTGCATGTTTTATTCCATACAAAATGACGTATAGGTATGATCAGATGGCCGATATCTATGTCCGAGAAGTGATTAGATTGCATGGAGTGCCGAAGTCGATTGTTTCAGACCGTGATCCTCGATTCACTTCGCACTTCTGGCAGAGTTTGCAGCAAGCTCTTGGTACGAAATTGCATTTGAGTACCGCATATCATCCACAAACTGACGGACAGTCAGAGCGTACGATCCAGACATTGGAAGATATGTTGAGAGCTATAGTGCTGGATTTTAGCACTAATTGGCAAGAAGCATTGCCACTTTGTGAATTTTCGTACAACAATAGTTATCAAACGAGTATTGAGATGACACCATTTGAAGCGTTGTACGGAAAGAAGTGCAGATCCCCATTATATTGGGATGATATCTCTGAAGTTCCTGAGACTGGACCGGATATGATCAGAGATATGACCGAGAAAGTTAAATTGATTCAAAAGAAAATGAAGGCAGCTCAGGACAGACAAGCCAAATATGCCAACCTTCGACGACGACCGTTGGTATTTGAGACTGGAGACCAAGTATTCCTGAAGATTTCTCCTTTCAGAGGTGTTGTCAGATTTGGCAAGAAAGGGAAATTGTCTCCAAGATATGTAGGTCCATATGAGATTCTTGAAAAGATAGGAGATCGTGCCTATCGACTAGCATTGCCGCCTTCATTATCTGGAATACATGATGTTTTTCATGTATCTATGCTGCGGAAATATCTTCCCGATGATTCTCACGTAATTCAGCCAGACGAGACCGAGCTGGATGAGACATTGAGTTATGTCGAGAAACCGATCAGGATTATTGATCGTAAAGAAAAACATCTCAGAACAAAGAGGATTCCTCTTGTGAAAGTTCAATGGACTCGTCATGGTGTTGAAGAGGCCACTTGGGAGACCGAATCAGATATGAGACAGGAATTCCCAGCATTGTTCCACTGATGTAAAGTTCTATTACATTTCTGTATATACTCCTTATTGATATGATTGAATGCTTGTGATTTCGAGGACGAAATCGTATCTTACGGGAGGAGAAATGTAATGCCCGAGAAGTAATCACTGTAATTAACAATGATTGATTTATCATTGCATGTGATTATGACGGGATTAATCGGGACACCGAGAAACGTATTCAGAACGAAATTATGTAATGTGCAGTGTGAGCAGCACCGCACCCGCGGCCTAGGAAGCACCGCACCTGCGGTGCATGGGCAGTAGGGTGTGCAATTCTGCCGAAGCAGTACCGCACCCGTGGTAGGTAACAGCACCGCACCCGCGGTGCAGCAACGACCGCACCCGCGGTGTTGCGTGTCTTGCGGAAAATGAGCCACTTCGCCTTATGCATGCACGGATATATATAAGCATTCCTTCCTTCGAAAGTTCAGTAGGGAAATCGAGAAAAGTTGGAGAAACTTTGTTGGAAATCCTTACGCCTTTATCTTTCAATCCGTCCATCTGATTTTGATTCCGACTTCGGTATTGAGTTCCTAGCGACGTAGGCTACAACTGGACGTAAGTTTTGCTACGTTTTGACATGCTTTGAAATTATGATATTGTCAGAATTGAATGGAATTCATATATGATGTTCTTGACATATTAGACATCATAGAATCGAAGTCAGATTTAGAAATGGACTGATTATGGAATTATTATGAATTTTTAGGGTATATTGATATATACCGGACAGATTTGAATTATGATTGAATTATGGATTATATTGGATATAGGTTATGGATTGTAACTGTTATCTGGTGTTGTTGTATTGACGGGAATATTGAGATTGTTCAGTTATGTCGTCAATTTCGAATTAAATCCAGATTGACAGATTATTATGGAATTGACTGGTATATTGATATAAGATTGTTGGTATTGTCAGTACCAGACAGATTGTGAGTTCAGGACTTCGACTGAGCCAGAAACCGACGAAAGAAAGGTATAAGTCAATGTGGTATTGGGAGATGGACTTGAGTTGGTTTGGACTTGGGTTTCCCTAAATCACATACTTTATTTTATTGCATGGATATTTGCATTACATTGATTAATGTACTTGTTCTCTTGAATTTAGATGACAGGTATTAGACGAGTTATCTTGTGACAGAAGTGCCGGATAGTGGTGGTATCGCCACGGCACATTGCACGATGTCACAAGATAGGATGTTAGCGATAGAACTACATTCCTTGACGGTTAGGTCAGGACACTTGATGTTTGGTTATATCGAGTAATGGAATCTATTACGGAATTCGATATAGGAACACCATATTTGGTTATATCGAGTAAAGGGTATTGGAATTCTTCTATTACGGAATTCGATATAGGAATACCGGGGCACTGGTTATATCGAGTAATAGAGATTATGGTTCCATCCTTTACGGAATTCGATATAGGAATACCACATCTGGAAACCGGGATCCCTAGACTAGGATTGAGTCTAGTCTGAATTATGAGTTATGTCGACAGATTGATATTGATTATGTTTCAGATTTTGATACATATATATGTTACCTGATAACATGCTTTATATTGTTTTATATGATTGCATGTTTCATTGATTTATACTGGGATTATATTCTCACCGGTATATCCGGCTGTTGTCTTGTCTGTATGTGTACTTGACAACAGGTGGGACAGGATCAGGGTCCAGGAGATGAGGAGAGATCGTGATTAGAGTGGAGGCTCCGGACTTGGATTAGAGATAGGGTGGAACACTTTACATTAGTTGTTAAACCTTAGTTTATTTTGAATGCATGCAGTACAGGACTCGTATTGTATTTTATATGGATATGTATATGAGTTTGATTTCACTACGTTCCGCATTTTAAAAAAAAAATTTAAAATTTAGACCCTGTTTTTAATTGATTAATTAGTCCCAATTATGATTAAGAACTTGATTAGCGTCCGGGTCCCCACAACAAAGCTCTTCAAAAGGGAAGACAAGTCTACAAGCTCCTCCTCCTTTTCCTTCAAAATAAGGCCCACCACTAACTAGGTAAACCCCTTCTTGTTTTGCACTAGAAAAACAAGAAGATTTTTCAATGAAAAGATTTTTGTTTCTCCAACAAATTGAAGAACACAATGAAGAAAAAAATTGGAGAGAAAATGAGAGCAAGTTTCGGCCAAGAGGTAGGGAGGGAATGAGAGAGTGAAGTCTAGTCTTGGGTGTGGGAAAATTTGGGAGAAAAAGTTGCATGCCATGCAATATTTTAATCAAAAGTAATCCACACCTCTTCACCTCCCAAGCATGCAAACCCTAACATGTCATGTTTATAATATGGTTTTTAACACATTAAAAACCATGGACTAAATTTTAATTATCTCAAACATATTTGAGATTAATTAAATACTACTTGAATTTATTCAAGTCCCACTAGTTAAATAATTATTTTAATTGAGCTCTACAAGACTCAATATTATTTAATTAATTCAACACTTGAATTATTTTTAATTATTTGGACTCTACTAGGTCCACTAGTGTTTAATTAATTCAACACTTGAATTAATTTAATTTAGTCCACAATAATGTTTATGAAAATCACAATTTTCAACTACATTATTTACTTGGCCAAATTTTAATCTTAGGAACACTTCCATAAATTAAAATTTATATTTCTCTCTTAGAAGTCATACTTCTATTTTTCTTTACGCTTATAAACACATTTATAAGCCGTTCAACACATTGAACTATTTTACTTCTCATCGTGATTTACAAAGCTAGCACTTGTGTGGCCCTCAATGGTTCATTTATACAACTAGCCGTGGGTTCACATCTCAATGTGATTCGGACTAAACATGTCCTTATTTGAGCATACCTCAATTGCTCCATTCTTACTTATCAACTCCTTGATAGTAAGAACATCAGAACTCAAGTCTGATAGTACCCAACCAATCACGTTAAACGCCTAGCAGCATCGCTTACGTGATTCCCTAGGTATCACATGATAGTGCCTGCAAGAACCATTCAATTATGGTTAGCGTACAGTACGGTCCCTTCAACTCATATATCCCGACCGATTCGACAACTATTGGTTTATCGAGAATTATCAATGAATCGATACTATGTGTCATGTTGTGGTTGCATCGATGGTGTAATCTATGAAACCCCTTTCATAATTACCACCATACTCTGATCAGAGATTTCAACCCACACATACATGAAAAAACACATAGGATATCCATACCCGTAGGTAAGCGGTGAATCCCCGGCTACAATGCATCGACTCCTATATGTTTTGCCGTAACACCCAACCTTGCCACCTGATGACCCCACAAGAGTCGGTAAACAAGTCAGAGTGAAACGCTAGCACATAGAGTGTGGGGACCCGGACGTGATCATGTTCTTAATCATCTTTTTGGGATTTAATTATCAATTAAGATAAAAAAACAGGGTCTAAAAATTTTTCTTTTTAAAATAAACTGCGGAAGGTAATGGCATCTAAATACTATACATGTCAGTATATAAAATACAATTCAGTATTAAAAATACAATAATGTACAACATTCTAATCTAAGGTTCACTACTAAAATTCTAGTAGTAAAATCAAATCTACTGTAAGTCCGAAATCACCACGCTAAACTCGTCTTCTCTCATCATCTTCGTGACCCCGATCCTGCCTCCCCTGATGTCATGCACACATACAAACAAGACACCAGCCGGATAACTCCGGTGAGAATAAATCCCAGTATAAAACATGGTAAGCATGTATATAAACAAACTAATTCATAAAACATGCGATCCTGTATAAACCAATATATTTCATTATCTATGAAATAAATCAAATAAGCATGTAACTCAAATCAGATAAACATGCATATAAACGATCTAAATCATAAAAACATGCTAGCACAACTGGAAGCAATAACGATGGGTTCCATGATCTAGGAGCCACATCCATATAAGCATGAAGTCCTAATCAAATCATGTCTAGACATGACTCGATCTATAACTCTAGGGATCCCGGGGTGAACAAGACGATCTATCACCTACCCAACCACTCGGGGTGACTGTACGTCTTATTCCTAGACTTCGGCCTGATCTGTATCCACATCTACAATAAGGGAGGTGATCTTCCCCTAAGCTGTGATATCGCCGAACGTCTAGAAGTTTGGCTGATCTCCAAACTTTCCTATCTTAAATGCAATGCAACATGATCTGTAAACAAAGCATAATCATCTTAACATGATTTGCATACAAGATCTATAAACAAATCTAAACATGTCAAGATATATCATAATCATATCACAATAAAACAATAAACAAGAATATAGTATGTGATTTATTGGGCAACTCAAATAGTGATCTCCATTGAGTTGTTTCTTCCCGAATATCACATGAATTATACCTTTGTCGTCTCCGTCTGACGAAGACGAAGTCTCGAAGTCCAGTCTGTCCATATCAAATCTGAAATGACAATATCAAATACACTGTATCAATGTGTAACTCAATTCACAATCTGTTCTGATCAATACTCAACTCAGTATACAATCTGATCAATGTCTGAATAAGATACAATCCGAGTCATATCAATAATATCATAATCTAATCGAAATCATATCTGAATCTGATCAATCTAAATCAACTGATGTTTCGACGGTATAACCATATAATCTGAATAACCCCGTCAATCTGAACATCACATATATAATACTGGAACTCATAATCTGTGTCAATACAATTCATCATCTGAATACTAACACAATTCTGATATAGAATCTCAGTCAATATCTTTCGAAAATCATAACAATTACAGAAACAGTCTGTTCTTTAATCTGACTTCAATTCTATAATGTCTACGGTAATATAAACGTCATATCTGAATCACATGCAATTCTAGCAACATCATATTTCCAAAATATCTCAAAACGTAATAAAACTTACGTCCTTGTGTAGCTCTAGTCGAGAGGAGTTCAGAACTAAAGTCGGATTCGAATTCTGCTACACGGTTTCTTCGTAAATCCAGTTCCAACGCAAAGAGGAAAGTTTCTCTCTCTAAGCTGTCGATTTCCCTTGAAAAACTGAGAGGAAGACACGACTTCCCTTCCTATATATACTACATGCATGTACAAAAACATGGCATATTTTCCGCATTGCACATCACACCGCGGGTGCGGTCCCTGCAGCACCGTAGGTGCGCTTCAGTCTCGGCAATTCTATTTAAAATGCACAATTCATGACCGCGGGTGCGGCTCTTTCAATACCGCGGGTGCGGTCTGGTACCGCGGGTGCGGTGTATGCAAGACCGCGGGTGCGGTCTTGCTTCGCCCAAAATTCCTACCCTACTGGACTTACACCGCGGGTGCGGTGTAAACAAGGGCGCGGGTGCGGTCTTGCACGTTCTGAAAAATTATATTTTGCTCCGAGCAACATCCCAAAATCTTATCTGATCAATTCTACAAGTCTTGGGATATTTCATTAATCTTGTCTGATCAATTCTACGACAATTCTTGGGCATTACATTTCTCCCCCTCTTAGAACTGAGTTCGTCCCCGAACTCATGACAATTCAATCAAATATATTAGAAGAAATATATAACAGAGTTTAACATCCAAACTCGTTTTACTAACATCATTCTGAGGTATTTTTCTTTGATCAAGCTCTGATTTTGGTCTGGAATCCGCAGTCAAGAATTATAATATCATAATCCTTCTTCAACTCGTTCTAGCCGAATCAATCCCGCATTACTGACTATACAACATCCGTATATTCCAATCTGCAATCTATAACAAAACAATACTATTTGTAGTTGTTATCCCATCTGTTTATCCCAATCTAGAACATAATCAATCTTCATCTTCCATTACCAATCGTCATCATCCGACATTGGTTTCTTAAATCTATCCATTCTGAACTATCTTGATAGCTACTGTCATACCGTCAATCATATCATGACAATAATCTATATCAACTAGTACTAACATCCAGTACCAAAGATCTACAATTATCTGTCAATATCTGGTAATATACTCTGACTATCTGTCAATCTGTAATAAATCTGGACAAGAGAGCTTATGATATAATCTATCACAAGTACAACTCCATCAAAATCACAATCTGATATCATCTAATTCTTGCATTCTCGTCAATCTGACTATTTCTTTGACATTGTTCTATGCCATCTGGTTCTGTTTGTACGTAATCTGGTACAAACTGATAGATATAGATTGAATAATCTGTCAATCATAATCATATCATATCATAATCTAAAGAAAATGGCGATAATTTCATTAAGAAAGCCATAGAAATGTACTCCCATTTCTATTCAGAAATATACAAATTCTGTAATAATCTTCTGATTTCTATCTTTCTGGCTTCTTCTGTTAGCAATTCAGACTTATCAGTACACTTTCTGCCAATATTTCTGTACAAATTCTGTTACAACTGATCTAATCTGTTTATATCACACTGTCTGTTCGAATAACGTGCATTCACAATCATCTGAATGGCAACTGAATCCACTACTATGCGGTTCTGACACTATCTGTGAGTTCAGATTCGAACTATCCTGTATAACCAAATCAGTGAATAACATAAATTAAGAAAGAAATACCTGCCTGGTATTCGGCTCTGACTATCAATATCAAAATCTGTAAACAATTCTGAAACATTCTGATATCATAACATAATCAGTCCCATATAACACAAAATCAAATATCTGTTATTCTGACTGATGCTCTGTTCTGATTATTACAAACAAATTCTGAACATTCTGATCACATGTCTAACTGTTTACACTAAGCTGTATCAAACACTGATTCACAATAACAGTAATATCACATCAAATTCAGAATAGAAAGAACCTATACAGATCTAGTGAGTTTAAGAAAATTCATAAAATAACAAAAGCAAGCTACTGGAAATTCTGGCTATCTGACCAATCCTCATACTGCCCAGGTCAACTGCTATATCTCATCTGCAAATAACATATGCTCCCAACAATATAAGATATCACAAATACTGATGTAGAACAATAACAATACTCAGCAGATATATAACAATAATCGAATAAGATAATCTGTCAAATCAGACAATATACATTTCGGACATTTATGACATTTCTGATCTTCCTGATATCGGTGTCTTGTCAATAACTGATCACAATCTCAACTGTATCAAAATCAATCTGTATACTAACTTCAGATATCGCATATTCTGAATACAATCTGTTTCAAGCAAGATTCTTATCTGAACAATTTCTGTATACAATCATTACAGTTCTCAGAATATTCAATACAATCTTCAAATATTCTATTCAGTCAATCAGATGCTACAATTATATTAAAATCTCATAGATATAACAAGCATAGAATCATCAGAACATCTCTAACTATACTGACACATGCCAAAGAGAAACACTAAATCATATGTAACTCCTGGTCGATATTCTTCTACTGATCTTTCAATTCATTCTGTATCATTCTGTACATCAATATCATTATGTACTGAATTCTAAAACAACATTCAGTATCTGATCTGAATCCAATTCTGAAATCTATCTTTCTGCTATAAAGCAAATCTAAAATCTTATCTGGCAACATCAGCCAATTCACACATCATTGGCAAATCTGCCAATGTTATGCTCGATTTCAGTCAATCGACTGAATACATAAGGATACTATCTGTTCCTTTCTGTATTAATCGAGTCATTTACAACACAGTTATCAAAGGAATTCGAAATCTAGAATCCTTACTGTGAAATCTCTACTCATCAGCCATATCTGGTCTGAATCTTGTACTTTCCTGACTGGAATCTATAATAGTTCTGTACTTGTTTAGCATATTAACATCAATAATGCGGTCGAATCAAAAGACACAAGTACATTATAATCTAACTCAATCGTATTCTTATCTTACTGTAGAAATTTCTGATATCCCTCTTTCTTTCCCAACAATTAAGAATCAATACCACAGTACAAACAAACCCCACAGATACATCATATATCAATGCAATTCAGTCTAAGATACTCGTAGGGAATGCAGTAGTATATATCAATACATATGCAATCGAATTATAAAGAATAGTACCTGTTGTGGATTCTGGGTCTGTTTCTCAAATAAACGATGTTCCCTAAGATCTTCGAGACCATCTCTGGGGACAAACTTTAGCAAAATGCCCCAGCTGTTTACAAATATTGCATCTACCAAGCACTCCTTGGCATTGCTCTGAAGAATGTATCCCTCCGCAAGTCCTACAATAGACATCAGTATGGCTTGTGCTGGAACCACTTGAACTGGAGGAACCACTTCCCAACTTTTTGAATGGCTTCTTACGAGTTTTCAGCAAATCTTGTTTCCCACTCGTACTGCCACGCTCATATCGAAGAGGGGATTGCTGTGTCTGGGGTTGCTTCACACACAGCCGTGTCAATTGTCTAATCAGACTTGCCTCAGCTCTCTTCGCTCTACTCAAGATATCCGCAAAATGGTAAGGTTGCTGCAGATTCATAAATGCAACTACCTCCGAATTCAACCCTCTGATGAACTGATTCACTATAGCTTCATCATTTCCAGCTAAATGAGGAGCAAAATGCAGTAGAGTAGAGAATTTAGCAATATATTCATCAATATTCAATTGACCTTGGCTTAAATTCTCAACCTCTAATTTCTTGTCCTCTCGGTACGAAGCTGAGAAAAATCGTCGATAAAATTCAGTTCTGAATATTTCCCACGAAATCACTGTACCTCTCTGTTCCCACATTCTTCTACTGGTAATCCACCAATTCCTGGCGGCTTCTCGTAACTGATAAGGTACCATTTTAACTCTCTGTTCATCCGTACAATCAAGTAAATCAAACAAAATCTCTATATCATCAAACCAATTCTGACAATCTTCGGATGTATCGGTACCACTCAGAATCGGCGGCTGCAATAACTGAAATTCTTTCATCTTTTCTTCTAGCTGGGTTTCGAATGCATCCATCTGTTCAGAAGAAGTACTGCCCTTTTCTGAAATTCTTCGAGGCAGTATATCTGATAATCAAACAGAATAGTACATAATCTATACAATCTGTTTCAGCCCTCCTCTGATCATATACCTCTGATCCAGACTCGGAACTGATTCAGGCTTAACAATTACATGCTGCAATCAACTCAGATACAGACAACATGTAATAGGGAAAGCAATAAATCATGCTAACACACATCATGCAAATCAACATTGACATAAATCTCATGCTAGCAATCTCATGCAAGAAAAGAAAACTCAATCTACCCCGCTCATTCTCTTCTATCTGAGTCTAAAGGATCTATCGCTCTGACTATCTTAATCTAAAGGATCTCTCGCTCTGATACCACCTGTTGTAGGGACCCGGACGCTGATCATGTTCTTAATCATCTTTTTGGGATTTAATTATCAATTAAGATAAAAAAACAGGGTCTAAAAATTTTTCTTTTTAAAATAAACTGCGGAAGGTAATGGCATCTAAATACTATACATGTCAGTATATAAAATACAATTCAGTATTAAAAATACAATAATGTACAACATTCTAATCTAAGGTTCACTACTAAAATTCTAGTAGTAAAATCAAATCTACTGTAAGTCCGGAATCACCACGCTAAACTCGTCTTCTCTCATCATCTTCGTGACCCCGATCCTGCCTCCCCTGATGTCATGCACACATACAAACAAGACACCAGCCGGATAACTCCGGTGAGAATAAATCCCAGTATAAAACATGGTAAGCATGTATATAAACAAACTAATTCATAAAACATGTGATCATGTATAAACCAATATATTTCATAATCTATGAAATAAATCAAATAAGCATGTAACTCAAATCAGATAAACATGCATATAAACGATCTAAATCATAAAAACATGCTAGCACAACTGGAAGCAATAACGATGGGTTCCATGATCTAGGAGCCACATCCATATAAGCATGAAGTCCTAATCAAATCATGTCTAGACTTGACTCGATCTATAACTCTAGGGATCCCGGGGTGAACAAGACGATCTATCACCTACCCAACCACTCGGGGTGACTGTACGTCTTATTCCTAGACTTCGGCCTGATCTGTATCCACATCTACAATAAGGGAGGTGATCTTCCCCTAAGCTGTGATATCGCCGAACGTCTAGAAGTTTGGCTGATCTCCAAACTTTCCTATCTTAAATGCAATGCAACATGATCTGTAAACAAAGCATAATCATCTTAACATGATTTGCATACAAGATCTATAAACAAATCTAAACATGTCAAGATATATCATAATCATATCACAATAAAACAATAAACAAGAATATAGTATGTGATTTATTGGGCAACTCAAATAGTGATCTCCATTGAGTTGTTTCTTCCCGAATATCACATGAATTATACCTTTGTCGTCTCCGTCTGACGAAGACGAAGTCTCGAAGTCCAGTCTGTCCATATCAAATCTGAAATGACAATATCAAATACACTGTATCAATGTGTAACTCAATTCACAATCTGTTCTGATCAATACTCAACTCAGTATACAATCTGATCAATGTCTGAATAAGATACAATCCGAGTCAAATCAATAATATCATAATCTAATCGAAATCATATCTGAATCTGATCAATCTAAATCAACTGATGTTTCGACGGTATAACCATATAATCTGAATAACCCCGTCAATCTGAACATCACATATATAATACTGGAACTCATAATCTGTGTCAATACAATTCATCATCTGAATACTAACACAATTCTGATATAGAATCTCAGTCAATATCTTTCGAAAATCATAACAATTACAGAAACAGTCTGTTCTTTAATCTGACTTCAATTCTATAATGTCTACGGTAATATAAACGTCATATCTGAATCACAGGCAATTCTAGCAAGATCATATTTCCAAAATATCTCAAAACGTAATAAAACTTACGTCCTTGTGTAGCTCTAGTCGAGAGGAATTCAGAACTAAAGTCGGATTCGAATTCTGCTACACGGTTTCTTCGTAAATCCAGTTCCAACGCAAAGAGGAAAGTTTCTCTCTCTTAGCTGTCGATTTCCCTTGAAAAACTGAGAGGAAGACACGACTTCCCTTCCTATATATACTACATGCATGTACAAAAACGTGGCATATTTTCCGCATTGCACATCACACCGCGGGTGCGGTCCCTGGATCACCGCAGGTGCGCTTCAGTCTCGGCAATTCTATTTAAAATGCACAATTCATGACCGCGGGTGCGGCTCTTTCAATACCGCGGGTGCGGTCTGGTACCGCGGGTGCGGTGTATGCAAGACCGCAGGTGCGGTCTTGCTTCGCCCAAAATTCCTACCCTACTGGACTTACACCGCGGGTGCGGTGTAAACAAGGGCGCGGGTGCGGTCTTGCACGTTCTGAAAAATTATATTTTGCTCCGAGCAACATCCCAAAATCTTATGTGATCAATTCTACAAGTCTTGGTATATTTCATTAATCTTGTCTGATCAATTCTACGACAATTCTTGGGCATTACATAGAGTCTCAATGTTGTCCCGGGTCATAAGGACTAATGGTGTACAACCATAAACTAGGACTTTTCCACTCGATAAGTGAGAACCACTTGGAAAGTCCTTTATAGAGGGTTGTTCAGTGCACTCTACCAGGAGCACCTATGTGCATGCTCGGACATCACAATGTCCCCTACCAATGAAACATGGTACTCACATCGCATATACTAGTCTCTAACTCGAGCGGCCTATATCTTTCTTAGTGGCGGCTGAATCGACTAGGAACCGTTTAGAATATACAGTAATACAAATATGAGTTTCATGATACTCATCATATGAGCATCTCATATTCTTTCTACTATATGTATATTCAAGGACTTTATCTATGCAACTCGCATGGGTATAAAGATAAAGATGCGCCAAATTAATAAATTCAAATATTATTAAAATAAAGATCTTTTATACAAAGAGTTTCATCGTGAACACTCGGCCAACACTTGGCTCGACGTGCACCTACTCTAACAGCTAAATGATTTTTACCATTATTATGAACAAAGAATCTACAACCGAAAACATGAAAATAAGATACATTCGGTTTATTCCCTTTCCATATTTCGTAAGGAATTTGATCATTCCTCTTGTTGATCATTGTTATGTTTTGTGTGTAGCAAGCAGTATTAATAGCTTCTGCCTAGAAGCGCTGATAGATGTCTGCATCTGCTAGCATTGTTCTAGCAGCTTTTTTAAGTGTTCTGTTTCTCCTCTCAGCTATTTCATTTTGTTGGGGCGTCCTGGCAGCTCAATATTCATGATGAATGCCCTGTTCATCTAGATATATCTCAAGAGTCTTGTTAGTAAATTCAGTACCTCGATCACTTCTGATTCTAATGACAGAAATTGATTTTTCATTTTGAATCTTTTTCAGAAGTTTGATCAGAAGGCTACTGGTTTGATCTTTTCCAGCAAGAAAGATTACCCAAGTAAATCTAGAGAAATCATCAACAACAACAAGGGTGTATCTCATTCCCCCTAGGCTCATGATAGAGATTTGATAAGTGCATTTTATGCACTTACGTTATTCCTATACTTCATATAGATTGTTAGTCTTTTTGAGCGGAATTACGCGCTTTTGTTGTTTTTTGGTTTGATTGCAGGAATCTAGGTGCGGCTACAAAATGTGTGAAAACGAGCTAAAATGGCGCCTAGGAGCAGAAGTGGAAGAAAACACAAGCTCTGAAATGCAGTGAGATGCGCGAGTAAGATCGCGCATATGCGCGAGCAATGCCCAAAGCGAGGTGAATTACAGTGGGCCTCTCGCATATGCGTCGCTCATGGCGCACATATGCGCGAGAGACAAGAAGCAAGACCATAGAGCAGCGTGCATATGCGCCGCTCATGGCGCGCATATGCGCGCAAGACAAAGGCAACGCACAGGAGACCCACGCATATGCACGAGTCTTTGTCGCGCATATGCGCGCGGCGCGAACTTTCAGAAATAAATAGGCTTCGGCGTGTTCGTTTAGGGGTTCCGAAAATATTTTAGAAGCAGCCGTCATATCACTCAAAGGAGGAGAGAAAAAGTCAGAGCACGGTAAAAATTAATGGTGTTTCTGACAAAATTATTCAATTGCGCCTGTTTCCTTTTCTCTTAGGGATCACGCAAGGAGTTGGCTCCAATCTCTACCTTTGGGGAGTATTACTACATGGGCAGATTTGGTTACGAAGTTTCTGTCAAAGTATTTTCCTCCTGCTAAATCTGCTCAGTTGAAAATAGATATCACCAACTTCAGGCAGAGAGAATTTGAAGTATTATATGAGGCGTGGGAGCGATACATAGAATTATTCAGGAAGTGTCCGAATCATGGATATGCAGATTGGGTACAAATCGAGTTATTTTACAATGGTTTGGATGGGCCGACTAGAGGGAATGTGGATGCAGTCGCCGGAGGTACAATTTTTTCTAAAACACCTGATGAGGCCTATGATTTTCTTGAACAAATGACCATTAACAGTTATCAGTGGCCAAGTTAAAGATCTGGATCAAGGAAACCTGCTGGAGTGTATGTTGTAGAACCGATCACATCACTTACTGCACAAGTTTCGGCATTAACCGCACAGATTGCAGCGATGAACAAGCCAGTCCAAGCTACGTCTGAAGTAGCACTGGTGACTGCTGAGGAAGAACCGATTATGGAGGAAGCTGAATACATCAACAATCGTGGCTTTGGAGGTTATCGAGGTAATCCTCCCCCTAATACTTATCATCCATGTTTGAGGAATCACGAGAATTTCTCTTCTGCGAACAACAAGAACGTGTTGAATCCTCCACCGGGGTTCAATACACAGAAAGGGGAAGGAAAGCCATCTTTTGAAGATCTAGTTGGTACATTTGTGACGGAGTCCGGGAAAAGAATGGCGAGAACTGAGGCTCGTCTTGATAACATGGAGACACACATGGGCAATATGGGTGCCACAATGAAATCCTTGGAAACACAGATTGGGCAACTAGCAAATGCTTTGAAAGATCAGAATAAAGGACAGTTTCCCTGCAATACCTAGGAGAATCCTAGGGAGCAATGCAAAGCTGTCACATTGAGAAATGGTAAGGAAATCGGCATCTTAGAGCCAGCTGAAGAGAGTGTAGAGATTTTTGTTGAGGAAGATGATGGAAAGAGTGCAAGTGTTAGAGAAGAGAAAGTAGAGGAACCTGAGAAAGTACTTAAACAGCAGCCTTTACCGAAGGTAAATCTTCCATATCCACAGAGGTTCAAGAAGAAAGGGCTAGATGATCAGTTTGCGAAGTTCCTGGAAATTTTCAAGAAAATACACATCAACATCCCATTTGCCGATGCATTGGAGAAAATGCCCAATTATGCTAAGTTCATCAAGGATGTGATGTCCAAAAAGAGGAAACTTCAAGAATTTGAGACAGTAAAGCTAACCGAAGAATGCAGTGCAATACTCCAAAGGAAACTACCACAGAAACTCAAAGATCCAGGGAGTTTTATTATTCCTTGTATTATTGGTGGTTCTGGAGTAAATAGAGTTTTATGTGATTTGGATGCTAGTATAAATTTAATGTCTTTTTCTATTTACAGGATTTTGGAGCTTGGCGAGGTGAAACCTAGCACTATTACTTTGCAGCTGGCAGACAGATCATTTACGTATCCACGAGGGATAGTGGAGGATGTTCTGGTAAAGGTATACAAATTCATATTTCCTGCTGATTTTGTCATTTTAGATATGGAAGAAGACCAGGAAACCCCGCTTATCTTTGGAAGGTCGTTCTTGGCCACTGGAAAAGCTTTAATTGATGTGCATAAGGGCGAGCTCACATTGAGAGTAGGTGGAGAAGAAGTCGTGTTCAACATCTACAACACCATCAAAGGACCAAATGAGGTAAGTACTTGCAATAGTATTGATGTAATTGATTCATATGTATCTCATGTTGGTGCAGGTAGGATGACGAAAGACTCTTTAGAGAGATGCTTGTTGGAATCAGCTTCTACACTGGATGAAGATGATTGGGATGTGCAAGAGGAGTTACTTGCTCTCAATACACTACCTAAGGAAAAGAGTGATGCTCAGCATGAAGAGTTTCTTGAAGATGCAAGTAAAGAGGTACCAAAAGCATCTCCGGAATTGAAAGATTTACCGAGTCACTTGTGGTATGCATTCCTAGACGAGAGTTCGTCATATCCAGTAATTATATCTTCTGCTCTTACTATTGATGAGAAGGATAGGTTGTTGAGAGTATTTCGAGAGTTTAAATTTGCTTTGGGATGGACAATTGCTGATATAAAGGGGATTAGCCCTACTGTTTGTATTCATAAAATATTGATGCAGGAGTCCTATTCACCTTATGTTGATCATCAGAGGAGGCTTAACCCAGCCATGAAAGAGGTTGTGAGGGCTGAGGTATTAAATTGTTAAATGCTGGTGTCATTTATGCTATATCTGATAGTTCTTGGGTTTCACCAGTACAAGTAGTGCCTAAAAAGGGAGGTATAACTGTAGTTATAAATGAGAATAATGAATTGATTTCAACTCGTCCAGTGACTGGTTGGCGAGTGTGTATAGACTACAGGAAATTGAATGATACGACTAGGAAAGATCACTTCCCCCTTCCCTTTATTGACCAGATTCTTGATAGAGTATGTGGTTATCATTGTTATTGCTTTCTAGATGGTTATTCCGGTTACAATCAAATTGTCATAGCACCAGAGGATCAGGAGAAGACTACCTTCATTTGCCCCTACGGTACATTCGCTTTCAGGAGAATGCCATTTGGTCTTTGCAATGCACCTGCTACTTTTCAGAGGTGTATGATGGCCATATTTTCTAACATGGTCGAGGAAATAATGGAAGTTTTTATGGATGATATCTCTGTATTTGGTTCATCTTTTGATCATTGTTTGCAGAATCTAACGCTTGTTTTGCATAGATGTCAAGCAAATAATCTAGTGCTGAATTGGAAGAAATGCCATTTCATGGTCCCAGAAAGTATTGTGCTTGGGCATAAAATTTCGACTAGAGGGATAGAAGTTGACAGAGCCAAAGTTGTGGCAATTGAAAATCTCCCACCGCCGAAGAATGTGAAAGGGATCCGAAGTTTCTTGGGACATTTCGGGTTCTATCGTCGTTATATTAAGGATTTCTATAAAATTACTAGACCTTTATGTAATTTGTTAGAGAAAGATTCTACATTTATTTTTGATGATGATTGTTTGCAGGCGTTTAACAAAATCAAAACCGCACTTATTTCTGCGCCCATTATGATCGTACCTGATTGGAAGGAGTCCTTTGAGCTCATGTGCGACGCTAGCGACTATGCTGTGGGAGCAGCATTGGGACAAAGACGAGACAAGATGTTCAAAGCTATCTACTATGCAAGTCGTACACTAAATGCAGTCCAACAGAATTACACAACTACTGAGAAAGAGATGCTAGCAGTGGTGTTTGTATTCGACAAGTTCAGACCATATCTCATTGGCACCAAGGTAACTGTTTCACTGACCATGCAGCTCTTCGTTACTTGTTTGCCAAAAAGGATGCCAAGCCCAGGTTGATACGATGGATACTCCTACTTCAAGAATTTGACTTTGAAGTCAAAGACAAGAAAGGTTGTGAGAACTAGGTGGCTGATCACCTGTCACGACTAGAGCTGGAAGAAAGAACTGAAGGTGGAGTTATCAATGAGTCGTTCCCAGACGAACAACTTTTCAAGGTAAATGTTACACATCCTTGGTTTGCAGATATAGCAAATTTTCTGGCTGCAGGGGAATTACCTTCAGATTTAACTTATCACCAAAAGAAGAAATTTCTTCATGATGCCAAGTTTTATCTGTGGGACGATCCTTTCTTGTTCAAGAGATGCGCTGATCAGATAATTAGACGATGTGTAGCAGAGGAAGAAACGGGCACGATTCTAGAGCAGTGTCATTCCTCACCCTACAGTGGACACTTTGGAGCATCTAGAACAGCAGCTAAGGTATTACAGTCAGGTTTTTGTTGGCCTAATCTGTTTAAGGACAGTTATACGTTAGTTAAGTCATGTGATAAATTTCAAAGAGTTGGCAATATTTCTAGACGACATGAATTACCACTAACAAATATTTTGGAGGTGGAACGCTTTGATGTCTGGGGTATTGACTTTATGGGTCCATTCCCATCCTCTTTTGGTCAATCTTACATTTTACTTGCTGTTGATTATGTGTCCAAATGGATGGAAGCAATTGTCACCAGTACTAATGATGCTCGAGTTGTTGTTAAGTTTGTCCACAGGAACATCTTCACAAGATTTGGAACGCCTAGAGCCATTATCAGTGATGAAGGTACGCATTTCTGTAACAAAATTTCTAACTCACTATGGGCCAAGTATGATGTGAAGCACAGGGTGACACTGGCATACCACCCGCAAGCTAATGGGCAAGCAGAGATATCCAACCGGGAGATCAAGCAAATATTAGAAAAGACAGTGAAGACAAACCGGAAGGATTGGGCGATCAAGCTAGATGATGCTTTATGGGCATACAGGACTGCATACAAGACACCTATCGGGATGTCACCTTATAGGTTGGTCTTTGGAAAAGCGTACCATCTACCTTTGGAACTGGAGCACAAAGCATTTTGGGCTGTGAAAAAGCTCAATTTTGATATTGTAAGGCTCAAGATTTATTAGTCTTCATTAATGCGATATTTGAGGATGTGAGAGTGCATGACGTTGCATGAGAAACACTAAAAAAATGGGAGTAGGAAAGACATGAGAAAAGAGGAGAAAGGTTAAGAATAAATGTAAAGGGCCGAAGCTATGGCGCATATGCGCGAAGAAATGCGCGCATATGCATGAGCATTACAGTAGCATCGGCGCATATGCGCGAAGAAAGTAGCGCACATGCGCGATACTTCCAGCAGCTGTGGCGCACATGCGCGAGTTTAGTCGCGCATATGCGCGGTCGGTCCAGCAGCTTGGGCGCATATGCGCGAAAGGAACGGCGTATATGCGCGAGTGTTGTATTTTCGAGACCGTAGGTCTCGCGCACATGCGCGAGTAATGCCGCGCATATGCGCGAGATGTGTAATTCAAAGAAAAAGCCATGTGTTTGTTTTCATGCAAGATATATATAGAGTTGTCTCTATTCCTTGCCATTTCAGAAGCCAAACCGAGAGAGAGAGAGATTCAAGGGAGAAGAAAGGTTCTTTCAATTCAAAGTTAATTAGTGCAAGATTTTCTTATCCAAACTAAAATCTAAGTATAGATTTGGACTCCTCTCATCAAAGGCTACAAAGTGATGTAAGTTTTATGTAATTTCAACAGGTTTCGAAATTCAGATGTTTGGGAAATTAGAATATGATAGTTATATTGTGTTCTTGACGTATTGAGCATGATATATTTGTAAACGGATCAAAGAAATGATATCATATGCATTTCCTATGAATTTCAGTATGGTTTATGAATTATTGGGGCAGAATTATTGTGTTTTAAATGGATATTGTATTGGATTATGAATGAGAATGATGGAGAATGAGATAGTGTTGATATCTGTTAAGAATTGGATTGACCGGTATCGAGAATTACGTCGTTATGCCGTCAAATTGTATCGAGATCACGTAGTGACTTGGATATGTGTTGATTTAGATTAGAGATTGATAGATTGTATATCAACATTTCCATTTCAGATTCAGTTTGGCGACCGTGACAGCGATTGTGCGACGAAAGGTATAAGTCATGTTTTGTTTGGGGAGATGTAACTCAAATAAGATATTATTTGAGTTTCCCAACCAAAATCACATACTAGTATTATTAGATATATTGTAACATGTTTATGAATTGTGTATAGCATTATATTCAATCTTTTAACATGTTTATGCTTTGATTTCAGAATTGTATTCAAGCATGTATGATCAGTGTGATATTCAGATATGAATATGATTATACTTTGTTTACATATTGATATTCATTGCATCTAAGATAGGAGAGTCTTTGACAGGCATTGTCAAATAGCTAGACGTTTCGGTGTATCTCAGCATAGGAGTAGGTATTACTCTTATTGCCGCCGTTGATACAGCTCAGGCCGAAGTCTAGGAATGAGACGTACATTACCCCGATTGGAGGGTAGGTAGTGACGTCTTATTCACACCGGGATCCCTAGAGTTATAGTCGAGTCGAGTCCAGACATGATTTGATTCGCATTACATGTGCATATGTACATTATTCATAATAGCATGTTTTATATGTTATGATTGGTTATATGCATGTATACATGTTTATACTGGGATTTGTTCTCACCGGTTTTCCGGCTGTTGTTATGTCTGTATGTGTGCATAACAACAGGTGGGGCAGGATCTGGGTCACGCAGAGGATGAGAGATGGACATAGCGTGGTGATCTCGGGCATAGCAGAAGAACTAGTAGTTGTACTTTTGGCATGTACTGTATTTAATTACTAGTTGTCGAATATGGTTTGGAACCAGACATATTTGTATCTTATGTTTGTATATTATGTTGTTGAATAACATAGAGACTTCTTATGTTAGCTTTCATTTGAGTTAATGTAAAAGCAAAAATTTGACCCACTTTTTATATTAATGATCCGTTTTAATCCCAAAGAAAAGAATTAGAGCCCGGGTCCCCACAGATATGGGAGCATCGAGCGAGCAACGACTGTTGCAGTTGAATGAGATGGAGGAATTCAAGATGATGCATACGAAAATGCAAAGATATACAAAGAAAAGACCAAGAGATGGCATGACAAGCAGATTCTTCGACGAGACTTCGAACCAGGGCAACAGGTGTTATTATTCAATTCTAGACTGAGGTTGTTTCCTGGTAAGTTAAAATCACGATGGTCTGGACCGTTCACAGTAGAAACAGTGTATCCACATGGTGCAATTGAGTTAAAGTGCACCAATGGGCAGACATTTAAAGTCAATGGTCAAAGGGTCAAGCATTACTTTGGAAATGAAGTGCGACACATGGAAAATATCCCACTTGGGGAACCAAAGTAGACAGGAGAAAGTCAGGCTGATGACGTTAAACCAAGCGCTGTGTGGGAGGCAACCCATATTAATTTATTTTTGCATTCGTTTTGTTTTGTTTTTTTTATTTTATTTTATTTTATTTCAATTCCTTAGTTTATTAATTTTAACTTTCTCTAATCAAGTATTAATTTGCATTTTGTTATTTTTGCAGGTATTTAAAAAAAAATTATGAAAAAGAGCTTATGGACAATGTGCCCCAGCGCACATGCGTGACGTATTTGCGCGCACATGCACAATTTTTACAGAGGACTCGGCGCACATGCGTCACTCAAGGCGCGCACATGCGCCAAGCACACAGAGTCGTCGCGCATATGCGCCACATTAGATCGCGCATATGCGCGAAGCATCTCCAGCGAGACAGTAGCCTTGGCGCATATGCGCCACACTCCAGCATGCATGCCAGTAGCAGGCGCGCATATGCGTGGGTTTAAGACGCGCATATGCGCGCGACTCAGTTTAATAAAAAAAAAGTGCCAATTCGCGAAACCCTCCTCAGATTTACACAGAATCATTTGTTCTCCCTTAGCACACCGCCGCACCGCCCTCGAAACACCGACCGCCGCCGCGTCGCCCTCGAAAAGCCGACCACCGCCAATCACCGCCGTGATTTACGCCCGCACTCCTAATTCCGGTCATCTCCTAGTTCAAGTAAGGGGTTTTCTCCAGATTTTGTTAAAATTTTGGGATTTGTTAGAATAAGTGTTCGATCTTTAGGGGAACTTCTGTTATTGTGAAGTTGGTGGCTCGATTTGTTCTATATTTGTTTGTGATTGAGGTGTATAGCATATTGCTAACCGGATTAAGTGGTTTGGTGAAATTATAATTGCTAAGTATATTGGGGAGTGATTATCAGATTTTTGGCTCTTCAATTGTTAAATTTAGTTGGTGTTAATTGTGATATTGGATTATTGAGTTGATATGGCACCGAAAAAGAGATCAAAAAAGGGTGCCTCGTCCTCTTCAACCTTCGATTCTCACAGGTTTTGGAACGAAGAGGCCCAGGAGATATATGACAGTACTATCACACGGCCCATAATACCGGAATGAGGGTTCAATTTGTCCATTCCACGTGGTGTGATTATAAATGAACTGGAACGAAGGCAATGGGTGGAATTCGCTCAACACCCGTCGGACGCCGTTATCTCCTTTGTGCGAGAATTTTATGCCAACCTCCGGATTCGGCACGACGAGTCCAAAGTATTAGTCCAAGGATAATTGGTGTCGTTCGATTCTCGAACGATCAACACGCTATATCAGATGCCCAGTTTCGATCAGGACGAATACAGTGAGTTCCTCGAAGCAGGAGTTAATTACACAGAGGTCATCCGGACCATTTGTGAGGCCGGCGCTGTCTGGAAAATGAGCGCGAGCGGGCCTACATCTTTAAAGAAATCCGACATGGGCCCTAACGCCAGCGCTTGGACATCGTTTGTACTAGCCCGAATTCTCCCGTCTTCTCACTACTACGATGTAGTGCCCAAATTCAGTACATGTATAACCCATGCATTCATTTAATTATTAAACCATTTAATTATTTTTAAATGAGTTTTAGCCATGCATAATTTATAAAAATGAATTATTTTAAATTATTTATGTTCATGTGATGCACGTTAAAAATGCTTTCTTAAAGTTTCATGTTTCAGGCGATTATTCGAGGCGGGATCGAGGAAGAGACCCGGTGACGATCTTTGGCAATTTTAAAAGACGGTATTTTATTTTTATTGGAGTGGTGCATTTTAAATAATTTATCTAGTTTTAGTAATTTAAAAGCCTAATTTGACTATTAGGAGATTTTGGAGACTTTAAAGTTTTAAGGAATGGTCTCTTGTGCACTTTATTTCAATCGCACGATTTTTATTTAAAGTTAGTAGTGGGTTAATGCCTTGATTGGTTGTTAATTAGTAATTAAGTAAATTATTGTCCCTAATTAACACCCTAATCTCCTACCCACTACACAAAACGCACGCACACACACACTTTACACACACCACTCACGACACTCAAGCATACACACACACAATTTTATTTCTCTCTTCACTTCATTCTTTTAAAAGAAAACCTAGGGTTCTTGAGAATCATAGCAGCCACCCCATCCCTTTAATTTCCAGCAACGTTTTGTTGCATTTTATTCAAAGAAATCGGTGCCACGTTCGTCCCGGATCAAGCCTCGCTCCATCTCCGCTTCGGTGTCGTCGTTACGGTATCTTTTAATATCAAGGCACGTATATTCTGTTCTTTCTGCATCGATCTTGTCATAGTATGCGTTGTGTTATTTTATGCGTGAAAATCCATGTGTGACGTTCGTCGTTTGAGCGGATAATGGTTTGAATGCGTTTGAAATACTTTTTAGATCTGAAATCTCGTAACATAATGTTCTGATGAAAACTGCGATTTTTCTGTCGGGATTTTGAGAAAACTTTCAACTAGAAAATTGTAGAAATTTTCGATACCTTCGATTTGATATAATATTTGAGATTGTTGGATGAAAATTGAGTGAGTTATGATGTTTTTCGTGGGACTGCTTAAACTGTGACTTTTACAAAAAATTGTTGAAGTTATTTGTTGCAGGCTTCGTTGGAAATCGACGGGTGATTGTTGCTGCCTCTAGGTATGATCGGTATGATGTTGGGTCGTTATTTATCATGTCGTTCGGTGTTGATAGGCACTAGAATGCACAAGAAGTCGTAGGAACAAATTGGTGTCAATTGCCGCGTTTTCCTCAAATTGTATGTATCGTAGGGGAACGCCGTTGTTTGGGTGTTCGTACGAGTTTAGATCGATGTTATGGTGTCTAAGGATGGTCTCAAGGTGTTTAATTCCGTTCCATTAGTCGTTCGATTGGGAGAATAGATATTGTGAGAGTTTTTCCTCGCAGGTTCAGAAAATCGAGGCCACACGGACCCCAACACGAACCCTGGCACGGGGTCCGTGCCCTTGTTTCCCTCGAAGTATCTTTTTCCAGAGACTAGACGGACCCCTACACGGACCCTTACAAGGGGTCCGTGCCTTTGTTTCTTTCGCGGTGCCGAATTCCCGAGGCTACACGGACCCCCACACGGACCTAGGCACGGGGTCCGTGCCCCTCCTCCTTTTCGATGTCTTTTTACAGAGTCTAGACGGACCCATGCACGGACCCAGGCACGGGGTCCGTGTCCTTCGTTTTTGGGAAAAATAATTTAGTATGCTTTGAGGTTAGACGTCATGATTTAGTGCAAGGATTATCAAGGTCGCGTCATGGGAAATTTTAGAATGTCCTAAGTAATGATTGAACTCGAGATTAAGTATGATTTCTACGTTAAGTTATGCAAGTTAAGTATGCAATTTCATGTTAGTGTGTGCAGCAACGGCCCCAGTTGAAGTCCAACGAATCCCCCAACGCCAAGTAAGTATGTAGGACGTGCAAAGAAAATATTTTACGTTTTTGAGGTATGCTAAATGTCTTGTGACCAAATTGTGAATGTATTTGGAAGTCGGTGAACGTGGCCGAGGACCTCTCTGCCCCGTTAAATTATGAACGGGTTAGATCGTGGTTGGAAAGCGTTAAATTATGAACGGGGACCAACCAGCCCGTTAAATTATGAACGGGGATCTCATGTATGCGGCAGTGGATACGTCCCTGTCAGCCCAGTAATGTGGTGTGTCTGATCAAGCGTTTATTATGTATGGGTCACTTTCTTTGAAACATCCTCTACGAAAATGATGAATTTACGTATGTTCAAGTATGCAGTATGTTTATGAAAGTTCATGTTGATGGCACGTCTAGTTATGTATGTACGTATGTTCAAGTTTATTATGCAAGCTCAAGTTTCAAGTTATGTACGTTCTATTTTTAAGATGCATGCGATTTTATTATGTAGTACTCGTTATCCCAGTTTATACGTGTTGAGTCTTTAGACTCACTAGACTTGATCGATGCAGGTGACTATGTTGTTGAGGAGACGGGAGGTGGAGACCAAGGGGCAGGCTTGGACTGAGCGGGAGGCTAGACCCGAGGACCGCCTACGTTGTTTTAAGATTTTAAGAAAATACATTTATAATCTGATTTTATGATTGGATTGTGAGACATTTTGAGACAGCTCGTCTTTTAGTAAATTTTAGTTGGTGATATTTATTTCAGATATTATTTTAATGAATGATGAGTGACGACCGTATGGATGTGTAGATTTAAGAAAATTTTTAATTTTTCCGCAAATTTTAAGTATGATAAGTACGGTTCGTTACAGTTGGTATCAGAGCGGTGTTCTTGTAAAGGGTCACGCCTACTGCCAGTCGCAAGAAGCTCACGAAGTCACACCTCAAGTCTGTAAGTTTAAAGTTTTGCATTATGTTATGTAGTAAGCATCGAGTTATGATTTCAGTATGTGCATGTTTTAAGTTTGATTTACGTGCATCATAAAATATTGAGATATGTTCATGCATATTGGGTTTACGTGTTGGGTGAATTATTGGAACAGTATGCCTCCTAGACGTTTGGTTGACCGGGAAACAAGGGATGAGAACAGAGAGCATCGAGTTGAGGACATGGAACATCGAGATGAGGAGAGGGCCAATCCTCCACCACCTCCACCACCAGATATGCAGGCACAGATGCTTGCTGGGATGACGCAGTTCTTCGCACAGTTTGCGGGGAACCGGGCTGCAGCAGTAGGTGCAGGGGCGAGGCCCCAACCAGAGGCAGTATATGAGAGGTTCCGGAGGATGAGTCCGAAGGAGTTTTCGGGTACCACTGACCCGATGTTAGCTGAGGGATGGATCTAGTCCATCGAAGTAATTTTCAACTTTATGGAGCTGACGGATGCTGACAGAGTCCGTTGCGCCACCTTCTTATTAAATGGAGACGCTAGGTTATGGTGGGAGAGTGCGTCAGTGGCAGTAAATTTACAGGTGCTGCCTTGGAATGGTTTTAAGGAAGCTTTCTACTCCAAGTACTTCACTGAGGAAGTACGAACCAGACTCACCGAGTTTATGACGCTGCGGCAGGGGGACAGTAGCATGGCAGAATTTGTTAGGAAGTTTGAGAGGGGATGTCACTTTGTGCCCCTCATTGCTAAGGATGTCCAGGCGAAGTTGAGGCACTTCTTAAATGGTTTGCGGCCGATCCTGCGCCGTGATGTGAGGGTAGCTGGACCTACTACTTATGCAGTTGCCGTTTCTAGAGCTCTGGCTGCCGAGCAAGATCTGAGAGGTATCGAGATGGACAGGCAGGGCAAGAGGCCATACCGGGCACCACCGCAACACCAACAGCAACAACAACAGAGACCCCAGTTTAAGAGGCCGTTTCAGGGGCCGCCTGGGAAAAAGCCTTATCCAGGACCGCCAAAGGGCAAGGGTCCAATTCAGCAGCAAGGGGCGCCTCAGAAGCCCGCTATCTTCCCGGTGTGCCAGAAGTGCAATCGCCAGCATCCCGGACAGTGCCTATGGCGATCCGGGAAATGTTTTAAATGTGGAGCTACAGATCACGTGCTGAAAGAGTGCCCACAGTGGAAGCAGCCAACCCAGGGAAGGGTATTCGCCATGCATGCTCAGGAGGCGGACCCAGACACCACCTTACTGACTGGAAACATTTTTATTAAGAGATTACCCACAACTGCACTGTTAGACTCAGGAGCCACTTACTCCTTCATATCAGAGACGTTTGCTAATCATTTGGACCTCAAGTCCATTGGCCTAGACGTGAACTTTTCGGTGACAGTCCCGTCAGGGGAAGAGCTGTTGGCTACCAGTGTGATTAGAGACATTGATCTAGAACTACATGGCCACCTGGTATATGCAGATTTAATCCTATTGCCGATGTCAGAATTCGACATTATCTTGGGCATGGACTGGCTGACAAAGAACAGAGTCTTAATCGACTTTCAGAAGAGGTCAGTTTTGGTCAGATTGCCGGGCATGGAACAGTTTCTTTTCGAACCAGCTAGATGGAGAAGCTTCCCTCGCATGATTTCGTGCATGCAGGCGAGGAGGTTGATCTCCAAGGGGTGTCAGGCCTTCTTGGCTAGTATTATTTCAGCGCCTGATGTGCCCACTCCATCTTTATCAGAGGTGCCGGTAGTCAGAGACTTCCCAGACGTCTTTCCTGATGACGTCACAGGCCTTCCACCAGAGAGAGAGGTGGAGTTTGCAATCGATCTCGTGCCAGGCACAGCGCCAATCTCTAAGGCACCATACAGATTAGCTCCAACTGAGATGTTAGAGCTCAAGCAGCAGATTCAGGAGCTCCTCGACAAAGGATTTATCCGCCCTAGTTTCTCACCGTGGGGCGCACCAGTGCTCTTTGTAAAGAAGAAAGACAGGAGCATGAGGCTGTGCATCGACTACCGAGAGCTGAACAAGGTAACGATCAAGAATAAGTACCCGTTGCCTAGAATCGAAGACTTGTTCGATCAGTTGCAGGGAGCTACCATGTTCTCTAAGATAGATCTTCGATCCGGGTATCACCAGCTGAAGGTTAAGGATGCAGATGTTCACAAGACGGCCTTCAGGACCAGGTATGGGCATTTCGAGTTCTTAGTAATGCCATTCGGTCTTACGAATGCTCCAGCAATTTTCATGGACCTCATGAATCGAGTATTTCAGCCCTACCTTGATCAGTTCGTCATAGTGTTTATTGACGACATTCTCATATACTCGAAGAGCCATGAGGAGCATAACCAGCATTTGAGGACAGTTTTGCAGACCTTGCAGAGTCGCAAGCTATTTGCGAAGTTCAGTAAGTGTGAATTTTGGCTGCAGAAAGTTGCATTTTTGGGGCATATAGTATCTAGCAGTGGTATTGAGGTGGACCCAGCGAAGGTATCAGCCGTTAAGGAATGGGTTGAACCAAAGAACGCATCAGAAATTCGCAGCTTTTTGGGTTTAGCCGGTTACTACCGTAAGTTCATTAAGGGATTTTCGTCCATAGCAGTGCCGCTCACTTCACTAACCAAGAAAAATGCTAAGTTTGTGTGAAGTGAGGAATGCCAGAAGAGCTTCGACACTTTGAAGCAAGCTCTTATTTCAGCGCCAGTACTAGCCATGCTGTCAGGGCAAGGGGAGTTTGTGCTTTTTACCGATGCATCTAAGCTCGGTCTAGGCGCAGTGTTGATGCAGCAAGGTCGGGTCATAGCTTATGCCTCCAGACAGTTGAAGGTGCATGAGAAGAATTACCCGACGCATGACTTGGAATTAGCTGCAGTCGTCTTTGCGTTGAAGATTTGGAGGCACTACCTATGCGGCGAGAAATGTCAGATTTTCACTGACCACAAGAGTCTCAAATATTTCTTCACGTAGAAAGAGCTGAATATGAGACAGAGGCGGTGGTTGGAACTTGTGAAAGATTAGGACTGCGAAATTAGCTACCATCCGGAAAGCTAATATGGTCGCAGACGCCTTGAGCCGAAAAGTGGCGGTTGTCGCTCAGTTGTCAGCTCAAAGACCACTACAGTCGGAGATTCAGAGATTTGGTCTAGAGATTTATCGAGAGGGCAGAGCTCCTAGACTGTCTAATCTGATAGTCAAATCTAGTTTGCTAGACCGTATCCGGGCAGGTCAGTCTTCAGATGAGCAGTTACAGAAATGGAGACTGAAAGACGAAGCCAAGGGCAGTGTGCTGTACACAGTTTCAGACGGCATTGTGAGATACAGAGGTAGAATGTGGGTGCCTAGTGTTGGTTCGATCAGACAGGATATTTTGACAGAGGCACACGCATCTCCGTATTCCATTCACCCAGGAAGAACCAAGATGTACAAAGACCTACAGTTATTGTATTGGTGGCCAGGGATGAAGCGAGACATCCGTAGATTCGTATCAGAATGTCTCACTTGTCAGCAAGTAAAAGCTGAACATCAGAGACCAGCAGGGTTGGTTAAGTCACTTCCCATTCCCGAGTGGAAGTTGGAGAACATTACTATGGATTTCGTGGTTGGGTTGCCGAGATCAGTCAGAGGGTCGAATTCCATTTGGGTTATAGTGGACCGACTCACGAAATCAGCACATTTTCTACCAGTGAAGACGACTTTCTCCATGACGCAGTATGCGGAGCTTTATCTCAGGGAGATCGTTCGTTTACATGGATTCCCAGTTTCAATTGTGTCCGACAGGGACCCAAGGCTTATGTCGTTCTTCTGGAAGAGCTTACATGCAGCCATGGGGACGAAGTTGCTTTTCAGTTCAGCTTTTCACCCGCAGAAAGATGGCCAGTCTGAGCGAGTGATTCAGATTTTAGAGGATTTGCTGAGAGCGTGCATGATTGATTTTCAAGGAACTTGGGAGTCTAGACTATCTCTAGTAGAGTTCACATACAACAACAGCTTCCAAGAATCTATTGGTATGGCTCCCTATGAGGCGTTGTACGGAAGGAAGTGCAGATCACCAGTTCATTGGGATGAAGTTGGTGAGAGGACAGAACTTGGTCCAGAGATAGTGCAACAGACTGCAGACGTGGTGGTCAAGATTCGTGAGAGAATGAAGACTGCCCAAAGCCGTCAAAAGAGCTATGCCGATAAAAGGAGAAGAGATCTCGAGTTTGCCGTAGGAGATCACGTTTTTATCAAGATAGCACCTATGAAGGGTGTTATGAGATTTGGAAAGAGAGGCAAACTGAGTCCGAGGTTCATTGGGCCGTTCGAGATTTTGGACAGAATTGGGACACTAGCCTATCGTGTTGCCCTTCCGCCGAATCTGGCCGGGGTGCACAATGTGTTCCATGTCTCGATGCTGAGGAAATATATGGCGAATCCTTCGCATTTTCTGAGTTATGAGCCGTTGCAGCTTGCTCCAGACCTGTCTTATGAGGAGAGACCAGTCCAAATCCTAGACAGGCAAGAGCGTAGGCTTCGGAACAAAGTGACTAAGCTAGTCAAAGTTCGGTGGCTAAACCAATCAGTGGAAGAGGCCACATGGGAGTCAGAGACAGATATGAGACTTCGCTACCCGGAGTTGTTCGGTAAGACTTAATTTCGAGGACGAAATTTTTATAAGTGGGGGATGAACTATATTGCCCAAATTCAGTACACGTATAACCCATGCATTCATTTAATTATTAGACCATTTAATTATTTTTAAATGAGTTTTAGCCATGCATAATTTATGAAAATGCATTATTTTAAATTATTTATGTTCATGTGATGCACGTTAAAAATGCTTTCTTCAAGTTTCATGTTTCAGGCGATTATTCGAGGCGGGATCAAGGAAGAGACCCGGTGACGATCTTTGGCAATTTTAAAAGACGGTATTTTATTTTTAGTGGAGGGGGCATTTTAAATAATTTATCTAGTTTTAGTAATTTAAAAGCCTAATTTGACTATTAGGAGATTTTGGAGACTTTAAAGTTTTAAGGAATTGTCTCTTGTGCACTTTATTTCAATCGCACGATTTTTATTTAAAGTTAGTAGTGGGTTAATGCCTTGATTGGTTGTTAATTAGTAATTAAGTAAATTATTGTCCCTAATTAACACCCTAATCTCCTACCCACTACACAAATCGCACGCACACACACACTTTACACACACCACTCACGACACTCAAGCATACACACACAAAATTTTATTTCTCTCTTCACTTCATTCTTTTAAAAGAAAACCTAGGGTTCTTGAGAAGCATAGCAGCCGCCCCCTCCCTTTAATTTCCAGCAAGGTTTTGTTGCATTTTATTCAAAGAAATCGGTGCCACGTTCGTCCCGGATCAAGCCTCGCTCCATCTCCACTTCGGTGTCGTCGTTACGGTATCTTTTAATATCAAGGCACGTATATTCTGTTCTTTCTGCATCGATCTTGTCATAGTATGCGTTGTGTTATTTTATGCGTGAAAATCCATGTGTGACGTTCGTCGTTTGAGCGGATAATGGTTTGAATGCGTTTGAAATACTTTTTAGATCTGAAATCTCGTAACATAATGTTCTGATGAAAACTGCGATTTTTCTGTCGGGATTTTGAGAATACTTTCAACCAGAAAATTGTAGAACTTTTTGTTACCTTCGATTTGATATAAAATTTGAGATTTTTGGATGAAAATTGAGTGAGTTATGATGTTTGTCGTGGGACTGCTCAAACTGTGACTTTTACGAAAAATTGTGTTCTTGAAGTTATTTGTTGCAGGATTCGTTGGAAATCGAAGGGTGATTGTTGCTGCGTCTAAGTATGATCGGCATGATGTTGGGTCGTTATTTATCATGTCGTTCGGTGTTGATAGGCAATAGAATGCACAAGAAGTCGTAGGAACCAATTGGTGTCAATTGCCGCGTTTTCCTCAAATTGTATGTATCGTAGGGGAACGTCGTTGTTTGGGTGTTCGTACGAGTTTAGATCGATGTTATGGTGTCTTAGGATGGTCTCAAGGTGTTTAATTCCGTTCCATTAGTCGTTCGATTGGGAGAATAGATATTGTGTGAGTTTTTCCTCACAGGTTCAGAAAATCGAGGCCACACGGACCCCAACACGGACCCTGGCACGGGGTCCGTGCCCCTGTTTCCCTCGAAGTGTCTTTTTCCAGAGACTAGACGGACCCCTACACGGACCCTTACAAGGGGTCCGTGCCTTTGTTTCTTTCGCGGTGCCGAATTCCCGAGGCTACACGGACCCCCACACGGACCTAGGCACGGGGTCCGTGCCCCTCCTCCTTTTCGATGTCTTTTTACAGAGTCTAGACGGACCCATGCACGGATCCAGGCACTGGGGTCCGTGTCCTTCGTTTTTGGGAAAAATAATTTAGTATGCTTTGAGGTTAGACGTCATGGTTTAGTGCAAGGATTATCAAGGTCGCGTCATGGGAAATTTTAGAATGTCCTAAGTAATGATTGAACTCGAGAGTAAGTATGATTTCTACGTTAAGTTATGCAAGTTAAGTATGCAATTTCATGTTAGTGTGTGCAGCAACAGCCCCAGTCGAAGTCCAACGAATCCCCCAACGCCAAGTAAGTATGTAGGACGTGCAAAGAAAATATTTTAAGTTTTTGAGGTATGCTAAATGTCTTGTGACCAAATTGTGAATGGGTTTGGATGTCAATGAACGTGGCCGAGGACCTCTCCGCCCCGTTAAATTATGAACGGGTTAGATCGTGGTTGGAAAGCGTTAAATTATGAACGGGGACCAACCAGCCCGTTAAATTATGAACTGGGATCTCATGTATGCGGCAGTGGATACGTCCCTGTCAGCCCAGTACTGTGGTGTGTCTGATCAGGCGTTTATTATGTATGGGTCACTTGCTTTGAAACATCCTCTACGAAAATGATGAAGTTACGTATGTTTAAGTATGCAGTATGTTTATGAAAGTTCATGTTGATGGCACGTCTAGTTATGTACATACGTATGTTCAAGTTTATTATGCAAGCTCAAGTTTCAAGTTATGTACGTTCTATTTTTATGATGCATGCGATTTATTATGTAGTACTCGTATCCCAGTTTATACGTGTTGAGTCTTTAGACTCACTAGACTTGATCAACACGTATAAACTGGGATAACGAGTACTACATAATAAAATCGCATGCATCTTAAAAATAGAACGTACATAACTTGAAACTTGAGCTTGCATAATAAACTTGAACATACGTACATACATAACTAGACGTGCCATCAACATGAACTTTCATAAACATACTGCATACTGAACATACGTAACTTCATCATTTTCGTAGAGGATGTTTCAAAGAAAGTGACCCATACATAATAAACGCTTGATCAGACACACCACAGTACTGGACTGACAGGAACGTATCCACTGCCACATACATGAGATCCCCGTTCATAATTTAACGGGCTGGTTGGTCCCCGTTCATAATTTAACGCTTTCCAACCACGATCTAACCCGTTCATAATTTAACGGGGCGGAGAGGTCCTCGGCCACGTTCACCGACTTCCAAATCCATTCACAATTTGGTCACAAGACATTTAGCATACCTCAAAAACGTAAAATATTTTCTTTGCACGTCCTACATACTTACTTGGCGTTGGGGGATTCGTTGGACTTCGACTGGGGCCGTTGCTGCACACACTAACATGAAATTGCATACTTAACTTGCATAACTTAACGTAGAAATCATACTTAATCTCGAGTTCAATCATTACTTAGGACATTCTAAAATTTCTCATGACGCGACCTTGATAATCCTTGCACTAAACCATGACGTCTAACCTCAAAGCATACTAAATTATTTTTCCCAAAAACGAAGGACACGGACCCCGTGCCTGGGTCCGTGCATGGGTCCGTCTAGACTCTGTAAAAAGACATCGAAAAGGAGGAGGGGCACGGACCCCGTGCCTAGGTCCGTGTGGGGGTCCGTGTAGCCTCGGGAATTCGGCACCGCGAAAGAAACAAAGGCACGGACCCCTTGTAAGGGTCCGTGTAGGGGTCCGTCTAGTCTCTGGAAAAAGACACTTCGAGGGAAACAGGGGCACGGACCCCGTGCCAGGGTCCGTGTTGGGGTCCGTGTGGCCTCGATTTTCTGAACCTGTGAGGAAAAACTCACACAATATCTATTCTCCCAATCGAACGACTAATGGAACGGAATTAAACACCTTGAGACCATCCTAAGACACCATAACATCGATCTAAACTCGTACGAACACCCAAACAACGACGTTCCCCTACGATACATACAATTTGAGGAAAACGCGGCAATTGACACCAATTGGTTCCTACGACTTCTTGTGCATTCTATTGCCTATCAACACCGAACGACATGATAAATAACGACCCAACATCATGCCGATCATACTTAGACGCAGCAACAATCACCCATCGATTTCCAACGAATCCTGCAACAAATAACTTCAAGAACACAATTTTTCGTAAAAGTCACAGTTTGAGCAGTCCCACGACAAACATCATAACTCACTCAATTTTCATCCAAAAAACTCAAATTTTATATCAAATCGAAGGTATAAAAAATTTCTACAATTTTCTGGTTGAAAGTTTTCTCAAAATCCCGACAGGATAATCGCAGTTTTCATCAGAACAGTATGTTACGAGATTTCAGATCTAAAAAGTATTTCAAACGCATTCAAACCATTTTCCGCTCAAACGACGAACGTCACACATGGATTTTCATGCATAAAATAATACAACGCATACTATGACAAGATCGATGCAGAAAGAACAGAATATACGTGCCTTGATATTAAAAGATACCGTAACGACGACACCGAAGCGGAGATGGAGCGAGGCTTGATCCGGGAAAAACGTGGCATCGATTTCTTTGAATAAAATGCAACAAAACCTTGTTGGAAATTAAAGGGAGAGGGGCGGCTGCTGTGCTTCTCAAGAACCCTAGGTTTTCTTTTAAAAGAATGAAGTGAAGAGAGAAATAAAATTGTGTGTGTGTATGCTTGAGTGTCGTGAGTGGTGTGTGTAAAGTGTGTGTGTGCGTGCGATTTGTGTAGTGGGTAGGAGATTAGGGTGTTAATTAGGGACAATAATTTACTTAATTACTAATTAACAACCAATCAAGGCATTAACCCACTACTAACTTTAAATAAAAATCGTGCGATTGAAATAAAGTGCACAAAAGACAATTCCTTAAAACTTTAAAGTCTCCAAAATCTCCTAATAGTCAAATTAGGCTTTTAAATTACTAAAACTAGATAAATTATTTAAAATGCCCCCTCCACTAAAAATAAAATACCGTCTTTTAAAATTGCCAAAGATCGTCATCGGGTCTCTTCCTCGATCCCGCCTCGAATAATCGTCTGAAACATGAAACTTGAAGAAAGAATTTTTAACGTGCATCACATGAACATAAATAATTTAAAATAATGCATTTTCATAAATTATGCATGGCTAAAACTCATTTAAAAATAATTAAATGGTCTAATAATTAAATGAATGCATGGGTTATACGTGTACTGAATTTGGGCACTACATACGATGTCACTAAAGACAAAGCCGCATTGGTTTATGCCATCCTAAAGGGCAAATCAGTTGACATGGGGAAACTCATTTATGGCTCGATTATGAGAGCTGGCGCGGGGTTAGCCACGGTTGGTCTTCCTTGTCCTCACACGGTTACCGAGCTATGCCGCCAAGCCGGTGTCACATGGGCCCCTCATGAGCCGGTACTCAAGCCGAAGGCTCCCATTGTTGCTTTCTTTGGAGCGGCATCTTATGTTCCCCACGAGTATCCAGCTGAAGAGGAGCTCCCACATCCACAGCTTCCAGGACCACCACCGGCAGCAGCCAAAGAGCACAGGGGAGACAGATTGAGGCGACTATAGAATGAGATGCAGGATCAGAGGCAGTTACTAGTTGAGCAGCGCCAGGTGCTAGATTCACTTCAGTACCGCACCGACCATTTCATGGGATTCATGATGGACTTCACCTCCGTGCTTGCTCAGCGGTTCCCACCTATAGGTCCAGAGGATCCCATGTTTCCCCAGCCACCTGCTTGGCCACCACAGTATCCAGGACCACCACCACAGTATCTAAGACCTCCTCCACAGGCCCCACCCCAGCACATGGATGAGGATGTCGATGATGATGACGGCGAGCACTGACGCTCGTCGTGTGAGGTATGCTTGTCCCATTTCTTTCTTGTTTATAAATTGAGAACAATGCATATTTTAAATTTGGTGGGTGATTTGATTATTTGATCGGTGATTTGATTATTTGATCTGAGTTGATTTGTTGCTTTAAGTATTTAATTTTGATGTTTACTTATTTATAAAAAAAAAGTTATTTTAGTCTTTATGTTTTTCGTAGTCGTTAATTTTTTTTAGAATTGTGGAATTAAGGTGATAACAAAACAATGATGAGCGTTGACCCGAAATTCATGTTGTTCCATGATTACGAATCTGAATGCATGCTACCTTACTTAACCATTTACACATTAATTCACGATTGCTATGATTGTTGATACACCCGATGTCGAGAGAGTGTTCATGTGGTTTGTGATTTGAAATGAATGAATGGACTCCAAAACCTGCATGTTGATTACTTGTTGTTGAGTTACATGTTCACTAACACAAAAATGATTCAGGCAATCTTTGATTTATGTTGGGCCTGTTTTTCCTTGAATAATTTGTCAATTGTTAGCCTTTTTGAGCCTGAATGAGAATGAGATGTGTGATTTGTTCTGTTTGAATACCCGAAAACATGATCTGTCTGTGTTTATTGATTGGTAAATGAAGTAGTCTAGAACTTGGTTCGGCACTCTTCGAGGCGAGATACGGGTATTGTGTGACTTAGGGATGATTTAGGCGATTTTTGGAACGTTTGAGCCTTTCAAGCTTACCCATAACATCATATTATACCCTAGTGTCCATGTTTGAGCTTAATGAAAATCGGATAGAGTGTGCCAAGGCACACAAAAGCCCCCATTCGTATCAATTCTAAACTCCTACGTCAACTACCAACGTTTGAGCACATACACTAGTACCTACCGAAAATTGAGAGAAAACAAATCTTATTATCACTATAAAAGTTTTTTTTCTCCCTCGTGTATATATATAAAAAAAAAAGAAAAGAAAGGAAGAAAGAAATAAAACAAAAAGAAGTTGAAGAAGGAACAAATGAGTTTGACGTGTTGACGTGAAAAAAAAAAGAAAAAAGGAGAGACACAATGGTAAAGATGTTGCGATGATCCAATTGGAGGTGAAACATGAAAAATGGGAGATTGGTGTTGGACAATAAATTGATTTTTTCTCTCACTTTTGATTCCCTATCTTCATTTGTAGCCATTAGTCGTAGCCTAACGTTATAAGCCTAAAAGACCTATTAACCGAGTCACACGTACCCAATATACTAGTGGAGAAGAGTTGTCAAAGTTAAGCCTATGGACACTTGAAAAATGCCGTCGATAGACAAAGAATTTGATTGTGTACATGTGTGCATCTCATGATATTGGATTTTATTTGGTTAATTATTGTCTTCATATTACCACTTTGTTTAGCCAAATGTTACCCTATAAGTCCTGTTGATTTTTTAAGGTAAATGTGTGTCTCAATGATTTTACTAATTACATGTGTGTCGAGGAGTCCAAAATTTTATGAGATGAAAAATTTATGAACTTATCTTGATTTCTGGAGTGGGTAAACGAGAATAGCAGAACACACACGCACGTGAACTGTGAGTAATGTGGCATGTGTTCGATTCAATATCATGGAAACTGTAATCTCTGAGGCTAGAGGTTATCCTTTTATTCCACAATTCTTGTTCGTTTAGTCACTTTCTTTAGGATGTGTTTAGTTTAGTCTAGTCTAGTTAATGTTTTATTCATTTTTATTTTGCTCGAGACTAGCAAAAGTTTAAGTTTGGGGGGATTTGATAAGTGCATTTTATGCACTTACATTATTCCTATACTTCATATAGATTGTTAGTCTTTTTTAGCGGAATTACGCGTTTTTGTTGTTTTTTGGTGTGATTGCAGGAATCTAGGTGCGGCTACAAAATGTGTCTGAAAACGAGCTAAAATGGCGCCTAGGAGCAGAAGTGGGAGAAAACACAAGCTCTGAAATGCAGTGAGACTCGCACATATGCGCGAGTAAGATCGCGCATATGCTTACTCGCGCATATGTGCGAGCAATGCCCAAAGCGAGGTGAATTACAGTGGGCCTCGCGCATATGCGCCGCTCATGGCGGGCATATGCGCGAGATACAAGAAGCAAGACCAGAGAGCAGCGCACATATGCGCCGCTCATGGCGCGCATATGCGCGCAAGACAAAGGCAACGCACAGGAGACCCGCGCATATGCGCGAGTCTTTGTCGCGCATATGCGTGCGGCGCGAACTTTTAGAAATAAATAGGCTTAGGCGTGTTCGTTTAGGGGTTCCGAAAATATTTTAGAAGCAGTCGTCATATCACTCGAAGGAGAAGAGAAAAAGTCAGAGCACGGAGCACGGGACGCGAAGAACGGAGATAGAAGACGTTGAATCCGGACACGGAGACGCACTTCCATCTCTCGCCAACACGTTTCTACTTCGGTTCTTTACTTTTACGTTTTTAATGATTACAAACAGGTTTTGTATTGATTTAAATTCGAGTATGAACTAATTTTATTTTCTAGATATTGACGTAGTCGAGGTCGAACCAATGTATTGACGTTTTGAGTTTTCATTGATTTAATTCATTGTACTTATTTGTGATTTCTTGTCTTTAATGCTTTTGGATTACTGGCCATAATTCGACTGATCTAGTAATTGAGATCTAACACTCGAGAGAGGTGATTGAAATTAGGACAGGGGAAATCGCATTGTCAGATGTTTATAGCGTTCAAAAGACGTATAACTTTTGCGAATCCATAACAGGACTTTGTGTGCATTTATTACGTGTTACATGATTTTGAATAGACATATTAAAATCGGTAATAGGTAATACAGTTTTATTTATCACTCGAGAGAGGTAATAGAAAATATTGTGAATTCTTGGTTAATAAATATGGTGTGATTTAATTAAATGTTAGTCAATGTTAATTTAGCATAGGAAAGACTCGACAAAATCATATCTCTAGATTTATTAACTCATTGATTTTCTACTGCGTGCTAGAATTACAGGAATTGTTATTTTATTTGAATCGATTTTAAACCAACTATTTGATTTGTCTAAATAAAGTCGAGCTATGTCAATTATGGTACTTAATATACAGTTTTAAATATTTACTCTTCGTGGGATCGATATCTGTACTCAAACCAGTACTAAAACTTGACACCGTATACTTGCAGTAGTGAAAACACGCAACAAGATTGGACCAAATAAGTCCATATGCAATAATTCTAAACATCTTGAGGATGATTTGCTGCCATTATTTTTGAAACTAGATCTTACTTGCTTACCAATTTGACATGCAGAACATATATGATTCTTAACAAAATTTATGTCTGGCAATCCATCGACTATTTTCTGCTTTCTGAGATTGTTGATAGACTTGAAATTCAGGTGATTCAATCTCTTGTGCCACAACCAGTGTTTATCACTCAGAGATGCAACTAAACATGTAGGAGCAGTGATATGATCTATGTTCCATGAAATTTTATAGGTGTTGCCTTTTATAACTCCGGTTAAAACAGTAGAGTCATCAGCATTTTTAACTGTGCAAGTGTGCTTCTGGAAAGCTACTGAAAATCCATTATCACATAATTGACTAATACTGATCAAGTTATAACATAGATTTTCAACTCAGAGCACATCTTTAATAGTGATGTTACCATGGATAATCTTACCCTTACCCACGGTTTTACATTTTGAGTTGTCCCCGAAGGTTATCTCTGGTCCAGTACAACTCACTATTTCTGATAGTAGACTCTTCCGTCCAGTCATATGTCTGGAACATCCACTGTCCAAATACCATGTTGAGCTGCTGATCTTGGCTTTCTTCACCTGTACCTGCAAACACAAATTTTAGTATCTGGTACCCAATCTACTTGGGTCAAAGCCTTATTAGTCCCTTTGGAACCCACATTTGTACAGTTCTTGTACTTCGGGTATCCACGGAGGTGTGTGCAACAAAGGGTCTGTTATTTCTAACATTATGCATCTTAGCATGTTGTTCTTCCCTTCTGTTTCGGTCGTCTGGCCTGTATCTCTTCTGAACAGGTCTAGAATTGTAGTACTGGTAGTTTTTAACCTTCATAAAAGGTTGTCTTCCTGAGTTGAATCCTCTACTGGATCCAGAACTCTGGTCAACTCTTTCCTTAGGTTTAACATAACCCAGACCATAATGCATCATTTTGTTCATCTGATTTACATTCCTTTTAATTGAAGCAGTAGGTACTTCTGGTTTCTGTACCACACTGGATTTCACAAAATGAATGTACTTCCCTTTGCACATATCCAGTTTTGGCTTAGTATTCGTTTCAGAAGTGCCTTCATCATTACAAAATCCAAGACCATTCCTGTCTCCAGATTGTTTTTGTAATTCTTCCATCTTTTCGAGTGAAATAGAGGACTTGTTCCAAGCATTCACCAGTAGCGATAACTTCTGGTTTTTAGAGAGCATCGTCTGGTAATCTGCTTTTACTCTTTCATTCTCAGTTTTTAATTTACTCATCTCAACTTGTAAATCATTACAGCTATTTACTTGCAAGCAAGTTAACTTACTGTTCTGATCTCTTAAGTTCTGATTTTCAATCTTAACTTCCTCGAATGATTGAGAAAGTCTTGAATACTCTTCTACCATTTCGTGTAATGCTTTGACTAAATCAGTGCGTGTAAATTCATCAGAGTCAAATTCAAATACCTCTCCGGATGTCAAGGTTGATTCAGTTTTTGCCATCAGACATTTGATCTCATCTTCATCACTGTCACTTGAATGGCTTTCAGAACTAGAAGATTCGGAACTTGAGTCTGCCCATTTTGACTTACTTTCTTCTGCAATCATTGCCTTTCTGTCTCTTCTAGTCTTTTTATCATTGCGTTTGACACCCTTCTTCTTCTGTTCATCCTTCTTTGGTTTTGGACAATCAGCAATGAAGTGTCCAACTTTGCCGCAGTTAAAGCATGCCATATCACCAGATAGTGATTCCTTTTTGAAGTTGCGGTTGGGACTTTGAAATGTTCTGTGATTCCTTCTCATGAATCTGGAAAATTTCTTAACAAATAATGTCATTGCGTCATTGCTTATCTGTTCAGCGCTTCTCGCAGAAGTACTTTCTATAGCAGTAGCAGAAGATGAACTTGGGGCAACTGTAGCGGTAGAGTTAACAGTAGCTGCGAGAGCTTTGGTTGGTGGAATTGCTAAGGGCTCTTCTCCACTTCGAACTTCAAGTTCAAATTCATATGCCTTCAGATACGAGAACAAGTCATGTAGTTCTAGCTTGTGTAAATCCCTGGAAGCTCTCGTTGCCATTGTTTTGACGTCTCATTCTCTGGGTAGGGCTCTCATTACATTTAGTGCAATTTCTCTGTTGCCAAAATCTTTCCAAGAGCTGAGAGTTCATTGACAAGACTGCTGAAGCGTTCGTCAAATTCATTCATAGTTTCTCCAGTCTTCATCTTCATATTCTCAAACTTCTGCATGGCTACAAATAGTTTGTTTTCCTTAGTTTCTTCGTTTCCTTCACAGATCTGAATCAATTTTTCCCAGATTTCCTTGGCAGTAGGACATATCTTGATTTTGCTGAAGGTATTTTTGTCGAGTGTCTTGTACAGAATGTCCTTTGCAACGTTGTCAAGATTGGCTTTCTTCTTGTCCTCACTTGTCCATTCATATCTTGGTTTTTCCAGCATCTGAGGTGCACCTTCGGTGATAGCAATAGTTGGATTTGGCTTTAAGATCTTTAATGTACGATCTGTGTTGACATACCACATGTCATCGCCTTGAGCCGCAAGATAAGCTTGCATTTTGATTTTTCAGTCATCAAAGTCTTCTTTTGAGAACATTGGAATTTTGCTGAAATAAGCCATGTCTGTTAAATATTTTTCAGAACAAGAATAACCAGCTCTGATACCACTTGTTGAGGATCGGGTTGATTTTAGAGGGGGGTGAATGAACTCAACGGCAAACTTAATCGATTTTTCAAAATGATGTGCTAGAATCCTGTTAGAGATGCTAGCGATTCTTTGTTCAAGTTTAAATATTAGCAGATCACAAGATAATGTGCGGAAACGATTTGTTGGTTAGTGGGTGAAAAATAGTAAAGCAGAAAAGCAGTAGATGGCACAGGGTTTGTTTCTGGACGTTCGAAGATGAATCTTCTACGTCTTCCCTTCTTCTGTTTCCAGAAGGTGTCACTAAAAGACTTTGGTGAATACAGTACAACAGTTGTACACACCCACTTCAACAGGACTTATCCTTCGCCTACTGAAACTCTTAGTTTTACAACTCAACTACTTGAATGATCTTAAGTTCTGGAAATAACTCCTTTCCAGTTACAAATTCTTCAATTAATGAGATAGTGAAGTGAATAGCTTAAGAATAGATAACGAAAATAGCTAGCACAATATGATCTCGAATGATCTAAAGTAAGCAATGAAGCGTGTGATGCTTTTTCAGTGTTGAGCTTTTTAAGATAACTGAAAGTTATAGCAATGCTCGAATGATATTTTTCTGATTGAGATTCGTTCACTTCTTGTTTCTTGAAAAGTCCTTCGTCTCCATATATAGGCTTTCTCCAACATTCTAAAAATTGAACGGCTCTTTTGACTTCTCAGTGGTTTAGCTTTATTGCTGAAAATGGACCCTGCAGAATACATTAAAGCAATCAGTCTCAGTTCATACCAAAAATGGTAAGCCGTCTTAAATGTTCTCATACAACATTTAATGGCATTTAATGAAGCAATAAATGCTTGTATCACGTTAATAGATCAACGGTAATATTTAAAGACTTGAGATTCGTAAAATTCTGCTAGTGTTTATTTCGAGTTTTGTATTCCTTCTAGTTCTGGTTATAGCTAAGAAGTCACTTGTGAAGTAGATTAAGCAGTACTTGATAAGTGCTACTACTGGTTTTAGCGCGGTACAAGTGCTTCTGGTTTTCTGCTAATTTTCATCTACTGGTTTTGTACTTAAGCCAACATCTACTGGTTTTTACTAGCATCTCCACAACAAAATTAAGTCTAACATATAACTTGAGTTTCCCAAAACCACATACTAAATTGGTATTGCTTTGATGTGTTCGAAATTCTTGAGATTATTATGCTTAGACTATTGAGTTATAGAAAAGCATATATTATGAGATAGACATCTTGAATGTGTCTTTGGTAGAGGTTCCAAGTCACTGGACGTTTAATTTATATCGATGCGCTTAGGAGAAGATCGACTCTTATTGTAGATACTCGATATAGTGTGCCGAAGTCCGGGAATAAGAACGTGCTATCACCTAGAAGGGGAGAGTAGGTGGGAGACTTGTTACGTTCTTGTTCAAACCGAGATCCCTAGACAAGAGTCGAATCAAAGATTAAGAGTGAAAAAGTTTGATTTAAAGCTTTGTATCGATTTATGTTTTCTTAGGCTATGATACATGTTGTTTGACAAATGTTTTATACTTTTGTATATGTTTGTATGAAATGCATGTATACGTTGTTTATACTGGGAAATATATTTCTCACCGGAGTTATCCGGATGTTGTTGTGTTTGTATGTGTGCATGACAATGGTGGGACATGATCAGGGTCGAGAAGAGAATGAAATATCGATATTAGAGTGGTGATCCGAGCTTAGATGTAAAACTTGTTGTTCAACACTTGATATGTGGTTGATAAACACTAGTTTATTATGACTTTATTTTGAATAAGTTTTGTATCTTTGATCATGTTGTAGATATTGAACTTGATCTTGTAAATTGAATAAGATGAAACATTACTTGTTGTAGTATTTTGTACACTTGTTTATGAGGTGTTCTACTTTTAAAAAAAAATAATTTCGACCACTATCAGTGCCGGAAAGCTCAGTCGTCAAGCCTTAATCTGTAAGTTTACATGCTTTAGATGATTTATATGTTGTTACCTGAATGATTACTTGAAATATATGTTTATGTCACATGTTTAATAGCTTTATGATAATATATGATATATATGCTTTAGAATTTTTATATGTGATACAATATGAAATAAGAAATTATTTGATTTCAATGCATGTTGGCTTTGTGGTGGAATTGGATTATAATGATTTTTTGGTTTTAGTATCGACGTTATACTTTTTGGGAATATTATGAATGCTTTTGGGACACGTAGATTTTCTAAGAAAATATTTATGATTCGTGGGTACTAGTTGAATAAGTTTTTTGGAATTACTCATAAGTTATAATGATTCGAGGACTGCAATTATCTTTGGAAGTAAGAAAATGTATAAATTGGGATTTTAAGTTTGATGAAAGGTAAGATTGGTTATGAGAATTGATTTTTGGGTAAATAAGTTTAAATTTATCGGAATTATGTTATGGGAAACATGTAGAAGGAAATTAAGAATGCCAAAAACTTATGAGTTAACTGTAGGAATTTTCGAAATTAAGGATCAATTGGATAATTTTTGAGGAAATTAAGAATTTATTTTGTAATTTCTAAGGAATTTGGGGACTAGTTCAACAATAAGTGAAAATTGAATCAGTTAAATGATAAGAATTTTCGATGATTTAGACTTTTAAGAATATTTGGAACCTTGAGATATCTTGATTATAATATTATAAGGAATGTTAATCAAGGACTTTTAAGGATGAAACAATATTAGGCTTGAAAAATCTAAGCGTTAGCGGATGTGTTTGAGATTTTAATGTTGAAATATGATAAGTTGATAAACATTTTGGGATTAAAATAAGGAAAATAATATACGATAAGTATGGTCATCCATCTTTTGATATTGGGAATTGTAAGAAAAGTTAAAATTTGAGGTTATAATAATATATCATTAAGTCATCATAGGTCTTTTTAGGTTGTGAATTGAAAATAAGGATTTAGAAGGTAAAATTAAGGAGATGTAAGGACTTTCTAGAACTTAAGTTTTATCAGAGTAGCGCTTCGGAAGCGTGGATTTTTGAGATACTAGAACTGAATCTAAACTTTGGGTTATCAAGAATAAGCGAATTTCGAGGGCGAGATTCAATTTAAGAGGGGGGGGGGGGGGGGGGGGGGGGGGCGATTGTAACGCCCGAAAATTTAAAGGTTCAAGCGAACCACATGCATGCGATTATTAAATTTCTTTGTATTTTAATTAATTATTTTAATTGCATAAATTAATTATGTTTTGCACATTTACATGTTTAAAATACAATTTTCTACATGGTGGCATTAAAATGTATTTTTTTTAAAGGTTATTCGAGTCGCGATCGAGGAACGAAGACCGAGGACTTAAAAATAGAAAATTTCTTTATTAAATAATTGCTTTTAATTATTTAAATATGATTGAAGCTTTTTCTTATTTTTGAAAATAAGGGGGTTTGAGATGATTTTATACGCCGGGACGTAAAATTTATCGGTATTTGTTTTTCGACAAACATACAAATTTTTTGACAATCCGGCTAATAAATTCACAAATTTATTTAAACTAAATTATTTTTAATATTTTAATTAGTCACTAATGAGCCTAATTAACCACTTTAATGGGCATAAATATTATTAGTGGTTTAATTAAATATTTATAAGCTAAATCTACCACAAACCCTCATAATGACCCACGCCCCACCACCCCATAAATCTTCAAACTCTCCCCCTCCAGCTTTTACACGGCACACCAAATATTGAGAGAAAAGCATCAAAAGCTTCAAGGAAAAATTCAGCCTAGGTGTCGAGTCGTCGTTCTTCAAATCGTCGCTTCATTTTCATGCGTAAAATACGCAAAGGCACGCCATATTATTTTCTTCAACCATCTCTCACACCATAGTATTTTATTTAATTGAATTTTGCATGAAAAACAAGCGACTTTTTATTTATCTTCGTTTTTACATGAACATGGATTTTTAAAGCTTGGGTATAGTTTCAAAATCATGTTTGTATGATGGAAAATGGACTGCCATGAGTTAGGGATTGAACAAGCATGTTTTTACATGAGTTAGAGTCCGAGAAACACAACTCACAAACTGCACAACATGATAGAATAGAAACTGGAACCATCGGGTGACATGTGTGGCTTGAGGGTTCGGTTTTTGGGAGTTAAAGGCTTTGGTTCGGTTGGGACGAGGGCTTGGCTAGGGTCTGTGAGGGGTCAGGGGAGGAGTCCTAGACACGCTAGGACTCGAGACCAGGGGCTGGGGAGGAGTCCTTGCAAGCTAGGACTCCACCCGAGAAGCAAAAGGTGCACGCGCTGGTTGTGCACCTTGCGCAGGATTAAGTGGCTCGACTAGGGGGCTTGGGGCTGGGCTAGGCCGGGTCCTATGGGCCCTAAGAGGGTGTACAAGGGTCTGGGCAGGGGCTGGGTTGGCATGGTTCACTGCTGGCTTGAGAAAAAATTGAAAACCATGAGAGAGCACCATAGCAAGCGCGCAGGCTGCTGTCTATGTTCATGCAGCTTGCAGCGCTGGTTTAAGGTCTGGGTGTGGCTCAGGGATGGCTAGGGTCAGGGGGCTCGGTGGTGGCTCGACTGGTAGTGTATTAGGTTGGCTAGGTGTAACGTCCCAAAAATCGAAAAGTCCACGTGAACCACATCTATGCAAATTATTAAAATTCTTTGATATTTTATTAAATTATTTTAAAGCATAAAATGCATGTTTATTTTATTAAATTGTGTTAAGTTATTTTTATGCATTATTATTGCATAATACGATTTATTTCATGAAATTTTAAAGATTCATGCACTAAAGATTTTTAAGTTGCAATTCACGCACGAACGAGGAACGGAGACCGGAGAATTTTGAAGAAAATTATTTTTATTACAAGATTAAGTTTTATTAATTAATATAAAATGTTTTAAAGGTATTTTTCAAGAATTGAGATTTATTGGGTATTTTTACCCGCAAGATTTTAATTTTTAACAGTGCGCAAATTTTATCGAATCGGGGAACTTTTTGAGGGTTTGACTAATATTTTCAAAATCTTTTCAACATGAAATATTTTTCGGGAGAATGTTTGAATTTAATGGACCTACTTTTAAGCCTATTGGACTTAAAACCTTTTTAAAACCTTAAAATAATGATTTAAAGCTCATTATTTATTAATTAACTATTTATATATCACATAAACAACTAAAATAAAAAATATTAACCATTTAGCCAAACATCTACATCCGAATCCGAAGAAGTGGAGAAGAAGGCCTTGTCCCCTGTGGGTAGTGGCCAGGCGAAAGGACCGACCCTATCTATAAGAGCACCGTTCGCCAGGCGTGTAAGAAGACATGGCCTTTTCCCAGGGTTTCTACCAAGACTCGGTAAAAGATTCACGCAGGCTTACCTCAAAGAGGTAAGTGAAACAACCTCCTCTATCCCTTCTATTGCCTCCCCTACATTACGACCCGCGGGCAGGTCATGTGGCTTGTCTAGTCGTGTATGGAGGATAGGCGGTCTTAAGCCTATCCCTTCCTGGATTCCCTCATAGGAAGCAATCCCCGGTCGCAGGACTGAGGCCCCCCCCCCCACCACAAGATGGCGTCGGTCGAATTTTCTCCAAAGAAGAAAATCCTCCCGGGTTCCCTTGCATCGTTCTTGATCTTCAAACTCATAAGGCACGTCTCGTACTATTATTTCTGCATCATACACGATATATATATATATATATATATATATATATATATATATATATATATATATATATGCTGTTATATGTTTGTTTGTTCATGAAGTTCTCGATCCAGCCGCTGTACATGAGGATTTATTTGTTTTTCTTTGTTTCATGCATCTCCACGAGCACCACTCATGTTTTTCTGATTTTGGTGCAAGGGGATTGCCAAGCTCAGACTATTACATGGCTAGGGGCGTGAGTTTCTGTTGTCAAGGGCTGTAAGTGTGTGGGAGTTGGCATCGGGGAGGAACCGAGTGCTGTTCTTTTTTTTTTCTTCTTATTTTGCTTCGAGGACGGTGCTTAGAAGTATGTTGTGGTGCAAGGGCTGCTTCCAATCCTCGGATCGGACCCTGGTGGATCTGAGACGTGGCCTTGGATGGTCCGAACACTGCTAGGCGGGATGCTGTAGGCGATCGAGTGAACTTGGTGTATGGGAGTCTGGGGTTGGGCTTGTTCTAGTGTTCCTCGAGTGGTTGAGCTTCATGGCTTGCATGGGGTTGTAGCCGTGAGTTCCTTGAGTCCAGAGGTGTCCTTGGATGGTCTAGGCAAGGTCGAGACCTTGCAGGTTCAGCTGGGTTTGGGCTAGAGGCGTATTTATGGTAGGGGTGCAACTATGGTCCGAGTGAGTTCTCTTGGGGCAATTTTCCAGCAGCCTAAGGGGACTGGTCGAGGGGATTAAGAGGCTGATCTTGAAGGTTTTAAGGGTGTTAATATGTTTATTAGGTGTGATCAAAATTTGGAAAAATTTCGGTTAAGTTTTGAGTCAATTCGGAATAAAACCAGGACCCCAGTCCAAGTTTTAAAATGAATCGGTTAAGTTCTGATTTTGGCTCAAGTTTACGTCTAGGTAAGCTTTTAAAAATATTTTGGAACATTTTAAGGAGTTTGGTAAGCTACGGGTCAATTTTAGAGGTCCAGGGTTAAAACGATAATTTTTGGGTTTCCAGGGGAAAAATGTTCATTTTGCACCCGGGGTGAGATTTTGGTCCTAGCAGCGTCCTGAGCACAAATCATGATATTTTTAAATGTTCATGCATCACGTTTACGATTTTTACGCTATTATAATAATTATGGTGCATGCTTGGTTTAAAGGAATTAAGAGAGAAAGTAAGAAAGTGAAGAGCACTCCGTCTCCGCCGCGCCGCGCCGCGTCGTTATTTCGTTTGTTTTCTGTCAAAACAAACCAAGGCATGTTTATATCTTCTTTCATACTTCAATCAAGCCATATAGGTATTTTTAAATATCGCAAGTACATGATTTTAATGCAAGAAGATCGAAATTGTTCATATTTAATGATGTTATTTAATCATATCACGTGCAAAATATTCATTTTGAGATTTATGCGATATTGCTTGTGGCCACTTTAATATCATGGGATTATTACTTCACCCGGTCGCCAGTTACCGGTCATGGGAGCATTACTAAATCCGATCGCCAGTTACCGGTCCGGTCGCCAGTTACCGGTCAGTTCAGTTTCACCCAGTATACTGTGGCATTAGTCTGATCAGATAAACATTACTAAACCCGGTCGCCAGTTACCGGTTCGGTCGCCAGTTACCGGTCAGTTCAGTTCAGTTCAGGGGCCACTTGCGTAGACCATAATCTCACCAGAAAATTATTACAAGCTACTTCATTACAGGGCTCGAAGGAGCAAACATTTTCACTTATGATATTTTCAGTTTAGTTATGTACATGAAATGATATTTTACGTCGCACCCCATGACATGATATTTTCACTTGCATGCGATTTTATTATTTATTTACTTGTTATTTACGATATAAGCATGATGAGTTTTTAGACTCACTAGACTTGATTGTTGTAGGTACTGATGAGGTCGGGGACGAGGGCGGGGACCAGTGAGCTAGTTTGGGTCGGCAGTAGTGGAACCCGAGGACCTCATTTTTAGCATTTATTATTTGCCGAACTCAGTTTTTATCTATTGATGAATTATTTTAAATTGCTACTTTGCGAACATTAAATTCTTCCGCTGGCATTTTGAACACTAAAATTTATTTATCAATTTAATTATGAATGAGGCCTTTTATTTAATTAAAGAGAAAATTTTCAAATTTTTCCGCAAATTTTCAAACACCAATTTTCGGGCCGTTATAGCATGTATCAGAGCAATGGTTCTGTAAAGGGTTGTACTACTAATGACCTCGAGAAGCTCATGAAGTCACGTTTTCGGTCTGTGAGTTTTACATTTACGCACCTTGTTTAAAGCATGAAATATTTTAACGACATGTTTCATGAAATATTTTGTGCCCAGTTTTTTTTATTATGCAATATTTATTTAAATTTAAAGGAATAATGGAATTATGCATGTTAGTTACGTATGGGTTATATGTATGGAACAGTATGCCTCCTAGATACATTCTTGAGCGCGTGAGAGCTGATGAGCCTCACCAGGAGGACGGTGGGCATCAGAGACAAGAGGGAAATGCACCTCCACCCCCACCGGACATAAATAAGAATTTTGCTATTGGGCATTAGGAGAGGTCGTAAATTATTTGACTATATTAATTTTTGGGTTAGTAGTACTGATATTCTACTTATGGGACATAAGTTAAGCTTAAAAAGTACGAATGTTTTCGAGACTTGTAGAATTTGTAAGAAACTAATGATGGTTCGCGGTTGCTAGTTGAATTAAATTTTTTGAGGATTCCATGCAAGGATTAATGATTCGAAGACTACGAAGATATTTGGAAGTATAAAACGTAGAATTCATTTAGGATACATGCTCTACCTAGTTAGATTTAAGGATAGAATTGCATGAATTGAGAATTTTAGGGACCTAAGAGTAATAACTATTAATTTGAGGACCTAGGTGCCAAAAAAAAATTCTAAGGGACTATTTTTGAATTTACCAAATTTTGGGATTAAATTTTAAGTTCGAGAATTTAAAAGTTTAATGAGGTAAAGATGGAAAATTTTATGGGGACAAAAATGCAAATTTTGAAGAGTTATAGGGCCAAAATTGTAATCTTCGAGAATTTTAAGGACCAAATTTAAAATTTTGAAATTTTGAGGATTAAATTCGAACTTTTGAGGAACATTTGGGTAAAATCAATAATTTTTCGAGGTTATAGGAATTGATTTTGGGTTTAATAAACTTAAAATTTCTGAAATCTATGCACGAGAAACCTATAAGATGGGATTAGGAACGCCAAGAACTTATGGGTAATTGTTGAATTCTTGAGATTAGGGACAAATTGGATAATATTTGAGGAAATTAAGAACTAACTTTTACATTTTTAAGAAATTTGGGGGATTTGTTTAGCAGTAAGTAAGAAGCGAATGGTTTAAATGACCGAAATTTTTGATGATTTAGATTTGAAGAGATATTTGGAACCTTGAGATATTTGGGTTATAATGTTATAAAAATGGTAATCAGAAGATTTAGGCCTTGGGGACTTCTTTTTATTTTTATTGGGTGGTGAAAGAAGACCATTGTTCCCGTAGAGAGAGTAATCAAGAACGTTCTTGATGCCATGCAGGGAGAATGCGGGGTTCACAAAGATATTGGGATGCGTGATTTGTAAGTCATCAACAGTGAAATTTGAAGGAGAATCAATCTTGGGCTTGAAAATTTAAGTGTTAGTGAAATAATGTTGTGGCTAATTAAGAATTTAAAATGATGACAATTTAAGGTGAAATTGATCAGTTAGTTAAGTTATAAAAGTGGACATGAAGCTAACAAAATTTTGGGAACTTAAGTTTGATGTATCTTAATTTTTAATCGTGATCTTAAGAGTTAAAATTATACCTTTGTTGGAATTTAATTTTTCTAGAAAGTTGGATGTGATTGATGGTTAGGTTACTCGATATACGAATGTAAGAATTGAGGTAGACACCTTGTCTTGAGAAATTTTTTGTAAGTCATTAAGAAACTTGAGAATAAGTGAATATGTGTGTTGGAATTATGTTATCTAATACTATTTGGGTTGCGTAAACTTGAATTTTAATTTTATGACATAGGTGTTCGTACGGAAAATTTTGGGTAAAAATAAAATAAAATAAAAGAGAATTAGTGGTGTTCAACATAGGTTATCAGTGAACGAATATTAAGATTTTTACCGAGTAAGAAATCTAAAATCTTGATGTGGGAGTTCTAGAACTCTATGGGTTATAAGCGAAGTTGATTTATTAGAGATAATCTAAGGCTACCATGTGATAACTTATTAAGTTTTATATGCTAGAATTAATTAAATATTAAGGATACGTAAGAAAGCGTTATTCATTTAAATGAGGAAAGTCCCAGGTCTTAGACCTCAAATTTATTGCAATTGTGAAGATAATAGTTTAAATATTTAATTGGTGCTAGAATGATTTTATTATTTAGGTAGAAGATTGATATTGTATATTTTGGGTGTTATGGATTAACGTTACTCGAGGATTAAGACTTGCAACAATTTTATATTGGGGATGTACTTGCAATTAGCTAAGTTACGAAAGTTTGGTGCCGTAAGATAAAGATTCGATTCAAAGATCTTAGGCTAATATTATTATGGGGTTGAGATAAAGTTTAAATTTTGAGTGTATTATCGATGATAAAATCGATAAGTAAATTTTGGTACTAAGGTTTATCAAGGTAAACTGCTAAATACAAATGTAATAGATCAATGAACATTACATGTACAATATAAGAAAATTAAGACGCAATAAAATTCAGACTGCCATTTCTAATATGGAGAAGTTTGAGAAAAGTCAGAATTCGAGTACATAGTAGAATAAAACTAAGTCCCATAAGTCGTTCTAGGTTGCGACTCGCAAATAAGGATTTCAATAGGCATACTTAATTATGATTGAGGAGATATGAGGACATCTTAAGATTTATTATTTTATCAGAGTAGTTGTGGGGACTCGGACGCTAATCATGTTCTTAACAGTCATTAGGACTAAATCAATTATAATAAACATGGTCTAAATTTTTTTTTTTAAATGCGGAAGGTAATGGAATCAAACTCCTATACATATCAGTATAAAAGTATAAATCTGATACAATATACAATCATACACATCTCAGGTTCAACCACTAACCGTCAAGTGTTTAAATCCTATCTCTAGTCCAAGTCCGTAGTCTCCACTCTACTCGATCTTTCTTCACCTCTGTGACCCTAAACCAGTCCCACCTGTTGCCATGCACACATACAAACAAGACAACAGCTGGATAACTCTGGTGAGATATAAATATCCCAGTATAAACAATGTATCAATGCAATCATATAAAACATATATAAAAGCATAAACAATCAGTAAAACATGTATTCAATCTGACTACATGAACAAATACAAATCTGTATTTAAATCAATGACTCGTGATCTGCTCTTATCTTATCTCTAATCTAGGGATCCCGATCTAATTTAGACTTGGGTATGCTGTATCGAATGTCTACAATAGACGTCGATCTACATCTAAGCTCATCAATACACCGTAAGTCTAGAGTCTCAGCGGTTCTGACAAAGACTCGGCGGTTCTGCCCTAGCTAGGCTGATCTGCCCTAGACTCAAACTCTGACTCTGCTCTAAGTCAATAGCTTAACATATCAATCTAATAATCTACAAATATCAATGCAATAAAATAAAGTATGTGATTTAGGGAAACTCAAGTCAAACCTAACTCGAGTTGTGCAATCCCGAATCAACATTTATTTATACCTTTCTTGCTGTCGATCTGATACAATCAAAGTCTTGATTCAAAGTCTGTCACTGTTCAATCTGGCAATGACAATATCAATATTCTGTATTAATATTCTATTTGAATCAAAATATCTCTGTCTTATTAAATTATGACGGTGCAACCGTGTAATTCTGCGATACCGGTGATACCACACCAGTATATACTAATTCCAGTAATTACAATCAATCCCTGTACAAATCTGATATCAATTCTAGTCAATTTCATTCTGAAATCCATAATAATTCCATATTCAGTCTGTTTCTTAATCTGACTTCGATTCTATGATGTCTACTACATCAAGAACCCTATATATGAATCGTATCTGATTCTGAACATAGCATAATTCCAAATTTTAACAAAACGTAACAAAACTTACGTCCTGTAGTAGCTGTCGTTGTTAGGAACACGTTGCCGTACTCAGATTCAAGTTTGGACGGACGGATTGAAATATAAAGGCGTAAGGATTTTTCTTAAGAACTCTCGATTCCCTCTCTTCGTTTCTTTGATTTCTGAAGGAGATATGTATATATATATATATATATATATATATATATATATATATATATATATATATATATTCCAATTGCATGTTAAGGCAACGTGTCTTCTTTTCTTGAACTTGGGTCGGCGCTCGAGCGGTGCTAAACTACCGCTCGAGCGCGGCATCCTCTGTCCAAGCATTTTCATGTTGCACATTGGCGCTCGAGCGGTCATAAACTACCGCTCGGGCGCCACACCTTCTGCCCAAAACATATGTTGATGAACACTGGCTCTCGGGCGGTCAAAAACTACCGCTCGGGCGCCAAACTCTCTGTCCCCCAAGTTACGTAAATCATATGCTTGGCCCAATTTGATCTCGTAATGGCCCGGCCATAATCACATTAATTCAACTTCATTAATCTCATGTTAATATAATTAAAATCTAATATTAACAGAATCAAGATCTTGGCCCTTACAGTAGCGCAGCGGAAGCGTGGACTATTGGGACACTACAATTAAATCTAAATTTTTTTATTATCAAGGATAAGCGAATTTCGGAGACGAAATTCAATTTAAGGGGGGTAGATTGTAACGTCCCAAAAATCGTAAAGTCCACGTGAACCACATCTATACAAATTATTAAAGTTCTTTGGTATTTTATTAAATTATTTTAAAGCATAAAATGCATGTTTATTTTATTAAATTGTGTTAAATTATTTTTATGCATTATTATTGCATAAAAGGATTTATTTCATGAAATTTTAGAGGTTCATGCACTAAAGATTTTTAAGTTGTAATTCACGCACGAACGAGGAACGGAGACCAGAGAATTTTCAAGAAAATTATTTTTTTTACAAGATTAAGTTTTATTAATTAATATAAAATGTTTTAAATGTATTTTTCAAGAATTGAGATTTATTGGGTATTTTTACCCGCAAGATTTTAATTTTTAACGGTGCGCAAATTTTATCGAATCGGGGAACTTTTTGAGGGTTTGACTAATATTTTCAAAAAAATCTTTCCAACATGAAATATTTTTCGGGAGAATGTTTGAATTTAATGGACCTACTTTTAAGCCTATTGGACTTAAAACCTTTTTAAAACCTTAAAATAATGATTTAAAGCTCATTATTTATTAATTAACTATTTATATATCATATAATCAACCATTAAATCTAATTGTCTCTACATTAGCCGACATCTTACCCTCCACCAGCTTTTTCTCAGCCTATTTAATATTGTACCACAAGATGGCGTCGGTCGAATTTTCTCCAAAGAAGAAAATCCTCCCGGGTTTCCCTTGCATCGTTCTTGATCTTCAAACTCATAAGGCACGTCTCGTACTATTATTTCTGCATCATACACGATATATATATATATATGCTGTTATATGTTTGTTTGTTCATGAAGTTCTCGATCCAGCAGCTGTACATGAGGATTTATTTGTTTTTCTTTGTTTCATGCATCTCCACGAGCACCACTCATGTTTTTCTGATTTTGGTGCAAGGGGACTGCCAAGCTCAGACTATTACATGGCTAGGGACGTGAGTTTCTGCTGTCAAGGGCTGTAAGTGTGTGGGAGTTGGCATCGGGGAGGAACCGAGTGCTGTTCATGTTTTTTTTCTTCTTATTTTGCTTCGAGGATGGTGCTTAGAAGTATGTTGTGGTGCAAGGGCTGCTTCCAATCCTCGGATCAGACCCTGGTGGAATGCTGTAGGCGATCGAGTGAACTTGGTGTAGGGGAGTCTCGGGTTGGGCTTGTTCTAGTGTTCCTCGAGTGGTTGAGCTTCATGGCTTGCATGGGGTTGTAGCCGTGAGTTCCTTGAGTCCAGAGGTGTCCTAGGATGGTCTAGGCAAGGTCGAGACCTTGCAGGTTCAGCTGGGTTTGGGCTAGAGGCGTATTTATGGTAGGGGTGCAACTATGGTTCGAGTGAGTTCTCTTGGGGCAATTTTCCAGCAGCCTAAGGGGACTGGTCGAGGGGCTTAAGAGGCTGATCTTGAAGGTTTTAAGGGTGTTAATATGTTTATTAGGTGTGATCAAGAGTTGGAAAAATTTCGGTTAAGTTTTGAGACAATTCGGAATAAAACCGGGACCCGAGTCCAAGTTTTAAAACGAATCGGTTAAGTTCTGATTTTGGCTCATGTTTACGTCTAGGTAAGCTTTTAAAAATATTTTGGAACATTTTAAGGAGTTTGGTAAGCTACGGTTCAATTTTAGAGGTCCAGGGTTAAAACGATAATTTTTGGGTTTCCAGGGGCAAAATGGTCATTTTGCACCCGGAGTGAGATTTTGGTCTTAGCAGCGTCCTGAGCACAAATCATGATATTTTTCAATGTTCATGCATCACGTTTACGATTTTTACGCTATTATAATAATTATGGTGCATGCTTGGTTTAAAGGAATTAAGATAGAAAGTAAGAAAGTGAAGAGAACTCCGTCTCCGCCGCGCCGCGCCGCGCCGCGCCGCGTCGTTATTTCGTTTGTTTTCTGTCAAAACAAACCAAGGCATGTTTATATCTTCTTTCATACTTCAATCAAGCCATATAGGTATTTTTAAATATCGCAAGTACATGATTTTAATGCAAGAAGATCGAAATTGTTCATATTTAAGGATGTTATTTAATCATATCACGTGCAAAATATTCATTTTGAGATTTATGCGATATTGCTTGTGGCCACTTTACTATCATGGGATTTTTACTTCACCCGGTCGCCAGTAGCATTACTAAATCCGGTCGCCATTTACCGGTCAGTTCAGTTCAGTTTCACCCAGTATACTAAACCCGATTCTCAATAATCAGTTCAGTCTGATCAGACAAACATTACTAAACCCGGTCGCCAGTTACAGGTCCAGTCGCCAGTTACCGGTCAGTTCAGTTCAGTTCAGGGGCCACTTGCATAGACCATAATTGTAAGGCCCGAGAAATTTATCATGTTAATTCGAAATGATTTGACGATGGTTATTATAATCGGACACGATTTGTTGATAATTGACATGATTGGGGTTATAAGAACTCAAATGACGAGGCCGGGCGTCGGTGCAAGAAAAACAAGATTTGTACAGAATTCGTGGCGCCCGAGCGGTAGAAAGAGACCGCCCGAGCGCCAATGCACCATAAATGGGAGAGTTTGACAGAAAGTCTGGCGCCCGAGCGGTAGAAAGTTACCGCCCGAGCGCCAGTGTTCTACGAGATGATAATCAAACAGAAAAGGTGGCGCCCGAGCGGTAGAAAAGTACCGCTCGAGCGCCAATGGAATAAAGAGCCACGCACCGAACAGAAAGTGTCGCGCCCGAGTGGTACTTTCTTACCGCTCGAGCGCGAGACGTGGAATAGGCGAGATGAGACACTTGCCTTCTTGCATGCATCGTATATGTATATATATATATATATATATGTATACTTCGAAAAATTCTTCAGAAACGAGGATAAAGAATCGAGAAAGGTTTCTGAAAAAGAGTGAAATATCCTTACGCCTTTTGTGAGAAATCCGTCCGTTCGATTTTGAATCCGACTTCAGCACTGTGTTCCTAGCAACGCATGCTTCATCTAGACGTAAGTTTTATTACGTTTAGACATGATTTGAATTTATAATATTGTCAGAATTGAATATAAACCAGATATGGTGTTTCTTCTACAATAGACATTGTATAATTGAAGTCAGATTTAAGAATAGACGGATTATGCAATTGTTATGAATTTCAGAGTGAAATTGATGGAGATTTGATATCAGAATGGTGTTGATATTGATTTTGAGTGTACAGATATTGAGATTATGAATTGTACTGATATTGATTATGAATTCTGGTAGTATATCTGTGATGTTGAGATTGACGGGGTATCAAGAGTGTATTGTTATGCCGTTAAAACATCAGTTGATTAGATTGATCAGATTCAGAAATGATTTCGATTGTAACGTGATATTATTGATATGACTCAGATTGTATCTTGTTCAGACACTGATCAGATTTTATACTGGATTGAGTATTGATCAGAACAGATTGTGTATTGAGTTATTTACTGATACGTTGTATTCGATATTGTCATTTCAGATTTTATATGGACAGAGTTGAATACAGGTCATCGTCTTCGTCAGACCGGGACGACAAAGGTATAAATTAATGTTGAGTTGGGATTGCACAACTCAAGTTAGGTTTGACTTGAGTTTCCCTAAATCACATACTTTATTTTATTGCATTGATATTTGCAGATTATCAGATTGATATATTAATGTATGGACTTAGAACAGAGTCAGAGTCCGAGTCTAGGGCAGACAGCCTAGCTAGGGCAGAACCGCCGAGTCTTTCTCAGAACCGATAAGACTCTAGACTTACGGTGTATCGAAGAGCTTCAGATGTAGATCGACGTCTATCTCAGACACATTCGATACAGCATACCAAAGTCTAAATTAGATTGGGATCCCTAGATTTGAGATAAGATAAGATTAAATCACGAGTCATTGATTCATGTAGTCAGATTAGATACATGTTTTGATGTTTGTTTATGCTTTTATATATGTTTTATATGATTGCATTTAATACATTGTTTATACTGGGATATTTATATCTCACCGGAGTTATCCGGCTGTTGTCTTGTTTTGTATGTGTGCATGACAACAGGTGGGACAGGATCAGGGTCCAGAAGATGAGGAGAGATCGAGATTAGAGTGGTGATCACGGACTTGGATGTAGATAGGTTTTATTACTTGAATGTAGTAGTTGAACCTAATTTTAAATTAGAGGCATGTTATACAAGATTTGTATTATTATACTAGTTTGTATAATAGATTGATTCCATTACCTTCCGCATTTTAAAAGAAAAATTTTTAGACCCTGTTTATCTTAACTGATAATTAAACCCCAAAGATGATTAAGAAGATGATTAGCGTCCGGGTCCCCACAATAATCTCATCAGAAATTTATTACAAGTTACTTCATTACAGGGCTCCAAGGAGCAAACATTTTCAGTTATGATATTTTCAGTTCAGTTATGCACATGAAATGATATTTTACGTCGCACCCCATGACATGATATTTTCACTTGCACGCGATTTTATTATTTATTTACTTGTTATTTACGATATATGCATGCTGAGTCTTTAGACTCACTAGACTTGATTGTCGTAGGTACTGATGAGGTCGGGGCCGAGGGCGGGGACCAGTGAGCTAGTTTGGGTCGGCAGTAGTGGAACCCGAGGACCTCATTTTTAGCATTTATTATTTGCCGAACTCAGTTTTTATTTGTTGATGAATTATTTTAAATTGCTACTTTGCGAACATTAAATTCTTCCGCTGCCATTTTGAACACTAAACTTTATTTATCAATTTAATTATGAATGAGGCTTTTTATTTAATTAAAGAGAAAAATTTTCAAATTTTTCCGCAAATTTTCAAACACCAATTTTCGTGTCATTATACTAGGAGTCCATTAGTGTGGGTTAGCTGCTTGTGCAAATCTTGTACTTGGTTGCTGGGTTTGGGTTGAGGGTTGTGGTTCGAGGACCTGGGCTGGGTCAGGTGGGGTATGAGTGTGGTCTAGGCTCGGTGAGGGTCAGTGCTAGTAGATGGTTAGGTGGCTGTAAGGTTCTTAGGGGGAGAAGAGTCCCTATTGAAGAACCTAAAGGGGGGGGGGGGGGTGAATAGGTTCTTTAAGGCCCTTTAGCGTTTTTAAAACGAGTTTGCAAAAATTGCAAGCGGAAGACTTGAGGGACAATCACAAATAAATACGATAAATGAATGCGTAAAGTAAGTGCGTAAAATAAATGCGTAATTTAAATGCAATAAAGTAAATGCGTAAAGTAAAGAGGGATAGAGATGTTTATGGAAGTTCGACGAAGAATCGTCTACGTCTCCCCTTCTCGATGAGGATCGAGGTATCACTATAACGACTTGGCTATAGGAGCTCCAAGCTAGCTTTTACAACCACGCCTCGATGCGTCTACTTGGCCTTGAGGGCTCCAAGGATAGCCACGAACTTTACAACCCACTCGAGAGTATTACTTTCACTCTTTTTCTACAACTCTTTTGATATTACAACTCTTTTAATCAACGCACACAAGAGATAGTAGAAAGCTTTGTAAGAGACAAGAGAGAATGGAGTGGGATGATTGAGAATGCATCCTCAAAGACCTATTTATACTAGTCTTGGACGCCAAGGTTCGGATCTTCCGTTTGTGCTTCGGAACTTCCGATGTGATTGAAATCAATTTGCGTAATTCTGGCATGACTTCGGATCTTCCGTTCTTGACTTCGTAGGGTCCGAACATATGCTTCGGAGGGACCGATCAAACTTCGTTTCTTCCGAACAATTCTTTCAGACAGTGTATGAACAACTTCGGAAGGTCCGAACTCCAGTTCGTATCGTCCGAACATTCCCGCATTCCGGAGATTTGAAATCTTCAACACTTCGTAGCTTCCGATCATGTCCATCGTAGCGTCCGAAATCTACTCAATCAATCAGTCAGATCAAATTGTCTCCGGATTGAAGTGATTTGATTGCTTGTGTTCGGAACGTCCGATCCAGTCTTCGGAACGTCCGAACTCGCTCCTCGCAGCTTCCGAACAGCTTCTATTTTGCTTCTGATTGGCACAATTTCGGAACGTCCGAACCAAATTTCGGATCTTCCGAACGTAACCTTGTTCTTAATTTCCTGCATGCCTCAATATAAAACATTAGTACATTTTTAAGCCAAGTTTTGGTATCATCAAAACAAAAACTTTGGGATATGTTACAACATTAAAAACATTAATCTCATCCTCGAGATTTGTATGCGTTTAAGACGTAACAATCTCCCCCTTTTTGATGATCACAAAACTTGGTTAAAAATTGAGAAACAATAATCAACATAATCTAAATGTTATTAAATAACTCCCCCTTAATCAAATAACAAATCTAAGAGGTTGAATTAAGGCGAATTTATTTGAGAATTTATTTAATAACCATTTAATAGCAATTTTAACCAAATAAATTCTCCCCCTTTTTGCGATAATCAAAAAGACATAAGCATAAAGAGAGACAAATAAACAGGTAAAATTAAAATATTTAGCACATAAATGAATGTTGAGCCATAATTATGGATAAATACAATTAATTTGTATTATCCGACATTATAATGCTCACATTAATAATACTCCCCCTCAATTTAACAAATATGTACGAGAGTATTTGACTAATGTTTACAACTCAATCATGCCAAGTTCAGCACGCAAACGAGTAAAAGTAGATTCATCTAGTGGTTTTGTAAAAATATCAGCAATTTGATTCTTGGTGTTAACATAGTGAAGTTCAACATCATTTTTCTCAATGTGATCACGAATAAAATGATGTCGAATGTCAATATGTTTTGTACGAGAATGTTGAACTGGATTCTTTGTTAGACATATGGTGCTTGTATTATCACAAAAGATTGGAATTTTTGAAAAAGTAACACCATAGTCGAGTAATTGATACTTCATCCAAAGAATTTGTGCACAACAACTACCGGCAGCCATATACTCGGCCTCGGTCGTTGAAAGTGCAACACAGTTTTGCTTTTTAGAAAACCATGACACCAAGCAATTTCCCAAAAAGAAACAAGTACCACTAGTGCTCTTTCTATCCACCTTATATCCTCCAAAGTCGGCATCACAGTAAGCTTTTAAATCGAAAAATGAGTTCTTAGAATACCATAATCCGAGATTTGGAGTATTTGAAAGATATTTGAAAATGCGTTTTAAGGCGAATAAGTGTGATTCCTTTGGACATGATTGAAATAGTGCACACAAGCAAACACTAAACATAATGTCAGGTCTACTAGCAGTCGCATAGAGTAGGGAGCCAATCATGCTACGAAATAACTTTTGGTCAACAGGTTTACCTCCCTCATATTTGTCGAGTCTGACTGTCGTGCTCATAGGTGTGGATGAGGCTTTGGAAGACTCCATCCCAAACTTTTTGAGCATCTCCTTGATGTACTTCCCTTGGTTGACAAAGAAACCATCCTTGCATTGCTTGATTTGGAGACCAAGGAAGTAGTTGAGCTCGCCCATCATGCTCATCTCAAAGTGATCCTGCATAAGCTTAGAAAAATCTCTACACAAGTGTTCATTAGTAGCACCAAAAATAATATCATCTACATATATTTGTACTATCAGCAAATCATTATCTTTAGTCAAGGTAAACAAGGTAATATCAACTTTACCCCTACAAAAACCATTAGACAGCAAGAAAGTAGACAATTTCTCATACCAAGCTCTAGGAGCTTGTTTCAAACCATACAAAGCCTTATCAAGTTTATACACATAATCAGATAAATGCACATCTTCAAAACCAACAGGTTGCTCAACATACACTTCTTCTTTCAAATCACCATTAAGAAAAGCACTTTTAACATCCATTTGAAACAATTTAAAGTCTCTAGAGCAAGCAAAAGCAAGTAGCATGCGAATGGATTCTAGTCTAGCAACAGGGGCATAAGTCTCATCATAATCAATTCCCTCTTCTTGACTATATCCTTTAGCTACTAGCCTAGCTTTATTTCTAGTGATTGTACCATGCTCATCTAACTTGTTCCTAAATACCCATTTAGTTCCTATGACAGGTCTATCAGTGGGTCTAGGTACAAGATTCCAAACTTTATTCCTTCTAAATTCATTTAGTTCATCTTGCATAGCAATAATCCAAGAATCATCAAGTAAAGCTTCTTCTATGTTCTTAGGCTCTATGTGAGAAAGAAAAGCAAGATAATTGCACATATTAGAAGAGCGAGTAGATACTCCCTTCGATGGGCTACCAATGATGAGGTCCATGGGATGATCCTTGTGCGTAGTCCACTCCTTCGGAAGAGGTGCGTCCTCTTGATCTTTAGGAACATCATCTAGGCTTGTGGACTCCAACTCTTCGCCAAGGATATCTATATCATCATCATCAGAAACAACAGGTCTAGGCAAGCAAGGGTTAGTTTCATCAAATATGACATGAATAGATTCTTCAACTAGTAAAGTGCGTTTATTAAAGACTCTATATGCTTTGCTAGAAGTAGAGTAACCAAGAAAGATACCTTTGTCCGATTTAGCATCGAACTTACCCAGGTTGTCCTTACCATTGTTGTGGATGAAGCATTTTGATCCAAAAGCGCGGAAGTAAGAAATGTTAGGCTTTCTCCCTCTCCATAGTTCGTATGGAGTTTTCTTGAGAATTGGCCTTATTGATACGCGATTGATGATGTAACAAGCAGAACTCATCGCTTCAGCCCAAAAATATTTTGGTAGAGAATGCTCACATAGCATGGTCCTTGCAATCTCTACTAGGTCCTATTCTTCCTCTCAACGACACCGTTTTGTTGAGGAGTTCTAGGACAAGAAAAGTTGTGACCAATGCCTTTGTTTTGACAAAAAAATGAAAAATTTTCACTTTGAAATTCCGTTCCGTGGTCACTACGGATTTGTTTGATCAAAAGATTTTTCTCATTTTCAACCTTTTTGACAAAAATTTTGAAATGATCAAAGGCATCACTTTTATGGGCTAAAAACAATGTCCAAGTAAAACGTGAAAAATCATCCACAATGACAAAAGCATAGGATTTACCTCCTAGACTGGTTGTCCTCGAGGGACCACATAAATCTAGGTGAAGTAATTCAAGGGGCATAGAAGTGGATACAAAATTTTTATTTTTGAAAGATTCCTTTGTGTGTTTACCAAGTTGACAAGCATCACAAAAAGAATCTAATTTTAAATTCAGCTTTGGCATTCCGGAAACTAGGTCAAGTTTTAAAAGTTTTTCTATGGTGCTCATCCCAACATGACCAAGTCATCTATGCCAAAGAATGTTGTCATCAACATTTAATGTTACAAGGCTTTTTATTTTTGAAAAAGATGAAATCTTTAAATCGACCTTGTAAACATTTTCACTTCTGTAACCTTTGAAACTAATGGATTTGTCAGTTGTGAGTGATACAGTGCAATCGTGTGGTGTAAATTTGACTTCATAACCCCTATCGCGCAATGGACTAATGCTTAGGAGGTTATGTTTAAGTCCTTTCACAAGAAGTACATCATCAATAATAGTAGAGTTAGATATACCTATTGAGCCGATGCCTTCTATGATCCCTTTGCTGTTGTCTCCAAAGGTCACCGATCCCTTTTCTTTTGGTCGAATGGATTGTAGCAGCTTCTTTTCTCCCGTCATGTGTCGAGAGCATCCACTGTCAAGATACCAAGTGCTCGATGACTTGTCTCCCCTTTGTCCCTACAAGATTGAGATACAATTTGATAGTTGGTACCCGTTTCTTTGGGTCCTTTGAGGTTAGTAGTAGTTGGGGATTTGGGGATCCATTTCCAATAACTATTCTTATTGTGTTGGTGTCTAAGTTTCTTGCATTTAGGTCTTATGTGGCCTATCTTACAACAGTAAGTGCATGTTGGTGGTGTTCTTAGTTTTGCCTTTGCGATAAGACTAGCGAAGTTGACTGATTTCTTTTCATATCCTAGACCTCCTTTGTCGAAGTTACACCTTTGCATGCTCAAGAGGTTTTCTAGTTTACCGCTACTCACATTGAACTTGTTGAAGGCTTTCTCTAAGTCTCTTAGGTTAGTCTTGAGCCTAGTGTTGTCATGCATCCTAGCTTCTAGTTCAGTTTTAAGTTGCTTATTCTCATTTCTAAGTGACTTAGCCTTATTGTACATACTAGTGTAAGCGGAGAGTAATTCATCGTAAGAGGGTACCTCGTCGTCATCCGAGTCGGTCAGATGATCTTCCTTCGCCATGAAGCATAGGGTAGACTCCTCTTCGTTGTCGCTGTCGCTCCACGTGGCTAGAAGGGCCTTCTTCTTGTCTTTGCCGGCCTTCTTCTTGGAGGGACACTCGTTTGCATAGTGACCCTTTTGTTGACAGTTGTAGCAGGTCACTTCCTTCTCAATCTTTTTGTCCTTCTTGTTGAAGTTGGAACTCCGCATGAATCTTTTGAACTTTCTAGTGAGGAGTGCCATTTCTTCATCGTCGCTATCTTCAAGTTGACTGGTCAAGGCGATCCCTTTCGCCTTTACTTTGTCGTCATCTTTCTTTGTCTCCTTCCGGGTAGATACTTCAAGTTCATGGGTCTTTAGGGTCCCATGAAGTTGATCAAGGTCGTAGGATGCCGCATCTCCCTTGTTGGATTCAATGATAGCCGTGCGCTTTGCATCCCATTCCACCGGTAGTGCTCGAAGGGCTCTCCTCCATACTTGTTTAGTTGGGTAGTTCTCACCAAGTTGGGCAAGCTCATTGATGATTTGGGTGAGCCGCCGGAACATGGTGTCGATATCCTCCTTGGGTTCCATCTCAAAGGTCTCGTACTTGAGTTGGAGAAGATCTATCTTCGTTTCTTTGACTTGATTGGTTCCCTCGTGGCAAATCTCCAATTTGTCCCAAATCTCTTTGGCGGAGGTGAAAGCCGAGATTCGGTTGTATTCATTCATATCTAGGGAACAATGAAGAATATTCATAGCTTTAGCATTTTGAGAGATAAGTTTCATATCGTCCTTGGTGAGGTCATCCATTCCCTTAGGAATTTCCTTATCATCCACCGTTTTCATGGGGATATAGGGACCTTTCACCGTTATTTTCCAAAGGTCGTAATCGACGGATTGGATGTATAGAGATATTCTATTCTTCCAATATCCGTAATTAGTACCATTGAAAAGAGGGGGACGATTTGTGGATTGTCCTTGGGCATACTCGCTTGCTAGATTGGCCATTTTTAAAAGATTTTGAAAAACCTGGCTCTGATACCACTTGAAGAACCTAAAGGGGGGGGGGGGGGGGTGAATAGGTTCTTTAAGGCCCTTTAGCGTTTTTAAAACGAGTTTGCAAAAATTGCAAGCGGAAGACTTGAGGGACAATCACAAATAAATACGATAAATGAATGCGTAAAGTAAGTGCGTAAAATAAATGCGTAATTTAAATGCAATAAAGTAAATACGTAAAGTAAAGAGGGATAGAGATGTTTATGGAAGTTTGACGAAGAATCGTCTACGTCTCCCCTTCTCGATGAGGATCGAGGTATCACTATAACGACTTGGCTTTAGGAGCTCCAAGCTAGCTTTTACAACCACGCCTCGATGCGTCTACTTGGCCTTGAGGGCTCCAAGGATTGCCACGAACTTTACAACCCACTCGAGAGTATTACTTTCACTCTTTTTCTACAACTCTTTTGATATTACAACTCTTTTAATCAACGCACACAAGTGATAGTAGAAAGCTTTGTAAGAGACAAGAGAGAATGGAGTGGGATGATTGAGAATGCATCCTCAAAGGCCTATTTATACTAGTCTTGGACGCCAAGGTTCGGATCTTCCGTTTGTGCTTCGGAACTTCCGATGTGATTGAAATCAATTTGCGTAATTCTGGCATGACTTCGGATCTTCCGTTCTTGACTTCGTAGGGTCCGAACATATGCTTCGGAGGGACCGATCAAACTTCGTTTCTTCCGAACAATTCTTTCAGACAGTGTATGAACAACTTCGGAAGGTCCGAACTCCAGTTCGTATCGTCCGAACATTCCCGCAATCCGGAGATTTGAAATCTTCAACACTTCGTAGCTTCCGATCATGTCCATCGTAGCGTCCGAAATCTACTCAATCAATCAGTCAGATCAAATTGTCTCCGGATTGAAGTGATTTGATTGCTTGTGTTCGGAACGTCCGATCCAGTCTTCGGAACGTCCGAACTCGCTCCTCGCAGCTTCCGAACAGCTTCTATTTTGCTTCTGATTGGCACAATTTCGGAACGTCCGAACCAAATTTCAAATCTTCCGAACGTAACCTTGTTCTTAATTTCCTGCATGCCTCAATATAAAACATTAGTACATTTTTAAGCCAAGTTTTGGTATCATCAAAACAAAAACTTTGGGATATGTTACAGCATTAAAAACATTAATCTCGTCCTCGAGATTTGTATGCGTTTAAGGCGTAACACCTATACATCAAGAACACCTCACACGCACACACGCATGCAATTGGGTCCAAGGTTCAGGGGCTTTAACGCGGGCCAGGGGATGGTTCTGGGGCTTGGGGCTGGTTAGTAGGGTTCATAGATGGGTTGGCTTGGGTTTGGCTCAAGGTGGCTCAGTCGTGGCTCGAGTAAATTGAGAGATGGCTCGGGTGGTTCATGTAGGTGTCAATTTCAAGATTTTAAGAACAAAAATTGAATCCATGTGTCCACGGGGGTGGATAATGACTTGGAAGGGTAGAATAAATAATAAAAATGTTGTGTTTAAAATTTGGGATCAAAATAACGAGTTTTGGATTTATCCGGGATTTAATCGACTCACGAAACGCTAATCAAAGAATTAATTGAAATGCCTAGTTTTAAGTGGAGTAAAATTATGGAAAATTATATTTAAGCTCAAATAATTATTAAAAGTCTAAGTTTTATATTAGGAATTTTATACGAAATTTCGATTTTTTGGGATTAAAACGTCGTCAAAACGATTAAATACGAATAAATTAAAAAGCCTAGTGTTTAAGCTAAATAAAATAATGGAAATTTAAATTTAGGCTTAAATAATTATTTGGGACATGTTAGAGTAAGTGAAATTAAGAAAAAGTCAGAAACGTGAAATTTATGTCCAGGGGTAAAACTGTCATTTTACACCTAGAAATGAGTAAACGTCATGGCAGTGTCCTAAATGCTGTTTTATATGGTAATATTATTATTTTCAATTATTATGGATGTTTATGAATTTTTATGTGTTAAATTATGATTTTTAAATGTCAATGAATTTTTATGATTTAATGTTGACATTTAAAAGACATGTTGCATGCTTCGTTTAAAAGAAAAACGTTATATGCATGTCTAAATTTTATAAAGTGATGAGAATATGAAACTTTGAAGGAAGCGATGTAATAGTGACTAATACGATGATATGTTGGAGATATCGTGAGGGTTATGGTCCTAGTAGGAGCCCGACGATCGTGTTTCCTTGGATACAGATATGTATATGTATACGATGATATGTTAATACGTAAGGCCAAGTTCCAGTTGACCGGTGAGAGTGTTCCTGGTGTCCCCGCCACCCAGTATTGTGGTTACATATACATGGATCCATCGCCCAACACGTAGACGTAGATTAACACAAAACTCACAATTAACGATCCGAATTCAACGAAAGGAAAAAGGAATACATATATGTTGATAATAAGAATATGTTGAGTATGATTTGAATATGTGTAGAACTCAAAATCAGTACACGTATAACCCATGCAAGTTATTTAATTGTTAATTCATTTATTTAATTTAAAATGAGCATTAGTTATGGATGACTTATTTAAATGCATTATTCGTGTTTATGTTATTCACGCTAAAATGTTTTTCGAGTTTCATGTTCAGGCGATTATTCGAGGCGGGATCGAGATAAGACCGGTGACGATTCTTGGAATTTTAAAATGCGATATTTAATTTTAAAATCTAGGAAGGGGCATTTTAAATAATTTATTAAGTTTTAGTATTTTAAAGCCTAATTTAATTAATAGGTGAATTTTATAATTTTAAACTTTTAAAGTCTAGCACCTGTGTATTTTGAATTTTTATAGTGGGTTAGCATTTTATTAGTATTTAAACTAGTATTTTAGTAGCAATTTAATTAGTATGTTATTAGCATGATAATTCAATCCTCGGGCTTTATTTGTAAAGTCTCGATTCCTTGATAATCAAAGCCTAAAGATCTAAGCAAAACTTTCCCCTAATTATCACCTAAACACACGCACACACACACACACTCTTTTACACACACATGTTCACGCCTACACACACATACTAATTCCCTTGCACTTTCATTTTATTTCTAAGAAAGAAAACCTAGGGTTCTACAAGCTCTTGCAGTCGCCCCATCCCCTTCATCATTCCAGCAATTTTCGTGAATTTTATTGCAAGATTTTAGCGCCACGTTCGTCCCGGATCGACCCTCACTCCGTCTCCGCTTCGGTAAAATTTTCATCAAAAGCATGTATATTCTGTTATTTCTGCATCGATCTCGTCATATTATGTTTTGTGTTATTTTTATGCGTAAAAATTTATGTATGACGTTCGTCGTTTGAGCAGAAAATGGTTTGGATCAGTTTTGAGATAAATTTTAGATTTGAAAACTTGTTTTTGCTGTATTTTTAAATACTGCAATTTTTCGGCCGTGATTCTGAGAAAACTTTCAACACAAAAACTATATAACTTTTCGATACCTTCGATTGGACATTAAATTCGAAATATTTGGATAAAAATTGAGCGAGTTATGGTGTTTTTTGTGGGACTGCTCAAGCTGCGTTTTCCAAAAAAAAATTATGTATTGACGCATTCTTGAAGTTATTTGTTGCGGGCTTCGTTGGGAATCGTTGTGCGATCGTTGCTGCGTTTAGGTAAGTCAAGAAAAATGTTGGGATTATTATTGGTGTCTCCTTTCGTGTCGTTAGGCACCAGGTTGTACTAAGAGTCTTAGGAAGAAAAGTGATGTCGAGATTTCGGGTTGCGTTGTTCGTTGTTGCTTGTCTGGTTGGGTGGCAATTTTAGTGGCTTGTGCGGGTTGGAGTCAATACCTTAGTGTCCTAAGAGAGGTCTTGAGGTGACAATTCCCAGCCCTTATGGTTTGGTAAGAAAAGAGAATCAACATGTTAAGTTTTTCACGCAGGTTTCGAAATTCCCAAGCTACACGGACAGGTAAACGGACCCTGACACGGGGTCCGTGCCTTTGTTTCCTTCGCAGTGCGAAATTTCCGAGGCTACACGGACCCCCACACGGACCCAGGCACGGGGTCCGTGCCTCTCCTTCCTTTCGAGTATGTCCATACAGTATGTACACGGACCCTTACCCAGACCTAGGCACGGGGTCCGTGAACTGTGTGTTGTTTGAAACATTTTAGGTTTCATTTCTAGGATTCATTCGGGGTTTAAGATCATGGTTAGTATGATGATTAAGCGAGGTCAAGGCCCGGGCAATCTAGAATGACATAAGTTATTGATTTGACTAGGTGGGGAGCACGAATACCTACATCTAAGCTATGCAAGATAAGTGTTTAATTTCATGTTAATATGTTGCGGCAGGGGCCCCAAGCGAGATCCAACGAATCCCTCAACGTCAATTAAGTATGTTGACGTGCAAAGAAAATACTTTTAAGTTTTTGAGGTATGATAAATGTCTTGTGACCAAATTTATGTTTTGGATTGGAAAGCGTTAAATTATGAACGGGGACCAATCCCGTTAAATTATGTACGGGTTTAGATCATGATTGGAAAGCGTTAAATTATGAACGGAGACCAATCCGCCCGTTAAATTATGAACGGGGATCTCATGTATGTGGTAGTGGATCTTCCCTGTCAGCCCAGTACTGTGGTTTAGTCTGATCAGGCGAATTATGTTATGAGTCACTTGCTTTGAAACATGCCTCTACGCAAAATGATGAAGTTTATGTATGTTCATATATGTACAAGTATGCAAGCATGTTTAAGAAAAGTTTTATGTTTATGGCACGTCTACGTATGTACGTATGTAAGTTCAAGTTTAAGTGCAAGTTCAAGTTATGTATACTCTATTTTGAAGTTGCATGTGGTTTTATTACTTATTATTCGTTACTTCCAGTTTATACGTGTTGAGTCTTTAGACTCACTATGCTTGATGGATGTAGGTGACGATGATTATGAGGAGACTGGAGGTGGTGACCAAGGGGCAGGCCTGGATTGAGCAAGAAGCTAAACCCGAGGACCACCCAAGTTTTTAGTTTTATAAAAAAATGTTCAAATGATTTTGACAAACTTAGATCTTTAGATCTTTTGCTGCAACAGATTTGGGGACGTACAGTTTACTTATTTAAACTTTGGATGTTCATGATTTAACTAAGAAAATTTTTATTTCTTCCGCAAATTTAAGTAGTAAAAAATACGGACGTTACAGTTGGTATCAGAGCCGTGTTCTTGTAAAGGGTTATGCCTACTGCCAGTCGCAAGAATCTCACGAAGTCACACCTCAAGTCGGTAATTTTTAAAGTTTTAAATTTATGTTATGTAGTAAGCATGAAGTTCTGATTTCAGCATGTACATATTTTTTAAGTTCAAGTACGTGCATCTTATGTTGTCTATATCATGTTCATGCATGTGGGGTTTACGTGTTGGGTAAATTATTTGAACAATATGCCTTCTAGACGTGTGATCGATCGTGAAGCAAGGGATGAGGATAGAGAGGATAGAGAGGCTCGAGAGGAGAGGAGAGACGCTCCTCTTCCTCCACCGCCGGACATGCAAGCTCAGATGCTTGCTGGGATGACTCAGTTCTTCGCACAGTTTGCGGGAAACCAAGCTGCAGTAGATGCAGGGGCGAGGCCTCGACCTGAGGCAGTGTATGAAAGATTTAGGATGATGAATCCGAAGGAGTTTTCGGGTATCACTAACCCGATGATAGCGGAGGGATGGATTAATTCCATCGAGGTAATCTTCGACTTTATGGAACTGACCGATGCAGATAGGGTCAGGTGTGCCACGTTCCTTCTGACAGGGGACGCCAGACTATGGTGGGAGAGTGCGTCAGTGGCACTCAACTTGCAGGTGTTGCCTTGGAATGGATTTAAGGAGGTATTCTACTCCAAGTACTTCACTGAGGAAGTACGCTCTCGCCTAACCACGGAATTCATGACACTACGACAGGGAGACAGTAGTGTTGCAGAGTTTGTCAGGAAGTTTGAGAGGGGGTGTCACTTTGTGCCCCTGATAGCTAATGACACCCAGAGCAAGTTGAGGCATTTTATGGATGAGTTACGGCCGGTCTTGCGCCGTGACGTCCGAGTTGCTGGTCCTATTACCTACACGGTTGCCGTGTCAAGAGCTTTGGCTGCAGAATAGGATCAGAGAGATATTGAGGCAGACAGGCAGGGCAAGAGGCCCTATCAGGCTCCAGAACAGCAACAGCAACAACGACCTCAGTTTAAGAAGCCGCCAGGGAAGAAGCCATATCAGGGACCGTCAAAGGGCAAGGGTCCAATCCAACAACAAGGGGCTCCTCAAAAGCCAGTTGTTTTCCGAGTGTGCCCAAACTGCAACCGACAACACCTGGGACCATGCTTATACGGATCAGGAAAATGCTTTAAATGTGGAGCAAGTGACCACATGCTGAAGGAGTGCCCACAGTGGAGGCAGCCGACTCAAGGCAGAGTATTCGCCATGCATGCACAGGAGGCAAACCCAGACACGACACTATTGACTGGTAACCTATTTAATTCGGTACAGTATTAAATTTTTTCCTTGCGTGTTGGAATTTTATTTGGGATTATCAGTGTGCTAGTAATATTTTTGAGTGACTGGGATATTAATTTCTATACGCTTGAGGTTAATGTTAGAAATGTTGGGAATATAAATTTTGTGTTGTGCTAACGTCTCTCAAGATATATTTTCATAAAGAGAACAGCTATTCAAGCCTTGATCGACTTCGGGGCCACCCATTCATTTATCTTGGAGACGTTCGCTAGTCACTTGGACATCAAGTCCATTGGAGTCGATGTGAATTATTCAGTAACTGTCCCATCAGGGGAAGAGTTGTCAGCTACTGGTGTGGTCAGGGACATTGATCTGGAATTGCACGGCCACCTAGTGTATTCTGATTTGATCGTCTTATCGATGCCAGAGTTTGAAATTATTTTAGGAATGGACTGGCTGACGAAGAATAGGGTCTTGATTGACTTCCAGAAGAGATCAGTGCTAGTAAGACCTTTGGATATGGAGCAGTTTCTCTTCGAGCCAGCTAGATGGAGGAGCTTTCCTCGCATGATTTCTTGCATGCAGGCGCGGAGACTCATTTCCAAGTGGTGTCAGGCTTTCTTGTCCAGCATCATTTAAACACCTGACATACCCACTCCGTCACTATAAGAGGTGCCAGTAGTCAGAGACTTCCCAGACATCTTTCTTGACGACGTCACAGGTCTTCCACTAGAGAGAGAGAAGTGGAGTTTGCAATCGATCGTACACTATGTGAAAAATGACATTTTACTTCGCTAGGCGTTACTTCGGCAACAATAAATTACGAAGTAATATATTACCAATAACTTCATTAATAACACAAGCGAAGTAAAATAATATATTTTACTTCGAATGTTTAAAAACACGGGCTTCACTATATTTTTTTTTTTTATATTTTACTTCGGCATATCAATTTTGATGAAGTAAAAAATAATGAAATGCTTTATATTGAAGTAAAAAGATTAAACCATGCGACGGTTTTTATAAACCGTCGCTAACTGTAGCGACGGTTTAAATAACCGTCGCCAAATTTAAAATCGGCGACAGTTTACTTTAACCTGTCGCTAATTTTAGCGACGGTCAAATAAAACCCGTCGCCGATTTAAATTTTTGCGACGGTTTTTAATAAAATTGTCGCCAGTTTCAAAAAAATTCATTCCCGCCTATTTTTCCCTCCATTTTCTTCCACCACTCTCTATAAATACTTACAAATTCTCTCCAATTTCTTCCACTTCACTTCACTACAATTAAAATTTTTTCTCACTTACACGATTTTACAACTTCACAACACTTAAAATTTAAATTTCTTACACGATTTTACCACTTCACAATACTTAAAATTTTTATCTCTTACACGATTGTACCAATTAATAACACAGATTTATTAAATTATTAAATTTTTTTATTTTACCGCACCTATTAATAAAACAGATTTATTAAATTATTTAATTTTTTTTTATTTTACCAACATATTAGCGACGGAATTCATACATAGACCGTCGCTAAGTAGCGACAGTTTCTAACATGAATTCCGTCTCTAATTAGCGACGGTTTTGCCGCATGCATTCCGTCGCAATATAGCGCCGGTGTGTAACATGAATTCCGTCGCTAAATTTAGTAATTTAGTACCACGAAAACCGGCCAAAGACTTCAGTACCAAAGACTTCAGTATTTTCAATCATACAACTTCGATTATTGTACGAAGTAAAAGGTCATCTATTACTTCACGTCCATATACTTCGGCACTTAACTACCTATTACTTCAGATAATATCCGAAGTAAAAAGCCTTTTTTCACATAGTGTTATGCCAGGCACTGTGCCAATCTCTAAGGCACCGTACCGATTAGCTCCAGCTGTGATGTTAGAACTCAAGAAACAGATTTAAGAGCTTCTCGACAAAGAATTCATCCGCCCAGTTTCTCACCGTGGGGCGCACCAGTGCTCTTTGTGAAAAAAAAGGATGGAAGCATGAGACTGTGTATCGATTACCGAGAATTGAACAAGGTAACGATCAAGAATAAATACCCACTTCCTAGAATCGAAGACTTGTTTGATCAGTTGCAGGGAGCCACAGTGTTCTCTAAGATAGATCTTCGATCATGATATCATCAGCTGAAAGTGAAAGACGTAGATGTTCGCAAAACAACCTTCAGGACCAGGTATGGGCATTACGAGTTCTTAGTGATGCCGTTCGGACTGACGAATGCTCCAGCAATTTTCATGGACCTCATGAACCGAGTATTTCAACCTTACCTTGATCAGTTCGTCATAGTATTTATTGACAACATTCTCATTTACTCGAAGAGCCATGATGAGCACAACCAGCACTTGAGGATAGTTTTACAGGTCTTCAGAGTCGCAAGCTATTTGCGAAGTTCAGTAAGTGTGAATTTTGGTTGGAAAAGATAGCGTTTTTGGGTCACATTATATCTAGCAGTGGGATTCAGGTGGACCTAGCTAAGGTAGCGGCAGTTAGAGAATGGGTTGAGCCGAAGAATGCATCAGAAATCCGCAGTTTTCTGGGTTTAGCCGGTTATTACCGTAAGTTTATTCAGGGGTTTTCGTCGATAGCAGTGCCACTCACTTTACTGACCAAGAAGAATGCTAAATTCGTTTGGAGTGATGAATGTTAGAAGAGCTTCGATACTTTGAAACGAGCTCTTATTTCAGCGCCAGTGCTAGCCATGCCATCGGGGCAAGGAGATTTTGTGTTATACATCGATGCATCTAAGCTCGGGTTAGGCGCAGTGTTGATGCAGCATGGTCGGGTTATAGTTTATGCTTCCAGGCAGTTGAAGGTGCATGAGAAGAACTACCCGACTCAAGATTTAGAATTAGCCGCCGTTGTCATTGCGTTGAAGATTTCGAGACACTACTTGTATGGCGAGAAGTGTCAGATATTCACTGATCACAAGAGTCTCAAGTATTTCTTCATGCAGAAAGAACTGAATATAAGACAGAGACGATGGTTGGAGTTAGTGAAAGACTACGACTGCGAAGTTAGCTACCACCCGGGGAAAGCCAATTTTGTTGCAGACGCTTTGAGCAGAAATGTCGCCGTTGTAGCAAAATTATCAGTGCAGAGACCTCTTCAGTCTGAGATTAAGAGGTTTGATTTAGATTTATCGCAAGGGCAGAGCTCCAAGGCTATCTAATCTGACAGTCCATCTTCCTTGCTAGACCGTATTCGTTCGGGCCAGCATTCGGACGAGTAGTTGCAGAAATGGAAGCTGAAGGATGAATCCAAGGGCAGTGTACTTTACACAGTGTCAGATAGTTTGGTGAGATATAGAGGTAGAATGTGGGTGCCTAGTGTTGATTCGATCAGAGAGGATATTCTGACAGAGGCACATGCATCTCCGTATTCCATTCACCCAGAAGGGACCAAAATGTACAAAGACTTGCAGGTTTTGTATTGGTGGCCATGGATGAAGAGAGACATCCACAGATTTGTGTCTGAATGCCTCACTTGTCACAAAGTGAAGGCAGAACATCAGAGGCCATCAGGAATGCTTAAGCCACTCCCCATCCCAGATTGGAAATGGGAGAGTTTTACAATGGACTTTGTAGTTGGGTTACCGAGGTCAATCAGAGGATTTAATTCTATTTGGGTTATAGTGGATCGACTAACTAAGTCGGCACACTTCTTGCCAGTGAAGACGACTTTCTCCGTGACGCAGTATGCGGAGCTCTATATCAAGGAGATAGTTCGATTGCACGGAATCCCAGTTTCAATTGTGTCCGACAGGGACCCGAGATTTACATCGTCCTTTTGGAAGAGCTTACATGCAGCCATAGGGAAAAAGTTGCTTTTCAGTACAGCTTTTCACCCGTAAACAGATGGCCAATCTGAGGGAATGATTCAAATTCTAGAAGACTTGTTGCGAGCCTGTATGATCGATTTCCAGGGGACTTGAGAATCGGAGATACCTCTAGTGGAGTTTACCTACAACAACAGTTTCCAAGCATCTATAGGTATGGCTCCCTACGAGGCATTGTATGGAAGGAAGTGCAGATCGCCAATTCATTGGGATGAAGTCGGTGAAAGAGCGGAACTTGGTCCCGAGATAGTTCATTATACTGTAGATGTGGTGGTCAAGATCCGAGACAGGATGAAGACCGCCCAAAGTCGCCAAAAGAGCTATGCCGATAAGAGGAGAAGAGATCTCGAGTTTGCCGTAGGTGATCACGTTTTTATAAAGATAGCACCCATGAAGGGTGTTATGAGATTTGGGAAGAGAGGAAAACTTAGTCCGAGGTTCATTGGACCTTTCGAGATTCTGGGCAAAGTTGGGACACTAGCCTATCGTGTTTCCCTCCCGCCGAATCTTGCCGGGGTACACAATGTGTTCCACGTCTCGATGCTGAGGAAGTACCTAGCTAATCCCTCGCATGTGTTGAGCTATGAAGCGTTACAGTTGGCTCCAGACCTGTCATACGAGGAAAGACCTGTCTAAATCCTAGACAGACAGGAACGTAGACTTCGGAACAAAGTGACCAAGTTGGTCAAAGTCCGGTGGTTGAATCAATCAGTAGAGGAAGCCACTTGGGAGACCGAGGCAAATATGAGGAACCGCTACCCGGAGTTGTTCGGTAATATTTAATTTCGAGTACGAAATTTATATAAGTGGGGGAGGAACTGTAGAACCCAAAATCAGTACACGTATAACCTAGCAGTTATTTAATTGTTAATTCATTTATTTAATTGAAAATGAGTATTAGTAATGCATGACTTTTTTAAATACATTATTTTAAATTATTCATGTTTATGTGATGCACGCTAAAAAGTTTTTCGAGTTTCATGTTCAGGCGATTATTCGAGGCGGGATCGAGGAAAAGACCGGTGAAGATTCTTGGCAATTTAAAATGCGATATTTAATTTTAAAAGCTAGGAAGGGGCATTTTAAATAATTTATTAAGTTTTAGTATTTTAAAGTCTAATTTAATTATTAGCTGAATTTTAGAATTTTAAAACTTTTAGAGTTTAGCACCTGTGTATTTTGAATTTTTATAGTGGGTTAGCATTTTATTAGTATTTAAACTAGTAATGTGTAGCAATTTAATTAGTATGTTATTAGCATGTTGTAATTAAGCAAACCTTTCCCCTAATTATCACCTAAACACACGCACACACACTCTTTTACACACACATGTTCACGCCTACACACACACACTAATTCCCTTGCACTTTCATTTCATTTCTAAGAAAGAAAACCTAGGGTTCTACAAACTCTTGCAGCCGCCTCATCCCCTTCATCATTCCAGCAATTTTCGTGAATTTTATTGCAGTATTTTAGCGCCACATTCGTCCCGGATCGACCCTCACTCCTTCTCCGCTTCGGTATCGCCTGTTCAGTAAAATTTTCATCAAAAGCACGTATATTCTGTTATTTCTGCATCGATCTCGTCACATTATGTGTTGTGTTATTTTTATGCGTAAAAATTTATGTATGATGTTCGTCGTTTGAGCATAAAATGGTTTGGATCAGTTTTGTGGGGACCCGGGCTCTAACTCTATTCTTTTGGGATTTAAATGGGATCTTTGTTCGAAAATGTGGGTCAAAATTTTGCTTTTAACATTTATTCAAATGTATAGATAAAGCATAACATGTCGTTAACTGAAATTAAACAACGTAATGTACATACAAGTCTGTCTAGTACAACCATACACTAGTGTTCAATGACAACTACAAACATAATTGCCACAAGTCTAGTAGAAAACACTAGGAATCTTCCACGCCCGAGATCTCCACGCTATCAACTCTCTCTTCCTCGTCGTGACCCTGATCCTGCCCCACCTGTTGCCATGCACATATACAGACACGACAACAGCCGGATAACTCCGGTGAGAACATATCCCAGTATAAAACATGGATGCATGCAATGTAATAAATCATGTACAATGCATAACATAAATCAAGTAACATGAATATACATCTAAACATGTAGTAGAATACAAATCTGTATTCGACAATTCACAACTTGACTCGACTCTTTTCTAATCTAGGGATCCCGGTGTGAATAAGACGGTCTGTTACCTACCCAACTACTCGGGGCAACGGTACGTCTTATTCCTAGACTTCGGTCAACTCTGTATCGAGGGTCTACACATATAGCAAATCTGCTCCTATGCGTCGATACACCGAAACGTCTAGTTTTGGCAAGTCTGCCAATCTCCCCTATCTCAGGACTCGAATATAAATCAATAAACAAGGCATTACATAATCAATGTAATAACAATCTAGTATGTGATTTAGGGAAACTCGTATCAAATCTGAATCGAGTTGTGCAATCCCGTGACCACATGAATTATACCTTTCTTGTCGAATCGTCTGTCGAGATCTCGAATTCAATGTCAAACCTGTCACCTCAAATCTGAAACGGCAATGTGTAGACACTCAATATCAATCTCTAACTCAAAGCAACATATATGCCAATCAATAATAAATCTCGGTACAAATCTACGGCATAACAGCGTATTCTCGCAATACCGATCAACTCAATCTCAACAAACAATATATACCATAGCCACAACTCATAATCTTCATAATATACTCATCAACACAATATAATATGCTCAATTCTTCCAATCAATATCAATATACATGCTGGAAATTCGCAAGGCTCGTATACGGTGTCCGAAAATCGATCTGATAACAAATATACGATGCTCTATATATCAAGAACATATATTCGCAACAAAATCATAAGTTCCCCAACATCCACAATCTGAATCATGCTGGAATTATATCAAACTTACGTCACTTTGTAGCCGTCAATGCAAGGAACACAAATCTTACCTCGGAATTAAAATCGGATAGCTAGTTGTTGCATAATCTCAATTCTATCATGAAGAAACTTAGAAGAAGGAAAAAGGAACTCTCGGTGCTCTTAGCAGCTGAAATGAAGGATGAAGATTCAGCCATTTTGTATATATATACATGCCATGTGTCAAGCTAAGAAAAGGAGGTGGATCTCTCGCATGCAGCACCGCGGGTGCGCTCCTCTTGCATCGCGGGTGCGCTGTGCTCACGGCGAGTCCATCCAAAAATGTTGCACCTAGACCGCGGGGGCGGTCCTTACATGACCGCGGGTGCGGTCTCACACCGCGGGTGCGGTCGTGCTAGCACCGCGGGTGCGGTGTCTGTTCGCACAAATTCACCAATTTCTGTCACCTACACCGCGGGTGCGGTAGTCTTAGCACCGCGGGTGCGGTGTGGCTTCGGCCCTGCTGCTCAAAATCTCATAATTGTGCATTCTTATCTCTACAATTCCAACATCAATAATATCGATAATTCTCGAGCCTTACATTTCTCCCCCTCTTAGACAGGAGTTCGTCCTCGAACTCGCAAACAACTTAATCAATCATAGTAAAGGAAGAAATGACATTAGAACTGAAAGAAAACTCACATCATACAAATAGCTCGGGATGCCTCTGTCTCATCTCAGACTCTGTCTCCCAAGTTGCTTCCTCGATGCCATGACGATTCCATTGAACCTTCACCAGCGGAATAGTCTTGGTTCTAAGCTTCTTTTCCTTCCGATCCAAAATCTGTATCGGTTGCTCGACGTAGCTCAAAGTCTGATCTAACTCGGCTTCTTCAGGTTGAATGACATGAGAATCATCCGGCATGTATCTGCGCAACATCGATACATGAAAAACATCATGTATACCGGACAGTGAAGGAGGAAGAGCAAGTATGTAAGCTCGATCGCCAATCTTTTCAAAAATCTCATACGGACCGATGTATCTAGGGGACAACTTCCCACGCTTGCCAAATCTGACAACGCCTCTGAAAGGTGAAATTTTCAAAAATACTCTGTCTCCCTGTTCGAATACTAACGGTCTGCGTCTAATATTGGCGTACTTCGCTTGCCTATCCTGTGCCGTCTTCATTCGTTTCTGAATGATCTTCACTTTTTCTGTCATCTCACGAATCATATCAGGCCCCAACACTGGTACCTCAGAAATATCATCCCAGTACAATGGAGATCTGCACTTCTTTCCGTATAAAGCTTCGAACGGTGCCATCTCTATGCTCGTCTGATAGCTGTTGTTGTATGGAAACTCACACAATGGCAATGAATCTTGCCAACTAGTACCAAAATCTAGTACTACAGCTCTCAGCATATCCTCTAAAGTCTGGATAGTCCGCTCTGACTGTCCGTCCGTCTGGGGATGATATGCAGTGCTCAGGTGTAAAGTCGTACCCAAAGCCTGCTGCAAGCTGTGCCAAAAGTGAGAAGTGAATCGTGGATCCCGATCTGATACGATCGACTTCGGCACACCATGCAATCTGACGACCTCTCTGACATACAACGCTGCCATCTGATCATGTCGATAAGTCATCCTGTACGGAATAAAGCACGCTGATTTGGTCAGTCTGTCTATCACAACCCAAATCGCGTCACAGCCCCGTGAAGATCGAGGTAACTTCGTCACGAAGTCCATGGAAATGTGGTCCTATTTCCATTCAGGAACAGACAAACTCTGAAGTAACCCTCCGGGCTTCTTTCTTTCTGCCTTCACCCGCTGGCAATTCAGGCATCTAGACACGAATTCTGCAATGTCTGTCTTCATCTGTTTCCACCAGAATTGTGTCTTCAAGTCGTTATACATCTTCCTGCCACCAGGATGAATGCTGAACCGACTACAGTGTGCCTCCGACATGATCTGTCGTCTCAAATCTGAAATCTCTGGCACCACTAAGCGGTTATTCACATACAGAACAGAATCTCTGACCTGATATTCTGAGATATGTCCAGCTCTGACCATATCAATCGATTTCTGCACACTCGGATCAGTTCTCTGTGCTTCTTTGATCCTCGAAATCAAGTCTGGCTCAATCTGAATCACAGCAAGTCGCAACGGTCTACTCTCTGTATTAAATGTCAATCCAGACAAGCAACAATCTTCTACTAAACTCGATACACCTACAGTCGACAAGGAAAGAGCACATACCTTTCGACTCAAAGCGTCTGCCGCTGCATTCGACTTTCCTGGATGGTACTTGATCTCGCAATCAAAATCTTTCAGCAGATCAAGCCATCGTCGCTGCCTCATGTTCAATTCGGACTGAGAAAAGAGATACTTCAAGCTCTTATGATTGGAGTAGATCTCAAATTTCTCGCCATATAGATAATGACGCCAGATCTTAAGTACAAACACAATCGCCGCCAATTCAAGATCATGAATCGGATAACGAGTCTCGTGCGGCTTCAGCTGTCTAGAGGCGTATGCTATCACGTGCCCTCGCTGCATAAGAACACATCCAAGCCCTCTGTGAGATGCGTCACAGTATACAACGAACTCACCTGTACCTGCAGGAATCGTCAGGACAGGCGCACTAGTCAGCCTCTTCTTCAGCTCTACAAAACTGGCTTCACAATCTTCGGACCACACAAATGGCATATTCTTCTGTGTCAACTGGGTGATAGGCTTCGCTATACTGGAGAAATCTCGAATAAAACGACGATAATACCCGGCTAGACCCATGAAACTGCGTATCTCAGGCACAGAAGTCGGTCTCGGCCAACTGACCACAGCTTCAACTTTACTCGGATCTACCGCAATACCATCTCCAGATATAATATGCCCCAAGAAGACAACCTGTCTCAGCCAGAATTCACACTTGGACAGTTTGGCATACAACCGCACATTTCTCAAAGTCTTCAATACAATTCTCAGGTGATCTGCATGCTCAGTCAAATTCTTCGAATACACCAAAATGTCATCGATAAATACAATCACAAAATCATCTAAATATCTCTGAAAAATGCGGTTCATCAAACTCATAAACACCGCTGGTGCATTCGTCAAACCGAAAGGCATAACAACAAACTCGTAATGTCCATACCTGGTTCGGAATGCAGTTTTCGGAATATCAACGTCTCTAACTCTGAGCTGATGATACCCTGATCTCAAATCAATCTTCGAATATACCGAAGATCCCTGTAACTGATCAAACAGATCGTCGATGCGAGGCAAAGGATATTTGTTCTTCACTGTTGCCTTGTTCAACTGTCTATAATCAATACACAGTCGCATCGAACCATCTTTCTTTCTAACGAAAAGCACCGGAGCACCCCAAGGTGATACACTGGGTCTGATATATCCCTTGGACAGAAGATCCTCCAACTGTGCTTTCAACTCTTTCAGCTCTATCGGCGCCATCCTATACGGAGCTCTCGAAATAGGAACAGAACCGGGCATAAGATCTATGCTGAAATCAACCTCTCGAACTGGAGGCAACCCTGGAATCTCATCAGGAAAAACATCTGCAAACTCGCAAACCACTGGCAAATCTGCCAATGCTGGGCTCGACTTCAGTAAATCTACTGAATATACAAGAAAGCCCTCTGCTCCTCTCTGAAGCAATCTACTCATAGTCAGAGCAGATACTAAGGGAATCCGAGATCTGGAACCCTTGCCGTAAAATTTCCACTCGTCTGTCATTGCGGGTCTGAATCTGACAATCTTGTGGAAACAATCTACAGTGGCCCTGTACTTGGTCAACATGTCTATGCCAACTACACAGTCAAAATCAGCTAAACCAAGTACTACACAATCAAGATCAATCTCATGCCCCTCAAACTGAAGCATACAGTGTCTAACAGTAGTCACAGATATCAAACCACTTCCCAACGGAGAAGCTATAGACACTACTGTCGACATCGACTCAACAGGCAATGAATGTCTCAATGCAAAATGTTCAGATATAAATGTATGAGATGCCCCTGTGTCTATCAACACATATGCAGGATAACCGCAAAGAAAACAGTTACCTGCAATGACGTCATCTGGCGCCTCCTGCGCCTGTTCCTCTGTCAGGGCAAAAACACGTGCCTGCTGTCTGGGAGGCTGACTCACCGTCTGACTACCTCCTGGTCTCTGCTGGGTCTGTATAGAGGGTGGCTGGAAGGAGTGTACAGAAGATACCTGTCTCTCCATCTGTGGCGCTGGTGCTGATGATCCGGTGCTCTGGAATCGTTGTGCACCCCTCTGGGGACAAACTCTGGCGAAATGTCCCTGTTGCCTACAGATGTTGCAGCGTCCCAGAACTCCTTGACACTGCTCCGTAGCATGTCGCCCTCCGCATGAACCACAGTATACACCACTATACTCTGACCCCTGACCTCTCTGTCGAGATCCACTCGAACTCGATGAACTACTCCCAGATTTCTTAAACTGTTTGCCTTTAGCCTTTAGAAATTCCTTCTTACCACTACCACTAGCTCCGCTGTCAAAACGAGGAGGAGGTGATGGAAACTGTACGGTAGTAGGCTGTGGCGGTCTCTGCCCCTGAACACCGTAGGAAGCCCCTCGCTGCCTGATCAAGCCAGCCTCGGCTCCCTTCGCTCGGTTCAGTGCCTCTGAAAAAGTACTAGGCCGGCCCGTGTTCACCAAAGTAAAGACATCGGGATTCAGCCCGTTGATGAACTGATCGGCCACTGCCTCGTCGTTTCCGGCCACATGCGGTGCAAATCGTAGCAATGCAGAAAATTTAGCAACATACTCCTCGATGTTCCACTGTCCCTGCTTCAGATTCGCAAATTCAGCTCCCTTATCTTTCCGGTAGGAGACGGGAAAGAAGCGCTGATAGAACTCATCTTTAAAAACTTTCCACGTGATATCAATGCCTCGGTGCTCCAAGGCTCTCTTTGTAGTCAACCACCAGCTCTTTGCAACCTCCTGCATCTGATGCCCTATCAGCTTCACACGTCGCTCATCAGTGTAAGCCAAAGACTCAAACAACATCTCGATATCATCGAGCCAGCTCTCGCACTCTACTGCACTCTCTGTGCCCTTCAGGGTAGGCGGATGGAAAGACTGGAATCTCTTCAATAAAGTCTCCATCGGTGTAGCGGTAACATCAATCTGTACACCTGATGTGCTACCCTGCTCTGGCTGTGGCACTCGTCTAGGCGGCATAAATCTGATCATAAAACTGATTAGTACACACCCAATGTCATCTGTCTCAGCCCTTCTCTGATCATATACCTCTGATCGAGAATCGGTTCTGATTCAGGCTTGAAATGCTGTAAATCAATTCAGATAATACAACACAACATATAATAGGGAAAGCAATAAAGCATGCTAGCATCTCAAAAGCAAGGAAGATGACTCGATCTACCCCGCTCATTCTATTCTATTTCAGTCTACAGAACCTACTGCTCTGATACCACCTGTTGTGGGGACCCGGGCTCTAACTCTATTCTTTTGGGATTTAAATGGGATCTTTGTTCGAAAATGTGGGTCAAAATTTTGCTTTTAACATTTATTCAAATGTATAGATAAAGCATAACATGTCGTTAACTGAAATTAACCAACGTAATGTACATACAAGTCTGTCTAGTACAACCATACACTAGTGTTCAATGACAACTACAAACATAATTGCCACAAGTCTAGTAGAAAACACTAGGAATCTTCCACGCCCGAGATCTCCACGCTATCAACTCTCTCTTCCTCGTCGTGACCCTGATCCTGCCCCACCTGTTGCCATGCACACATACAGACACGACAACAGCCGGATAACTCCGGTGAGAACATATCCCAGTATAAAACATGGATGCATGCAATGTAATAAATCATGTACAATGCATAACATAAATCAAGTAACATGAATATACATCTAAACATGTAGTAGAATACAAATCTGTATTCGACAATTCACAACTTGACTCGACTCTTTTCTAATCTAGGGATTCCGGTGTGAATAAGACGGTCTGTTACCTACCCAACCACTCGGGGCAACGGTACGTCTTATTCCTAGACTTCGGTCAACTCTGTATCGAGGGTCTACACATATAGCAAATCTGCTCCTATGCGTCGATACACCGAAACGTCTAGTTTTGGCAAGTCTGCCAATCTCTCCTATCTCAGGACTCGAATATAAATCAATAAACAAGGCATTACATAATCAATGTAATAACAATCTAGTATGTGATTTAGGGAAACTCGTATCAAATCTGAATCGAGTTGTGCAATCCCGTGACCACATGAATTATACCTTTCTTGTCGAATCGTCTGTCGAGATCTCGAATTCAATGTCAAACCTGTCACCTCAAATCTGAAACGGCAATGTGTAGACACTCAATATCAATCTCTAACTCAAAGCAACATATATGCCAATCAATAATAAATCTCGGTACAAATCTACGGCATAACAGCGTATTCTCGCAATACCGATCAACTCAATCTCAACAAACAATATATACCATAGCCACAACTCATAATCTTCATAATATACTCATCAACACAATATAATATGCTCAATTCTTCCAATCAATATCAATATACATGCTGGAAATTCGCAAGGCTCGTATACGGTGTCCGAAAATCGATCTGATAACAAATATACGATGCTCTATATATCAAGAACATATATTCGCAACAAAATCATAAGTTCCCCAACATCCACAATCTGAATCATGCTGGAATTATATCAAACTTACGTCACTTTGTAGCCGTCAATGCAAGGAACACAAATCTTACCTCGGAATTAAAATCGGATAGCTAGTTGTTGCATAATCTCAATTCTATCATGAAGAAACTTAGAAGAAGGAAAAAGGAACTCTCGGTGCTCTTAGCAGCTGAAATGAAGGATGAAGATTCAGCCATTTTGTATATATATACATGCCATGTGTCAAGCTAAGAAAAGGAGGTGGATCTCTCGCATGCAGCACCGCGGGTGCGCTCCTCTTGCATCGCGGGTGCGCTGTGCTCACGGCGAGTCCATCCAAAAATGTTGCACCTAGACCGCGGGGGCGGTCCTTACATGACCGCGGGTGCGGTCTCACACCGCGGGTGCAGTCGTGCTAGCACCGCGGGTGCGGTGTCTGTTCGCACAAATTCACCAATTTCTGTCACCTACACCGCGGGTGCGGTAGTCTTAGCACCGCGGGTGCGGTGTGGCTTCGGCCCTGCTGCTCAAAATCTCATAATTGTGCATTCTTATCTCTACAATTCCAACATCAATAATATCGATAATTCTCGAGCCTTACAAGTTTTGAGATAACTTTTAGATCTGAAAACTCATTTTACCTGTCTTTTTAAATACTGCGATTTTTCGGTCGTGATTCTGAGAAACTTTCAACACGAAAATTGTAGAACTTTTCGATACCTTGGACAGTAAATTTGAAATATTGGATTAAAATTGAGTGAGTTATGATGTTTTTCGTTGGACGGCTCAAGCTACATTTTTCAGAAAAAATTATGTATTGACGCGTTCTTGAAGCTATTTGTTGCAGGCTTCGTTGGGAATCGTCGGGCGATCGCTGATGATTTTAGGTAAGTCAAGAACAATGTTGGGTTTATTATTGGTGTCTCTTTTCGTGTCGTTATGCACCAGGTTGTACTAAGAGTCGTAGGAAGAAAAGTGATGTCGAGATTTCGGGTTGCGACGTTCGTTGTTGCATGTGGTTTTATTATGTATTATTCGTTACTTCCAGTTTATATGTGTTGAGTCTTTAGACTCACTAGGCGTGATTGATGCAGGTGAGGATGATTATGAGGAGACTGGAGGTGGTGACCAAGGGGCAGGCTTGGATTGAGCAGGCGGCTAAACCCGAGGATCGCCCAAGTTTTTAGTTTTATAAAAAAATGTTCAAATGCTTTTGTCAAACTTAGATCTTTAGATCTTTTGCTGCAACAGATTTTACTTATTTAAACTTTGGATGTTCATGATTTAATTAAGAAAATTTTTAATTCTTCTGCAAATTTTAAGTAGTAAAAAGTACGGATGTTACAATATGTTTATGAAAAAGGATCATGAATTTTTTTTAAAGTTTATACATCATGAAAATGTTTACGAAAATGTTCATGTTTGAAGTTTATGCATCTTTATGAAAACAATATTTTAAGTACAATTATTTTTCACCATTGTATGTGATTTTTGTAAGTATTATTTGGTAACAAGAATATGATGTGTTGAGTCTTTAGACTCACGAGGTGTGATGGATGCAGGTGATTATGATAATAATGTTTATGGAGGTCTTGATGGTTGACTTTGCTGGACTAAAGGTGCACATAACCAGAGGATCTACGCTAGTTTTCCGTCATAGTTATGATTTATAATTTCAAGTGATGTTAAATATATTTTTACGATGATTTAATTATGAGTGATTTTTGAGAGATTGTAGTATAGGTTATACTTTTCAAATGTTATTTTTTGGTTTAGTAAAATGTTGGATAATTTTATGCTAAATTATTTCCTTTGATTTTCAAATTATAGTTGGTTGTTTTATTTTAATGGTGTCAATATATTTTAAAGTATTTATATATATTTATATTTTGAATTATAGAGATTTAAGTTTTTAAAAAAAAATTATAGCACTTTTTAAGCAAAAAAAATAAGCAGATGCTTCAAGTACACTCCCGATGGATTAATGATTTTATTGGGGAGTTTTTATGATTTAATTTTATGTTAGTTGATCTTTTTAAAGGTCGACGTAGGATTTTTGGCGAATTGACGATTTAGGATTTATTTTATGTACTTGAGATTCGAAAAGTTAAATTATTATCAGTTATGAAATGATAAGTTATATTATTTAGTATTTTCGAGTTTAAGGTTTATTATGGAAAAAAAATTCTAGGTCGTTTCACAATCAGTTTTTGGACCTGTGAGAGAAGAGCATTATTTTTAGTAAGATTTGAAAAAATATTATCTGCTAGAAGATCATCTCCAAGCTCCATTTCTGGTGATTCGACAATAATTTGAGCTTTCGGATTAAGAAAAACTATCAACTTACTACTCAGTTCAACAACATAAAATATTATGATAAAGATTATTTTCTTTGTCTTCACCATTTGCCTTCAACTCCTTTGAAGTAGATTCATCCTTAAACTTAATACCATTGTCTTCTTTTTTTTTTTGTCAACACCGGGGGTAGCCACAAATCTTTTTGGAATGTGCACAAGTGAAGTCATTTGGACTGACATAGTATCGAATTTGGCAAAGAGTTGGGTGTGAACTGAATCAATCTTTGAGTTTAAGATGTAATGTACTAGATCCATCTACTGTGTAGGATTATCATGAAAACTTGAAAGTTGCGAAGTTGAATCACAGTTCTTTCTCCTGTAATCTATTTTTATAAACAACGTGTTGATATCTTTAGAAAGACCTGAAAGGTCCTTGAACACTTGATCTTTGATATTCTCAACATTGGTTGCAATTAGTTTTTGGACATGTGAGAGAAGAGCATTAATTGTAATAAGATTTGAAAAAATAATATCCACTAGAAGATCATCTCCAAGCTCCATTTTCTGGTGATTTGACAATAATTTGAGCTTTTGGATTAGGAAAAACTATCAACTTACTACTCGGTTCAGCAACATAAAATATTATGAGAAAGATTATTTTTATACAAAAATCAATAAAACTCAAACCATAAATTGATTTAGTGGACTCCTATTCTAACTCAAAGAAGGTTAATTGCACTAAAGAAGCAAAGGGGTTCAAAACTAACAAAAATCCTCTATTGTGTTATTCGCCAATACAGCTTTGAATTGGTCCATGACTAAAGTTGTCCCAATTGCCTATTGGACATTGTTTGGTTCCCTTTGTGTTTGGTGGCAACATTGTTGTTCCCTCATCGTATGAGATCTCCATGGTTCTTGGTTTGTGTTACGCAGTGCAATCAGTTGATCTAAATCTAAATTTGTAACTCAACATTTTCAGGAAAATTTTGAGATGTTATGAGAAACTTTCCTTATTAGCAGGATCAACTGCAACATACAGATTTTTGAACAATCAAATCTCCATCCTCATTTCAAAAATAGTTATGAATCGGGGCCGAACTTACTATTACTATTGTTATGATTATTGGGACGAGTTCCGAGAGTCAATAAATTTTGGAACACGAATCACACGGGAAAATTAGTTCTCAAGTCTGTCCTGTTTCGGGTTCTCCGTGCAAGTTGCCATCCATACTTTCCAAAGGTTTTTCCGTTGGCACGAATCGAGCTACTAACTTGGCTTAATTTGATAATTTAAATAGCTTAATTTGTTGAATTTCAAAATTTTCAATTGATTCAGTTTGTATTTTATATTTTTAAAAATCGAACAAACTAATTCAAGGGTTGTGAAATTAGATAGTGTATTTTTTCGTAAAAAGTTCAAAACGTTTCCATATTCGAGCTAATCCACAAATTGTTTGGAGGACTCGTGAGGGGAACAAGGGTTGTCGAAAATCACGGTGAGAAGAAAGACCGACAAGTGTAAAGAGGCTTCAGTTTCAGACAATCGAGAAGGATAAAGCTTGAGCAAGAGTCGAATGTTTGAAATAAATCTCTAATTTTATCCGATTCATGAAAAAATATTAATATTTATGTAAAAACATATTTCTTTTTACTACAAATATGGTTCGAGTATACTCATTTTATAGATAAATTCACATATATATATTGTTGACTCTGAGAAATGACATCTCATATCGTGCCGTTAGGGCAGATAATTTAAACATAAAATTGAACTAATCAAACTATAAAAAATACGTGAAAATCAAATAAATGACATTGCATTAAATAAAATAATGGAAATAATCGAATAAACTCAACAGAAACACCATAAAAATAAATTCTGGTCCTAAGGTAGGTTGATTGTTCACTTTTTTCTGGAAACAAAATAATAAAAAAATTTAGTTTAAGTAATCGATATTTATAAAATAAATAAATATATGATTTATTGAAATAATGACTGATCGGATTCTTTCTTTACTGTTAAGTTTTCCAAACATAATTGCTATGAAACAGTTTTATATATCAATTTTGTGTGTAGAATTTTTTATCTGGACCAATTAATGAAAAATATTATTTTTATATAAAAAGTATTATTTTTTTAATTATTTTGATCGAGTCTATCCGTCTCACAAATATAGATATGTGATATTCTGACATAAAAATAATATTTTTTTATGAATGGATCCAGATAAAAATTTCTTCTCCTAGCACACAAAAGACATACTCCAAGTTTTCTTTGTTTAAGGAACAAAGGAAATATAAATTCAAATAAAATCATTTATCACATGGAATCAATTCTGTTACATGCAATATTAAAGAAGTACTTAAATTAATTATTCACCATAAACTAGTTGTGTCACATTATGTCAATATTAAATAATAAAAATGACGAGAAAAGTATGATTAATGCAAATAGCAAAATCCACCCTAATCTCTTTTCAAGCTCATTTTCCACCCCTGTTCTCGCCATTCTGAATCCCCTGTCCATTTTCAAATCTTCAAGAAACAAATTAACTCCAAGATCTCCCATTTTAACCTCACTATCAACCAAGATCGAGTTGTTGATACCTTGTACATCATTGTTTATATAAATGTTAATGGTACAACTTTCTTGAAATGACTCACCAGAACGGGGTGCGATCATTGACGCACCGACAGTCTTCCCAGCCAATACAACATGTTCAAATGATCTGCGGCTATATCGTGGTGTCATTAGCAACTTGACTAGTTTTCAGAACAATCAAGTTTCCCTCGTTTTCGGGTCTAGTTCCATTTTCATTGAACTAATGCTTACTTATGACTAAACGTAAAATGGGATACATTACTTTATCCCATGCAGAAGAAAGCAAATGTTCCTTTGGAATGACTTGGCTTACACTCGTTGATTACTTTAAATTTCTCAACATGTTTTTGCATTACATATTTGATTAAATCTTCAATCTTGGTATTTTCGCTTAGATTCAAGGTCCTTCAAAACTTTTAAAAACATTTGTTAAAAAAATGATTTAAACTTTAAAAAAAATGAAAAAAGGAAGTGAAATGGGCCTATTAGACATGAAAAGTTGGGCTACAGTTCAATTAAGGGTGATTCAATCATATGGAAATCACAAAGACAAACTAGTTACAAAATAACAAATTATAGTCTTAATGAATGGAAATTGAGTAACTTGATACGAAAGCACCGGAGATTTAACCCAAGAAAAAACGTGAAAAAGAGCTGCCTAAAAAATTGCCAGCAATAGTAGAGCGAGGCATGCCTTGGGGCGTAGGAATGTCAAAATGCGACACGATTCGTCAACCCGACACGATCTAACACAACAAAAATCAGGTTCGGGTTGGGATTATTCGGGTTCGGGTTGGGTGGATTCGGGTTAGTGCCATTATGGCGGGTTTCGTGTTGGGTCACGGGTTGACCCGCGAACTTTGTTTTTGAAAATATTACCTATATTTTTATATATTGTATGTTTGAAAAAAATTTGTATTATATTTATATGATAAATTTTCATCATTTAATATTTATTTTGTATATTTTTATTTTTTTAACAATTTTTTATTTGATTTAGTAAAATAATTTTAATTCTCTACGATTAAACTTTTAAATTTAAATTGAAAATTTTGTTATTATGTGTTTAAATTAAAATATTATTATTATTATTTATTTTTTTGAATTTTTTACATTAATTTTTTTTAAAAAATATTTAAAAAATTAATAAAATTCGGGTTAGGCGGGTTATACAGGTTCATGTTTGGGCTGGGTGTTTTTGGGTTGCTTCGGGTTCAGATTGGGTTCGGGTTGAAAAAAAATAAAAAATTTCGCGGTTTGACCCGAAATCCGACCCAACCCACCCGATTGACACCCTTATTGGGGCGCCACCTTTGTGTGCCCGTGGGACTTCCTTGAAAATCCAGGCAGTCAGGCCCGTGTTGGGCCTCCACTTTGGGACCCCCAGCCCCCCTTGGCACTATCTGGAAATTTTTAACATGCTGTTTAATGAAATATTATGTCTAATTTTTGAGTTGTCTGATAATATTTCATTTATATAGTATCTCTTGATGATTCAATCAAGCCTTTTGGTCCAGGAGACAACCCATAAGTTTAATGGATATGTCCTTTGGCTATGGCTTCCTCAATAAGTTGCGATTTTTCGTTGCAACCATTGAACTAGCATAAATAGCCCATCATGTCGACATTCATTTGATTTATTATTTTTTCTCTTCTGCACTCATATTGCTTCTCTATTCTTTTTCTAACTTGAAAGTTCTCAACATACAAAGTCCGTCGATATATAGAGATTCCATTGTTGGAATCTCTAGTTTTTAAGTCGTATCTTAGGAACAATTGTAGTGAAACTGTGAACACATTAATACAGGAAAATTGTCTTGTGGAGAATGAAAATATTTATGGCCTTGACTACTGCTGAATTTAAGCACATGTGACTGCGAAGAATAAGCAAAAGCGTAAAGAAGAAAAAACAATCGCAAGACGAAAATAACTTTTCTCTACTTGCTTTATGTGTTTTTCTATTTCTGAATATCTCAATCATTCCATTCACTCCCATGGCCGCTTCTCCCGCTCATGGTGAAAATTCATCCAAATTCACTAATGCATACTTCAAATGTTGGAAGCAAAAAATGCTCTTCTATATGACTCCTCTCATTCAAGATTTCTGAAAGAGGATCCCCCATTCATTACTGAAAGCGATACATGCACCCAACGAAGGACAGTCATGGATGCTTGGGACCATAGTGATTTCCTGTACATGAACTAAATATTGAATGGCCTCGACGACACAATGTATAACTCATAGGGTCAGTTGATGTGTTTAGAAAGGAGTTTGAATAAAAAGTTCCGAAAATTTCTTTCTTCAATAATAATTCAGTCTGGTTAGAAACTAAAATTGGTATTCTTGATTGTCAATGTCAATTGGTTAAAAAAATATGTGTAGAAAGAAGCCAAACTAAATTATTAAAACAGTTCAAATAATGGTCTGGCTATGTAAACTGAATGGTAAAATGAAAAAATATGCAAGTTTGTTTCTGGATGTTCGGAGAACTCAAGCTTCTACGTCACTCCTTCTTTCTTTTGGGAATACTCTCACTAAAAGGCTTTGATCTTTACAAGCAATGGGAAAACTCAGTTCAGTTAGGAATTTACATTGTCAAAACTGAAACTCTTAGTCTATTCAGCTGAACGAAGAAACAGTATACAAATTGTTCTTGAATACAATGAATCACAACGAATTTTCCTAGCACTTGATGATCCTTAATGATAAGATACAATTATGTAAAGTGCGCTTAAGTATATGATTAGTTTTGCTTGTAAGCTTAAAAGCTTGAATTAGATATTTTTCTATGTACTATTTTGTTATGTAGGTTTTTCCCTAGCTTTGCTCAACTGATATTCATATCTATTTATATAATTCAAGCTGCAATGGTGAAAAACATAAAAAAAATGATCTTTTCCAAATAATGATAGCCATTTCTGATTTTCTCTAGGTCATCATTCTCTGATATCTGTGCAAAATTGTAGTGTGGTTGGATTAAGATGTGTAATAAAAGTACGGAAAAACTTATCTAATAATCAGTTTAGCCCTCTGGGATAAACCGATATCCTTGAGAATGAATAAAATTCTCTAAACTGATAACTTGTCAAAACATGCTTTGATATAATTCAGTTTAGGTCTGAGTCAGTTTTGCCTTGACTAGTCCTGATTAGATAAACCTGTTTAACTTGTGGACATAGTCAGTTCCATTTGATTCAGATGACTCAAATAATCTAGTTCAGTTTAGCTTATATCAATTTTGACTTAAATAATTTGTTAACACCAAAACATAAATGTCCAAACAATTTTTCCTTTTTTGGTGTTTGAAAAAATTAAGCAATAAGTCTATTTGTATTTAGGAAAAAAATGTATGAACAATTCTAATAAGAAAATATCTGATAAATCGATAGCTACTGAAACTGATAACGTGATAAACTGAAAATTTATGCATGCTTATAGAATTATCAAATAAGACCATCTTCTATATTCCTTGTCTTCATTCTTTGCCTTCGACTCCTTTGAAGTAGATTCATCCTTAGACTTAATATCATTGTCTTCCTTTTTTTTTTCCAACACCAAGGGCAACCGCATGATTTTTAGAGTGTGTACAATTGAAATCATCTGGACTGACATAGTTTCGAATTTGGCAGAGAGTTGGGTGTGAACTGAATCAATTTTTGAGTTTAATCTGTCATGTACTAGAACAATCTTTTGTGTAAGAGGATCATTAGAACTTGAAAGCTGTGAAGTTGAAGCACAGATCTCTCTCATGGAATCTAGTTGAAATAACAACATGTAGACATCTTTATATAGAACTGAGAGGTCCTTGAACGCTTAATATTTGAAATCTCAACATTAGTTGCAGTCAATTTTTGGACCTATGAAAGAAGAGCATTGATTCTAGTCAGACTTGAAAGAATATAATCCAATGGAAGATCATCTCCAAGCTCCATTTTTGGTGATTCAGCAATAATATGATCTTTTGGATTAAAAAAAAAGATCAACTGATTGCTTGGTTCAGCAACATCGACTTGCTCATCTGAAGTAGTTTGTTCAACTGAAGTGTTTGCGATTTGCTCAACAAATTCAGCTCCAGTTTCTTGGATTTCAGTTTGTTCACTACTGAAACCGACTCTTCAACTGCTGATGAGTTTAGAGCCAACTGATTCTTCATAGTTTCAGACATGAAAAATGTCTTAGGGATTACAACTCCAGTAAATTTAACTCGCACAAGCTGAACTAAGGAAGAAACTGGTTGAACAGGAGTAACAACTTCTCTCACAAATTCCACTTTTTCAGTCTATACTGCCAACTGTTCTTCAGTTCTCAACAAGTCAATAACTCCCACAGATAGAGTAGAAGAAATTTCAGTAATAAATCTTTCAATGTGATCAAGAATCTCCTTATAAACAGTCTCTTCTTGAATTTGAACTGATTCTTCCATTGCTGATTCCTCAGTTTCCATCACAAGTGCATGTTCCTTCAACTTCTTTCTCATGACCATCACAAGTGCATGTTCCTTCAACTTCTTTCTCATGACCTTCTGCAATGCTTTTAGTCACTGTATTTTTAATGTCATCAAAATTAATTTCTGATGCTTCCTCAACTAGTTCAGTTGACAACTGAACTTCTATGTTAAACCGTTTGAAGATTTAGTTGAGCCTACAACCTGGTCATCCGTACTAGACGATGGTCCATATTGGCTTAATTATGATTGATCTTGATCAATCATTTCCTTTGGAGCTGGAATTGATTAATCCTTTTCTTGTTGTTCCTCTTGATTCATTTCAATTTTGTAGAAACTAGTTGAATAGAGTCCTTGGTATATTTCTTACTCTTAAAGTCAACTGGAATGAAAAATTGTTGGTCAGGCTCCTAGAACTTGACTTTGATTTTCAATGAGCTCAAATCTACATCCCACGGAGCGAACGTAGCTCAATCATCATGGGATTTGTACATGTCGGGTCATAATTTTTTGTCAATTCTTCCCAAATCAAGGTTAGTTTCTTAATTCTCATTAAATTAAAGTAAAATTCTCTCTTCTCCAGTGCATGAATCATTGATATTGCTTTCACAGCCTTCATCACCATATTCTCAAGAGAAATGAATTTCTTTAAAGTCACATTCCTCTTCAATTTTCGAGCAGGAGTGACTGTTCCAAACTGATACAATTCATCATAGTATTTAGTTTTGGTGTTTGTGTACTCATTCACCTCGTCCATTAATAGATCTATCTGAGTTTGTAGTGGTTTAGAATCTTCAGTTTCAAACATATTATCTTTTCCTCTCCGTTTTGTCCCTTTAGAAGCGAATATTTAGTCCAATCTAGATCTGGTGTACTCAGTAGAGTCCTTGATAATCACACCTTTCAGCCTTGCTGTCGGTAGAATGGTATGTGGAGCGAGTGTTTGTAGAGGAGCAACTATCCCAACCCGAGTCAAATTCTCTGCAGGATTATCACAAACTTCATTGTTAGTTGCCTTAGCAGTAGCTGCCTTGAAATCAATATTAGTCAATTTGAGTCATTATTCTTCAATCTCCTACTTCACCTTTAACAGAGCAACATATGAAGTAGTCAGGTCTTGTCCCTTTGGCCTCAAAGCCAAAATGTTATGTGCATTGAGGTTTCTAAGCTTATTGAAAATTATTGCTACATTTAGAAGAATTCTCGAGTCCTCGAAAAGTTTGATTAACTAAACAAAAAAATTGAAAGATTGTCTGGTAAGTTGCACTATATTCTTTAGAATATTGAACATAATAAGGTACTAGTCGGTTTTCATTCTTTATTATGACCATCATCACCTAAAAATTTTCAAAGATTAGGGAAGAAAAAGAACCAGCCATTGTAATTAAGCCCTTTTCCACAACATCCGACAGCAACAGATACTCCAGTTTAAGTTTTTCTTAGCGCCTGAAAGTTTGACAGTATTCCCAGACGCAGATATCTTTAGTTGCATCTTCTACAAATTGGTAGTAGTAAAACTATAGAAGTTAATGATGCATTCTGAAGGTAACTAAAATCTGTATGCAAAGAAACGCTCGTCAATCAACAGAGAGTGCTCGTTGATATTTATAACAAACTTCTTCTCATTGATGACTTAACTCTTATTATAGACACTCAGCAATTCTGTCTCAAAGATATCCATGGAAGAAGCTGAAAGAAATCCTCTGAGTCCAAATGACTCTTAACAATCGAAAACTCTTGAAATTGCTTCATCTTCCATGACATAAATTGAATTGAAATTTAGTCTCTGGTAGTTGTTTTGGTGAAAATATCAGCTGCTTGTTGATCAGTTAATACATATTCTCGCCTCATTTTTTTCTTCAATGTATGATCTTAGTAATGTCTGACATCAATGTGTTTCATCCTAGAGTGTAGATTTGGATTGTAGGTGATTGTTATGGTTCTTGTATTGTCACAAAATATTGGTGACTCACGTGCAATGATCACATAATCTCTCAAATATTGTGGATGTTGCAATGAAAGATGTTCTTGCTAAGCCATAGATCAGTTTGTCTTCTAGAAACTAACATGATCCGCTGATATTTTTTCTATCAAGATTGCACCTTGCATAATCTATATCAAAGTAGTCAATTGAATTGAAAGAATGGTCTTTATCATACAATAGACCCACATTTTGTGTGCCGTTATGATATTAAGAATTCGTTTGGAAGCTAAATATTGAGATTGCTTAGGTTTAGATTGAAACCGAGCACACATACAAATGACAAATACAATATCAAGTTGACTGGCAATTAGGTACAATAAGAACATATTAAGTCTCGATAAATGATTATCTCAACTTATATTCTTTGAAAGGATCGGTTAATCGAATAAAGAGTGTTTTGAAGGGGGGGGGGGGGGTTGAATAAACACTGCTCGTTTTTAAATATTCTTCGACAATATGAGTTCAGTTTTGTTACAAACTGAAACTAGATGTCCCGTCGGTCAATAACAATCAGTTAAACTGAATAAAACAGTTGCGGAAAATAAACTGACTGAAAGATAGAGTATCTAACTGAAAAATGAAAACTGAAGTAATGACACAATATGTTTCTGGATGTTCGGAGATTTGAATAACTCCTACGTCACTCCTTCTATCACGAAGATAGGATATCCACTAAAAGACTTTGATCAAATACATGACACTGTACTGACCCACTTCAGTTTGGACTTATCACTTTGCCAAAACTGAAACTCTTAGTATACAACACTTTTATAGATCGTAACTGATCTTAGCACAACTTAGAAAATCTATCAACGAATACAAAGTGCTATTTAAGCTCGAGAATGTAGTCTTTAATACTACTGATATGACTGATAAGCGTGAGCTTTGATTTCTGAATGTGAGTAGATATTTTTGCCGCGTAACAGCAAGTAGAATGAGATAACTAAAAGTCGGGGGTTTCTTCAGTTGCTGTCTTCGACTATTTATAGGCTCTCCTCTCAACGGTGACATTAAAGAATGTTTGAATATTCTAACCGTTGAATGCCACGTCGATATATTCTGACAATCGTACACTGTTCATTTTGTAATGCGGCGTTCCACTACTAGTTGTAAGTAAATGTACTATTTGTCGGTTGTCGCTTTCAACTGATGACGTGTACAGCTGAGAGATCAGCTGGTAAAGAATCAGTTGCCGAGAATGAACTTCAGTTGTAACGAACAATTGAATAAGTTCAGTAGATGACGTGTTCAGTTGATGATCAGTTCAGTTGCTTAGTTCAGTTGATAAGTCTTTTTGTCAACACACCGGAATTAAGTTTCCAACAATTTCCTCCTTTATGGTGTTTGACAAAACTTAGAATAAAATATAACTGAAGAACTGAACTCTTATAGATAAAATAAGATGTAGATTCAACTGAACTCATATTCTTCATAGATACAAGAATTTAAGATTACTTCGGCTTTTCTAAAATCAGTTTAAGTCTCTTTCCCCTTTTTGTCAAACAGCTCCATCTTAGAAGATAATTTCCGAACATCAATAGAAAGGAGCTTAACAGAGTCGGAAATATTGCTGATAGCAGTAGTCATTGCAACTTGAAGCAAGTCGATTTTTCTTGAAACAAGAGATTCTACACCGTCGACTCGTTTGTTGATAGAGTCTTGAGTGGCAGTGAGACTGGAATATATCCCTCTGTTTTTCAGTATATCTTCAACTGCAAAGGTCAGAGAGGTAATAGCTGCTTGTATGGTGTGGGGACCCGGACGCTAATCTTTTTTTAATCATCTTTGGGATTTAATTATCAATTAAGATAAAACAGGGTCTAAAAATTTTTCTTTTTAAAGTACAAGTGTGGAAGGTAATGACATCAATCTAATATACATATCAGTATAAAAGTACAATAATGTACAATACTCACTCAAACTAATCTATGGTTTAACTACTAAATTTCAAGTATTAAACCAATTCTGCAATAAGTCCGGAATCACCACTCTAAACTCGTCTTCTCTCATCATCTTCTTGACCCCGATCTTGTCCCACCTGTTGTCATGCACACATACAAACAAGACAACAGCCGGATAACTCCGGTGAGAATAAATCCCAGTATAAACGATGTATTCATGCAATTAACTGAATTAACATAAAAGCATGAATCATATCTTTGCACATGTATCTAAAATCACAACAACATGTATCAATATTAATCTGTAAATAAAACATGAATCGTAATCTACGAAACATAAATCAGTACAGGTCTGTAAATCAAATCTAGTCTCAATATCTAAGACTCGACTCAGCTCTCATTCTAATCTAGGGATCCCGATGAATAGGAATGTAACAAATCTCCCACCTATCTCTTACATTCGCAGTGGTTGAAATTGATACGTTCCTATTTACGGACTTGGCCCTCGCTGTATCGAATATCTATGATAAGAGCGACTCTACTCATAATCACCTCGATACGACCAAACGTCCGGTGTCTTGGAGTATCTACCAAGACTATGTCTAGTCTAACAATGTGCAATGGGTCAGTGACGTCTCTGTCATAGTCTGGCCCCTCTGTCAGTGACTCTTATTCAACAGCTCTCTGCTTTCTACTTTCTATCTCAGTAGAATAAACATAATCATTAAAACATAAAGGTATAAAAACAATACCATACAAGTATGTGGTTTAGGGAAACTCGAGTAGAATCTAACTCAAGTCGATCTCCCAATAAACATCAATTTATACCTTTCTCTTCGCGATCTGATGAAGACGAACTCTCGTATCCCAATCTGTCCATATCAATCTGATAATGACAATTGCATAAATACAATATCAGTATATAACTCGATTCAAAATCTGTTCTGATCAATACTCAATTCAGTATATATAATCCGATCCATATCTGAACAAGGTATAATCTAATTCATATCAATGATATCACGTTACAATCGAACTCATTACTGAATCTGATCAATCTAAGTCAACTAATGTTTCGACGGCATAACAATACAATTTCGATATTCTCGTCAATCTCAACATCACGGTTTATCTTGCACCGCGGGTGCGCTCATCCTCCAATAGCATTTCTCATACTTTACTGGACACCAACTGCGGGTGCGGTCTCTTCCTCACCGCGGGTGCGGTCCATCACTTTTCAAAATTCTCATTTTCTGTCCATGAAACATCTCATAATCTTGTCTTATCAATTCAATAATTCTTGGGGATTACATTTCTCCCCCTCTTAGATCTGAGTTCTTCCTCGAACTCATAAGTAATCAATTCAGATATGCTAGAAGAAATGTATAATAGAGTTTAAATCAAAACTCAAATATCTGATTCCAGTCTGGAATAAGAATTCACTAAGTATAATATCATAATACTTCTCCAAATCCTTCTGACAGAATCAATCTCGTATTACTGGCTATACAACATCCGTATATGCCACTCTACAACTCATAACATATCAGTACTATCAGTTATTATCAAATATATTAATCCCAAATCAAGGATATATTCAATCTTCAGCTTCAAATACCAAGCATCATCATCTGATAGTGGTTTATTAAATCTGTTCGTCCTGAGTTATCTTCATTCTTTTCTGAATCTTCTTCAAAAGAACTTTGTAGTATTCACTGCACAATACTTCATCTGTAATTATCTCATTACCTAGTTGAAAATTTAATAGCTATTATCGTACAATACGTCACACAGTGATGATCTGTCATATCAACTAGTACTAACATCCAACACTATAGCTCTACCAAAATCTTTCAATATCTGGATACTACACTCTGACTGTCTGTCAATCTGTAAGAAATATATGAGAGAGAGCTCATGGTATATTCTGCCACAAGTACAAAATCAATCAAAATTCATAATCGGATATAATCTATTTCAACATTTTGTTCAATCTGGCCATTTTTCTGACATCGATCTTTGTCATCTGGTTATGTGTGTACATCATCTTGTACCGCTAATAGATATAGATTGAACAATCTGTCAATCATAATCATATCATGTCATAATCTGGAAGTATTGCAGTAGTCTCATTATGACAATCATCGAAATATACTCCCCATATCTAGTCAGAAATATACAAATCTTGTGATAAATCTTCTGATTTCTATCTTTCTGTCTTCATTTATTGGCGATTCAGACATGTCAGTACAAATTCTGCCAGCATTTCAGTACAAATTCTGCCACGACTGATTTAATCTGTCTATATCAAAACTGTCTGTCCGAATATTATACATTTTCAACCATCAAAATGAAGACTGAGTCCACTACTGGGTGTTTCTGACACTACCTGTCATTTCTAATTCGAACTATTCGGCACAAACAAATCTGTTAATAATATAAATTTAAAGAGAAATACCTACCTGATATTCGATTCTGACTATCGATATCAAATTCTGTTATGCAATTCTGAAACACCTGACATCACAGGATAATCATTTTCATACAGTAAAAATCACATATCTGTCACTCTGATCACGTTCTGCACTGCTGTAATTCTCGAATTCAGCTCTAATTCGGTTTGAACTGTATATGGTCTCAACGGTTCACAATAATCTGTATCAAATACGAATTCAGAATCATAGTACTATCACATCATATTCGAAATATCAATAATCTATACTGATCTAGTGAGTTCAGTAAACTCATAAAACGGCAATTTCTGGCAATATTGTCAATTCTGACTAATCATTAACATCTTCATGTCATCCTGAACAACTGCTACATACCATCTGCAAATATAATATGCCCTCAAACAATACAAGTTGTCTCAAATACTGTTTTAAAACAATAACAATACTCAAGCCGATACAAGACAACAATCGTATACGATAATCTGTCAACTCAGATCAAAAATAAATTTCTGACATTTCTGACATCTCTGAAATTTCTGATGTTTCGGATCTTTCTGATATCGGTATCATTCTCTGGCACTGATCCTGATCTCAACTGTGTCAAAATCAATCGGTATACTAACTTCAGATATTGCATACTCTGAATACAATCTGTTTAAATCAGGGTTCATATCTGAATAACTTCTGTATACAATAATCACAGTTATCAGAATATCCAATGCAATCTTCAAATACTCTATTCAATCAATCAGACGCTACTAATATATCCAATATCATAGATATAACGAGCATAAAATCATTAGAATACTTCTGAACACAAATTCCTCAATCCATAATCAGAACTGAAGTATTTCAAATAGAAGCATTTAATCAAATGTACTCTTGGTCATTACTCTTCTACTGCTTATTCAATTATTTCAATTCATTCAATGTCATTCTGCACATTCCATATCATTCTGTACTGAATTCTGATAAAACAAACAGTACCTGATCTCGATTCAATTCTAAAATCTATCTTTCTGATATAAAGCAAATCTGAAATCTTATCTGGGCTACATCATCCAATTCATACATCACTGGCAAATCTGCCAATGCTAGGCTCGATTTCAGTACATCTACTGAATACATAAGGATACCATCTGTTCCTTTCTGTAAAAATCGAGTCATAGATAATCTAAATATCACAGGAATTCTAAATCTAGAATACTCACAGCAGCTTCCAGCAGCAAGATATTCTGCTTCAGTTGTGGAAGTTGCTATGGATGTTTGCTTCTTACTGAACCAAGAGATCAGTATGTCTCCTAGAAACTGACATGATCCACTTGTACTTTTTCGATCAAGCTTGCATCCTGCATAATCTGCATCTGAATATCCAACTAAATTGAAAGATGAATCTTTAGAATACCATAATCCAACATTTTGTGTGCCCTTAAGATATTTCAAAATATGCTTGGCAGCAGTAAAATGTGATTGCATAGGATTTGCTTGAAATCTAGCACACATGCATACAGCAAATACAATATCAGGACGACTAGCAGTTAGGTACAATAATGAACCTATTAGACCTCTGTAAAGTGTCGTCTCAACTGATATTCCCCCTTGATCAGTGTCTAATTTAACTGATGAGCTCATGGGAGTGCTTGCAGCTGAACATGATTCCATTCCAAATTTCATCAGCAATTCCTTAGTGTATTTAGTTTGACTGATAAAAGTTCCTGAATCCAGTTGCTTCACTTGTAAACCGAGGAAGAATGTCAGTTCACTCATCATGCTCATTTCGAACTTATCCTGCATTAACTTAGCAAACTTCTCGCATAATTTGGGGTTAGTTGACCCAAAAATAATGTCATCAACATAAATTTGAATGAGTAGAATATGATCATTCTTAGAAAATTTGAATAAGGTCTTATCAACTGATCCAACAGAAAAATCGTGATCAGTTAGAAATTTTGAAAGAGTTTCATACCAAGCTCTTGGAGTTTGTTTAAGACCATATAGGGCTTTGTTCAAATGATATACATGATCGGGAAGGTGATGATTGACAAAACCTGGAGGTTGTTCAACGTAGACTTCTTCCTGCAACTGGCCATTCACAAATACACTCTTCACATCCATTTGATAGACTTTGAAGTTCTTGAATGAAGCATAGGCAAGGAATATCCTGATTGCCTCCAGTCTTGCAACTGGTGCATATGTCTCATCATAATCAATTCCTTCTTCCTGCCTATATCCTTGTGCTACTAGCCTTGCTTTGTTATGCACAACTGAACCATCTTCGTTTAGTTTGTTCCTGTACACCTATTTTGTACCTATAACAGTTTTCGAAATTGGTCTTGGAACTAAGTTCCAGACATTGTTATGGATAAAGTGATTTAGCTCTTCTTGCATTGCATTTATCCAGTTTGGATCAGCAAGAGCTTCATCAGTCTTTTTGGGTTCTAGTTGTGATACGAAAGCTGAATGAATAAATAGATTGAGCATCTGATTTCTTGTTCTTACTGGATCAGATGGTTTACCTATTACCAACTCTGGAGGATGTGATTTCTTCCATCTGAGTTCAGCATTTATTGCTTCTAAATCAGAATTGCTTCTGTGGGTAACTGAACATTTTCAGTTTCAGTTGGAGCGGTTTCAGTTGGTAATTGAATGTCATTTGGTTGCTCTATTAACTAATCATTAGGAACAACTTCTGGTTCTTCTGGTTGATCCAATACTTCTGGTTGATCCAATACTTCTGGTTCGGATGTTTGGAGGTTGCTTTGATTGATATTGACGTCTTCTTCATCATCATCATCCAAGCTTATATCTGTAAATCTATCAGCTAGCTCAACTTGATCAGTTGACTTATCAGTTAGTACAGTTTCATCAAAAACAACATGAATAGATTCCTCAATATTTAAAGTATTTTTGTTGAAGATTCTATAAGCTTTACTCACTGAAGAATAACCAAGAAATATTCCTTCTGCAGATTTAGCATCAAAGGCTTTTAAATGAGTTTTACCATTGACAAGTATAAAACATCTGCAGCCGAATATTTTAAAGTAGGACACCACACTTTTTCTTCCATGCCAGATCTCATACGGTGTTTTCATATGATTCTTATTAATCATTGATCTGTTTTGAGTGTAACACGCAGTGTTCACTGCCTCTGCCCAAAACCTTTGAGAGATACCAGAATAAGCAAGCATTGTTCTAGCAGTCTCTTTGAGGGTCCGATTTCTCCTTTCAGCTACACCATTTTGCTGAGGAGTTCTAGCTGCTGAGAGCTCATGCTTAATTCCGGCATTCTCTAAATAATTTGAAAGAATTTGATTGATAAACTCAGTTCCTCGATCAGATCTGATTCTATCAATTCCAACTGATTTTTCATTTAATAATCTTTTGAAAAGCTTAATCAGTTGAGCAGCAGTTTGGTCTTTGGACTTGAGAAATATAACCCAAGTGAATCTTGAAAAATAATCATCTACAACCACCAAGGTGTATTTCATTGAGCAGCAGTTTGGTCTTTGGACTTGAGAAATATAACCCAAGTGAATCTTGAAAAATAATCATCTACAACCACCAAGGTGTATTTCATTCCCCCTAAGCTCATGACTGGTATTAGACCAAATAGATCCATATGTAACAGCTCTAAGCATCGGGAAGAAGATTTACGACCCTTGTTCTTAAAAGAAGATTTGATTTGTTCACCAAACTGACATGTTGAACAAATTTTGTCTTTGATAAAATCCATTTTGGGCAGTCCAGTAACAAGATCGTGGTTACTCAAAAATGCAATAGACTTGAAATTCAGGTGGTTTAATCTCTTATGCCACAACCAGTTTTTAGAAGATTTTGAAGTAATAAAACATATTGGTGCATAAGGTTGATCATTCCAACTGACTTTGTAAGTGTTTCCACACCTTTTGCCAGTTAGGATGATCTCTTCAGTTGAGTTTTTGACTGAACAAGAATGTTTGTCAAACTGAACTGAGAATCCATTATCGCATAACTGACTGATACTGATCAGATTATACTTAAGAATCTCAACTAATAATACATCATTAATGGTGAAGTTACCATGGATAAGCTTACCCTTACCCACAGTTTTACCTTTAGAATTATCTCCAAAACTGATGTTTGGTCCAGTGTATTTGACCAGTTGAGATAATAAATTTGAATCTCCTGTCATGTGGCGTGAACATCCACTATCCAAGTACCATGTAGATTCAATGCTTGTACCTGTTACCTACAATCACACATAAGATAAGATTTTGGTACCCTTTTTCTATTTGGGTCCAAAGTTTATTAGTCCTTTAGGAATCCAGACTTGGATCAGTCTAACTGACCATCCAGTTGCTGTATTCCAGATGGTCTTTCCCTGTTTTTGTGTGCTTGATGTATGGTGTGCAGGAGATACAACATGTGATTTGCCCTTTTTCAACTTATTGTTCAGCTAGTATCTTTTCTGAACTGGCTTACTGTTGTAGTAATTTGAGTAACCATTTGAGTAATTTTTGCTAAAAATTTTTGGTTGCTGACTTCGAGAGTCAGTCACAACTTTTGGGCTATAACCAATTCCACATCTTTTGCCCTTGTTCATACTTTGAGTTAGTTGTTCAATCAGTTTACTCGGCTCAGCTTGTTCTTGTACCATAACTGATTTTACAAAGTGAATGTATTTCCATTTGTTTATATTCAGTTTTGGCTGAGTATCTTTGGAAGACGAATCATCTTTATTACAAAATCCTAAACAAGTTTTATCAGTAACTGATTTCTGAGAATTCTGTATATCAGTTAAAGCATCAGACGATTTGTTCCAAGCCTGAATAAGCTCAGTGTGCTTTGAATTTTCAAGCAACAACTTTTGAATCATTAATTGATCACTGCTTCTTTCATTTCTGAGCTCAGCAATTTCCCTTTTCAGACTCAACATATCAACTGATTCATCAAGTTTTGTTTTATCGTCTTTGGGATCATTTTGCTTCGCTCTGGCTTTTTCAAAAGATAAAGCAAGCTTTTGATACTCATTAACCATGTCATGCAATGTCGAAATAAGTTCTTCTCTGGTAAAATCAGTTGAACTAAAATCAAATACCTGTTGACTGCTGGACTCTAGTTCTGTATCAGAAGCCATCAGACATTTTACTTCTTCTTCATTGTCAATAGAACTGCATGAAGTTTCTGGTTCTGATTCCTCGCTGTCAGTGTCTGCCCATTTGGCTTTGCTATCTTCAGCTAGGAGTACTTCATGTTTCTTTCTGTAAGGCTTCTTGTCGTCCTTAGATCTCCTCTTGTGCTCATACACTTTCTTTTTTCTTTCAGTTGAAACTTGACTGTCCTTCTTAGGTTTGGGACAGTCAGTAATATAATGACTTGGTTTGCCACAGTTGTAGCATGCATTTGATTCTTCTCTGGAGTTGTTTCTTTGATATTGTTTCTGAAAATTCCCTTTATTCTTCCTCATGAATCTTCCAAACTTCTTAATGAACAATGACATGGCATCATTGCTTAGTTGATCATCAGCTTTCTCAACTGAACCAGTTGGTTCTGTTCTTACAGCAGTTAAGGTAGTAGTAGCTGCTGGAGTAGATGGTTCTCCTTCTCGAGTTTGTAGTTCGAACTCGTATGCTTTCAAATCAGCAAATAGGTCATGAAGCTCAACTTTGTTCAGATCCTTGGATTCCCTCATGGCCATGGTCTTCACATACCACTCCTTGGGAAGACCTCTGATTATCTTCATTGCAACTTCTTTGTTTAAGTATACTTTTCCAAGTGCATTTAGTTCATTGATGATGCAGCTGGTTCTTTCATCATAATCATGCATCGTTTCACCAACTTTCATTCTGATGTTGTCGAACTTCTGCATAGCAACATAAAGTTTATTTTCTTTGGTTTGTTCGTTGCCTTCGCAAAGCTGAATTAACTTCTCCCAAATCTCTTTGGCTGTCTTGCACATCTTGATTTTACTGAACGTTACTTTGTCCAGTGTTTTATACAATATGTCCTTTGCTACATTGTCTAGATTTGCTTTCTTTTTGTCCTCAGTAGTCCACTCATCTCTGGGCTTTTCTAAACGATGAGGTGCCCCATCAGTAATGGCAACAGCTGTATTGGCTTTCAAAATCTTCATGGGTCCGTCAGTTATAACGTACCACATATCATCATCTTGTGCAGCTAGGTGAGCCTGCATCCTGATCTTCCAATCGTCAAAGTCTTCTCTTGAGAACATAGGAATCTTGTTGAATGAAGACATAATGAACAGTGTGAGTATAGATAATCTTTGATAGGATATTACTTGCTCTGATACCACTTGAAAGGATCGGTTAATCGAATAAAGAGTGTTTAGAAGGGGGGGGGGGGGTTGAATAAACACTGCTCGTTTTTAAATATTCTTCGACAATATGAGTTCAGTTTTGTTGTAAACTGTAACTAGATATCCTATCGGTCAATAAAAATCAGTTGAACTGAATAAAACAGTTGCGGAAAATAAACTGACTGAAAGATAGAGTATCTAACTAAAAAATGATAACTGAAGTAATGACACAATATGTTTCTGGATGTTCAGAGACTTGAATAACTCCTACGTCACCCCTTCTATCACGAAGATAGGATATCCACTAAAAGACTTTGATCAAATACAGGACACTGTACTGACCCACTTCAGTTTGGACTTATCACTTTACCAAAACTAAAACTCTTAGTATACAACACTTTTATAGATCGTAACTGATCTTAGCACAACTTAGAAAATCTATCAACGAATACAAAGTGCTATTTAAGCTCGAGAATGTAGTCTTTAATACTACTGATATGACTGATAAGCGTGAGCTTTGATTTCTGAATGTGAGTAGATATTTTTTCAGCGTAACAGCAAGTAGAATGAGAAAACTGAAAGTCGGGGGTTTCTTCAGTTGCTGTCTTCGACTATTTATAGGCTCTCCTCTCAACGGTGATATTAAAGAAAGTTTGAATATTCTAACCGTTGATTGCCACGTCGATATATTCTGACAATAGTACACTGTTCATTATGTAATGCGGCGTTTCACTACTAGTTGCGGGTAAATGTACTATTTGTCGGTTGTCGCTTTCAACTGATGATGTGTACTGCTGAGAGATCAGCTGGTAAAGAATTAGTTGCCAAGAATGAACTTCAGTTGTATCGAACAGTTGACTAAGTTCAGTAGATGACGTGTTCAGTTGATGATCAGTTCAGTTGCTTAGTTCAGTTGGTAAGTCTTTTTGTCAAAACACCGGAATTTAGTTTCCAACATTCTTACTCTATCTTTGTTTAGTTTAACTGATGAGCTTATTAGGGTTTCTGCTGTGGAATATATTTTCATTCCAAATTTCATTAGTAGTTCCTTATGTAGTTTGTTTGAAATATGTAAATATCATTATCCAATCTCACTTGCATGCCAAGAAATAATGTCATTTCACCTATTATACTCATTTCAAATTTTTCTTGCATCAATTTAGAAAACTTTTCAAACTGTTTTAGGTTATTGACCCAAAAATAATGTTGTAGCGTACCGTACTTTTGAACATACTTAAAATTTGCGGAAAAATAAATTTTCTTTCTTAAATAATTAAACTTCTCTCAAAATACACTTGTAAATAAAATTCTTGATCAAATATTTGAAATGTAAACGAACTTGCAACAAGTACTTGTTTAAAACAACATAAAGAAATTCGTTAAAATCAGATTAAATGAGTTCAACATGCATAAAAATCCTTAAAACTTAAGCGGTCTTCGGGTTAGTCCTCCCGCCAGTCCGAGTCATCTCACTGATCTCCGCCTCTCATCTCCTCAAACTCGTCCTCACCTGCATCGATCAAGTCTTGTGAGTTTAAAGGCTCAACACGTCAGCAAGTAAAAGCATAACATCAGATGCCAGCAGGGATACTTAAGCCACTCCCTATTCTTGAGTGGAAATGTGATAATATCACCATGGATTTTGTTGTTGGATTGCCGAGGTTAGTCAGAGGATCTAATGCCATTTGGGTTATAGTGGATCAACATACTAAATTGGCACACTTCTTACCCGTGAAGACGACTTTCTCCATGACTCAGTATGCAGAGCTCTATATCCCGGAGATAGTCTGAATGCACGGAATCCCTCTAGGACAAACCTCTGAATCTCTGACTGAATAAATCTATGCGCTGACAGCTGTGCTACGACTGCTACTTTCCTGCTCAAATAATCTGCCACAACATTAGCTTTCCCCGAATGGTAGCTAATTTCACAATCGTAGTTTTTTACTAACTCCAACCACCGTCTTTGACTCATGTTCAGTTATTTCTGCGTGAAAAAGTACTTGAGACTCTTGTGATCAGTGAAATGTAAACAAACTTGCAATGAGTACTTGTTTAAAAAAACATAAAGTAATTGCAATAAAAATCAGAGTAAAATTTTTTTATCATGCATAAAACTCTTGAAACTGAAGCGGTCCTCGGGTTAGGCCTCCGCACAGTCCGAGCCAACTTACTGATCCCCGCCTCTTGTATCCTGAAACTCGTCCTTACCTGCGTCGATTAAGTCTAGTAAGTCTAAAGACTCAAGATGTATAAACTTAGAACATCAAGTAATACACAATAAAACCACATGTATTTTAAAATAGTACATACATAATTAAAATCTGAGCATACTTACATAGATATAGACGTGCCATCATTTCATAAACTTTTTCATAAAAGTGCTTGCATCATATATACTTAAACATGCATCATCATCATCATCATCATCATTTTGCGTAGAGATATGTTTCCAAGCAAGTGACCCATACTTATTATGCCAGATCAGACTAAACCACAATATTGGGCTGGCAGGGATGCCCACTGCCACATGCATAAGATCCTCGGTCACACTTTACCAGGTGGATTGGTCTCTGGTCACGCTTTACCGCTTCCCAATCCTAATCATAACCCGGTCGTAATTTAGCAGGGTGGAGAGGTCCCCAGACACATTCTCCGGCTTCCAAACACATTCATAATTGGTCACAAGACAACACATACCTTAAAAACATAAAACATTTGCTTTACACGTCAAACATACTAATACATTATGCATGCCATCCCAAGACAAAAATTAATTTTTTTTTTTCAGAAAGCTTGGCACTCGGGCGGAAAAACCTCGCGCCCGAGCGCCGGCCTGCGGCACACGAAAAAAACCTTTTTTTTAATTTAACAGTTTGAGCAGTCACATGAAAATGATCATAACTCACTCGTCTCTTGTCCAAAAATTACGAATTTACCGTCAAATCGAAGTTATCAAAAAGTACTACATTTTATATGTTGAAAGTTGTTTCCAGAAAACCGACCAAAAATTTGCAGGATTCGAAATGACAGCAGACTCGATTTTGGAGATCTAAAAACTTGTTCAAAATCGTTTCAAACATTATTGCTCAAACTTTGCATAACATAAACGGATTTTTCCACACAATATGAATCAAAATATTTACTACGACAATATCAATGCAAAAAATGAAAGAATATACATGTCTTTGTGTCTAAAAGCTCGAAGATAACGAATACCGACGCGGTGGATTGCGGGAGATGACCAAGAATGCGTGCTACACGATTCTTGCCCGAATAAGGGACGTAAATCACCAGAAATTTGCAAGGAGAAATGTGGTTGCTGAAAGAACTCTCAAGAACCCTAGCCACTCGCATATTTTGCAATGTGTGTGTGTGTGTGTTGTGCGTGTGCGTGAGTGTGTATTAGATTAGGTAGGAATTTTTGCTTAATCAACTAATTAGGGGCTAAAAGTGCTTAATTAAATAATTAATGATAAAATAACAATATTCTAATTATTTAATCCCACTCAAAGATTTATTACAAATAAATTTTAAAGATTAAAATCTCCCAATATTCAAATTAGTATTTTAAAAGCTTAAAATCTTAAATCACCTAATAAATAAAATTAGACTTTAAAATGTTAAAAATTCCATAAATCATTTAAAATATCAATTTCCTAGACTTGAAATAAAATACCACATTTTCATAAATCGTCTAAAACGTTACCGGTCTCTTTTCTCGATCCTGCATCGATTATTCGTCTGAAACATAAAACTCAAGAAAATATTTTAATGTGCTTCACTTAACATGTAATGATTTAAACTAATGCAAATCATAAATCATACATCGCTAAAAATCAATTTAAAAATTAAATAAATAATTTGACAATTTAACGTACTAATTTGGGGCTCTACAACTCCTCCCCCACTTAAATAATTTTCGTCCTCGAAATTAAATTTTACCAAACAATTATGGGTAGCAACTTCTCATATCTTCTTCGGCCTCCCAAGTTGACTCCTCCACTGATTGATTCAGCCACTGGACTTTGACCAACTTTGTTACTTTGTTCCGAAGTCTCCGCTCTTGTCTGTCTAGAATTCGGATAGGTCTTTCCTCATATGAGAGATCTGGAGCAATCTGCAACAGCTCATAACTCAAAACATGTGAAGGATTTGCCACATACTTCCTCAGCATCGAAACATGGAATACATTGTGTACTCTAGCTATATTCAGTGGTAGGGGTACACGATAAGCAAGTGTCCCAACCTTGTCAAGAATTTTAAATGGCCCTATGAATCTCGAACTCAGCTTGCCTCTCTTCCCAAACCTCATAACACCCTTCATGTGTGCTATCTTTATGAATATGTGATCTCCTACGGAAAATTCGAGATCCATTCTCCTCTTGTCAGCATAACTCTTTTGGCGACTTTAGGCGGTCTTCATCCTATCTCAGATCTTGACCACCATCTTTGCAGTCTACTGAACAATCTCTGGGCCAAGTTCTGATCTCTCACCGACTTCTTCCAAATTAATCGGCGATCTGCACTTCCTTCCATACAGTGATTCGTAGGGAGCCATACCTATAGATGATTGGAAACTGTTGTTTTAAATAAATTCCATTAAGGGTAGTTTCGATTTCCAATTCCCATGGAAATCAATCACACGTTCTCGCAACAAATCTTCCAATATCTGAATCACTAGCTCAGACTGGTCAACTTTCTGAGGGTGAAATGTTGTACTTAATAGCAACTTTGTATCCATAGCTGAATGTAAACTCTTCCAAAAGGACGAAGTGAATCTTAGGTCCCTGTCAGATACAATAGAAACTGGGATTCCGTGCATTTGGTCTATCTCTCGAATATGGAGCTCTGCATACTGAAATTCGTAATTTTAGGACAAGAGACGACTAAATTATGATCATTTTCGTGTGACTGCTCAAACTGTGATATTACAAAAAAAGGTGTTTTTCGTGTGCCGGCGCTCGGGCGTGAGTTTTTACCGCTCGAGTGCCAAGCTTTCTGAAAAAAAAAAAATTTTGTCTTGAGTATATTTGACGTGCAAAGAAAATGCTTTATGTTTTTGAGGTATGCGAATTGTCTTATGACCAATTATGAACGGTTTTGGAGCCGAAGAACGTGTCCGGGGACCTCTCCACCCCGATAAAGAATGACCGGGTTATGATCAGGATTGGGAAGCGGTAAAGCATGACTAGAGACCAATCCACCCGGTAAAGCATGATCGGGGATCTTATGTATATGGTAGTGGACATTCCTGTCAACCCAGTACTGTGGTTTAGTCTGATCAGGCGCAATATGTATGGGTCACTTGCTTGGAAACATATCTCTACGCAAAATGATGATGATTATGCATGTTTAAGTATGTACGATTCAAGCACATTTATGAAATGATGGCACATCTATATTTATGTAAGTATGCTCATAGTTTAAATATCTATGTGCTATTTTAAAAGGCATGTGGTTTTATTATGTATTACTTGTTGTTACACTTGATCGATGCAGATGAGGACGAGTTTGAGGAGACGACCTGTGGGGATCAGGGCTCGGACAGTGCGAAGGCCTAACCCGAGGACTGCTTCAGTTTCGAGAATTTTATGCATGATAAAATTGTTTACTCTGATTTTTATTGAAATTACTTTATGTTGTTTTAAACAAGTACTCATTGGCCTTTCTAAGATCTTCAGATAGACACAATGTGTCGTACACGCTTAGCTAGGAGGGTCTTAGTTTGTTTACATTTCAAATATTTGTTCAAGCATTTTATTTTTATGGAATTTTGGAGTTGAATTACTTATTTAAGAAAATTTTTTATGTACACATTAAGTATGTTTAAAAATATGGTACGTTACAAATGTCATCAACTTAAATTTACGCTAATAAATTATGATCTCTTTTAGTAAAATTAACTAGAGTGTTATCCATTAGCGCCTATAATGAAATCATGTTCAATAAGAAACATAGATAATGTGTTATACCAAGCTCTTGGAGCATGTTTTAGACCATATAAAGCTTTGTTGAGTTTATCAACATGATCCGAAAATAAATGGTTGATAAAACTTGGTGGTTATCCATTCAAGAATGCACTCTTTACAACTATTTGAGAAATTTGAAGTTCTTATAAGAGGAAAATGCAAGGAATATCCTGAAAGCTCCGTTCTGGCTACTGGAGAAAAATTTTCATTAAAGTTAATTCCTTCTTCTTGTCTAAATCCTTGAGCAACTAATTTTGCTTTGTTCTTTACTACTATGTCATCTTCATTAAGTTTGTTCTTGTGCCTTGGCACTAAGTTCCAGATAGCATTTCTAGTAAACTGGGTTAGTTCTTCTTGCATAACACAATGCAATTATTATCAATTAAAAATTCATCAATCTTTTTAGGTTCAATGTTAGAAATTAAAGTAGAGTATAAAAGTAGATTGAGCATTTGTTCTCTGATTTTCCCTGGAGCATATGTATTGCCTATTACTAATCCAGGTGGATGATTGTTGTTCCATCTATAATGGAGTTTATCAATGTTGTTATGTGGAACTGAATCAATTGGTGGTGCTCAGTTTTGTTGGCATCCGTTAAGAAGACTTCAAATTGGTTGGCTTCACTTTGATTTTCAATTGTTCTTTCCGCATCAGCAAACTAGTCAGAAGGAGTACTATCTTGTTCAACTGATTGATCAAACATCCCAGGCTATGGAGATTGAAGTGTTTTTTGTTAATATAGACCTTATCTTCACTCTCATCTTCCATAGTGATCTCTTCAAATCTATTGACCAGTTCAGCTGGATCAGTTGTCTGGTCAGTTGTCACTGTTTCATCAAAAACAATGTGAACATATCCTTAAACATTTAAAGTTCTTTTGTCAAATAACCGATAAGATTTGCTAATTGAAAAATAACCAAGACATTTACCCTAATCTGACTTAAAATCAAAAGCAGTCATATATTTTTTACCATTACTGTCGATAAAACATGTGCAACCAAAGATTTTTAAATAGGATATCATAGGTGGTTTGCCATGCCATATCTCATATGGTGTCTTGCCATGATTCTTGTTAATCATTGATCTGTTCTGACTATAGCATGAAGTGTTCACTGTCTCATCCCAGAACCTTTGAGAAATACCAGCATCAGTAAGCATTGTTCTAGCAGTCTCTTTAAGATTTTGATTATTTCTCTCAGCAAATCCATTTTGTTGAGGTGTTCTAGTCACAGAGAAATTATACCTGATTCCACGGCTTTATAAAAAAGTAGAAAATTTTGTTTGACGAGTTTAGTTCCTTTATCTGATCATATTTTGTCAATCTTTTTTTTATTTATTATTCAAAGTTATTTTAAAAATTTCGATCGATTGAACATCAGTTTAGTCTTTGAATTTTAAAAATATTACACAGGTAAATCTTGAGAAGTCGTCAACAATGACTAGAGTATATTTCATTCCCCCTAAGTTCATAAATGAGATATTATCAAATAAGTCTATATGCAATATTTTTAAGCTTAGGATTGAAGAGTTACACCTTTTGTTCTTAAAAGGTGACCTAACTTGCTTTCAAAACTGACAAGTTGAACAAACTTTATACTTGAAAATTTCAATTTTGGGCAAACCAGTGACCACATCATTCTTGCTCAAATTTTTTATGGCTTTTAAATTTAAATGGTTTAATCTCTTGTGCCACAACTAGTTCTTGGCTAAGTTAAAAACAATGAAACACACTGGTTCACTAGATTGAGTAGTCCAACTGATTTTGTATGTATTTCCACATCTGTCACCTATCATTATAATGCATCCAGAATATCTTTGTGATAAGGGCAAATTTTGCACTTAAATTACCCAATAAATTGGCATGGATTATGATAGTGTCGACGGAATTATGCGTTTTTGGTTGTTTTGAGTGTCATTGCAGGAACCTATTAAATATATGTATATGGAAGCTAAATGGAATGAAAATGGAAGCTCGAAGAAGAATGAATGATGTTTGGGGTAGCAACATTTGCACCCCAGCTCAGGAAGCAAGCGCGACCACACACGCCAAGGAAGATGAGAACTTAAAGACAGAAGCTAACGCGCAACGGCGAGATATGCCAATGCACCCATAACCACAGAACCTTACGAGAACTGCAGAGGTCGCGTGCACCTACGCAAGGAGGACGTGCAGTCGCGTGTGACGAGGCATGTAGAAAGGAAATTGTGCGGACATAGCAACTATAAAAGGACTGAAACCTAGGTCACGGGGAGGAAAAAACACACAGGAAAATTTTGAGAGAACATGAGAGAAGGAATGGATGGGGAAGAACAAGGACCGAAGATCGAAGAACGCATATTCCAGAGACGAAGATGCGACTCGACTTGTTCTCTTTGCTTATTCTCTGCTTCTAGTTGCCTAATTTTATGAGTTTATTGGCAAAACACATGTTTTGTTTTAATTTGTATTTTTCCATGAACTAATTTATTCGGTCTAGAGGACGATGTAGTTTGGTCAAACATATACTTAGGAATTGTTGATTTATATATGAAAATTTCTTCTTGGTTTATTTATATTTATCGGATTTTATTACATTCAATTATTTGATTACCAAAATTGTTGGATATCTGCCACTCGGGAGATGAGATTTTGAGTCAGATCATAGAAAAATATATCATTGGTATCTATAAAGTTTGGAAGGCCTATAATTCCACTTAACCCATTAAATTAATTGTTGTTCTATTGAAATTATTTAAGATTTGATTTTCAATAGAGATATTGAAATTGATCTTAGATATTTAATTTATACATTTCACTTTGGAAATGGATAGGAATATTTGAGAATTCTTGGGTAGTAAACGTGTTGAATTTGTGAATATAAATGTTAATGGTGATTTAATGTATTGAAGACCAACTAAAATCGCACCTCTAGATTCATATTCTTATTGATTTTAAATCGTTTGTGTGCTTGAGGTAATTTCAGTCTATAATTAATTATCTAAACCCATTTTATTTTTCTAAATAAAGTTTGACTATTCTAACTATGGTAATTAATATATTATTAAATTATACTCCTTCAGGGTACGATATATATGCTCCTTCAGATCCACATATTCATTTGCAGACATTCTTAGAGAGTACGGAAACTTTGAAAATTATTAATGTGTCTGAAGATGTTAATAGATTGCATTTTTTTCATTTTCTCTTATGGGCCAAGCAAGGGGTTGGCTTCAATCGCTACCCCTGGGAAGCATCATCACATGTCAGGACTCGGCAACAAAAATTTTTGCAAAATATTTTTCACATGCCAAATCTGCCCAATTGCAGATTGAGATCAACACCTTCCGGCAGAATGGTGAACGAATTTGAGCAACTTTATGAGAACTGGGAGCATTATAAAGAACTAATTAGAAGGTGGTACGATTTTTGCTAAATCTCCCGACCAAGTGTATGACCTACTTGAGTAGATGATCATCAACAGCTATCAGTGGCCTAATGAGAGATCCGGAGCAAAGAAGATGACTGGATTATCCGCTGTGGATCCAATCACGTCGCTTACTACTCAAGTATCTACTCTGACCACAAAGATCGCAGCCATGAAAAAAAGAGGTTAGTCTACGTTTGATGTAGTGACTATGGCCACAAAAGAAAATCATAGCGTGGAGGAAGCATAGTACATTACCAAAAACAACCATAGGTATGCATACTATCAAGGTAACCATGTCCCTAATCAATATCATCGTAGTTGACGCAACCATAAAAAAATTTCTTATGCCAACAAAAAGAATGTGAGAAATCCTTATTTGGGATTCCAATAAATATGATGAAGGGAAACTCGCCATGGAAGATTTAGTTGGGACATTTGTAGCTGAATTAAGTAAAAGTATGATAAATAATGAATCTCCTATCGACAAAATTGAGACACATATAGGAAGCATGGGATGTAAATCCAAAATACAATAACGTAATCCAACTGCATGCAAATCTAAAGAAAATATAAAATGATTAAATTAAACGATTTTAATGGCATGAATTAATTATGATGTGCATGATTACATGTTTAAAATATGATTTTATGTTAGAATGCATAAAACAGTGTTTTAAAGGTCATGCGAGACGCGGTCGAGGAATGGAGACCGGGGACCATATGAGGGAAAATAATTTATTAAATACTTATTTTTAATTGCTTATATGATGTATTTTAAATGGAATTTTTGAAAATAAGGTGTTTTTATACGACGAGTCGTATTTGAAACTGGTAATCGATTTTCGATAAAAATAGAGACTTTTTGAGAACTCGGCTAATATTTTCGCAAATTTTCTTTAATTTTTTTTAAAATATTATGTTGGAAACTAAATTCTGGAGTTTGACAAAACATAAAATCAACTAATACATGAAAGCATATTCGGCAGCTGAACATTCAACTAAAATCAGTTGACACAAACTGATCAGTTGAAGATACCTCGGGAAAGATCATTCAACAGACAAAAAGACATATCAGACAGCAACTGAATATGGAAAGCCGCACTGCATAGAAAAACGTATTTCGGCTATTGAGATTAATACGCCGTCTTACAATAAATGATGAAGCGGCAATCAAGAACTTTGTCCAAGAAATGATAAGGTGGCAATCAACGGATACGAGAATTTGAAATTACCATTGAAAGATAAATCTATAAATATGACTAAAGAGCAGTTGACAGACACACGATTGACCAATCTCAAACTTGCCATTACTTTGTCAAAATCTTAGCTCACACTTATTAGATCTATTCGTAGCAATCAAGGCTACACATTGAGCAAACTAGCACTCTGAAATATTGATAATTCGATAAGTGCTAAGTCTAGTTACTTACAGAGATCATTGTATTATACTAAGAGTTTCAGTTCAGGCAATAGATAAGTCCTAACTGAAGTGGGTCTGTACAAGCGTTGTACTCGATCAAAGTCTTTTAGTGAACAACCTATCTTTGTGATAGAAGGGGTGACGTAGGAGTTATTCAATTCTCCGAACATCCAGAAACATATTGTGTTATCTTTACTTCAGCTTTTTATTTCCAGTCAGATATTCTATCTTTCAATCAGTTTATTTTCCGCAACTGCTTATTCAGTTTAACTGATTGATATTGACCGACGGGATACTTAGTTCAGTTTGTAACAAAACTGAACTACCTTTTTCGAAAAACATTTAAATTCCTAGAAGTGTTTATTCAACCCCCCTTCTAAACACTCTTTAGTCAATAACCGATCCTAACAAGTGGTATCAGAGCAAGGCATATCCTGTCAAAGATTATCTATCCTCAATTTAATCACTATGTTTTCATTCAATAAGATCCAATGTTCTCCAGGGAAGATTTTGATGATTGGAAAATCAGAATGCAGGCTCATCTAGCTGCACAAGACGATGACATGTGGTATGTCATAACTGACGGACCCATGAAAATTTTGAAAGCAAACACAGTTGTTGCTATTACTGAAGGGGCACCTCACCGAATTGAAAAGCCTCGAGATGAGTGGACTACAGAGGACAAAAGAAAGGCAAATCTAGACAATGTTGCAAAAGACATATTGTATAAGACACTGGACAAAGTCACATTCAGTAAGATCAAAATGTGCAAAACCGCCAAAGAAATTTGGGAGAAGTTAATTCAACTTTGTGAAGGAAATGATCAAACAAAAGAAAACAAACTTTCAGTTGCCATGCAGAATTTCGACAACATCAGAATGAAGATGGGAGAAACAATGGATGAGTATGATGAAAGAACAAGTTGTATCATCAACGAACTAAATGCACTTGGAAAAGTATATACAAATAAAGAAGTAGCGTTGAAAGTAATCAGAGGACTTCCCAAAGAATGGGATGTCAAAACTATGGCAATGAGGGAATCCAAAGATCTTAACAAAGTTGAACTTCATGATTTATTTGCAGATCTAAAAGCATATGAGTTTGAACTTCAAACTCGAGAAGGAGAACCATCTACTCCAGCAGCAACTACCGCCTTGACTGCTGTTAGAAATGAATCAACTGGTTCAGTTGAGAAAAATGCTGATCAGCTGAGAAATGATGCCATGTCTCTTTTCATTAAGAAATTTGGAAGATTCATGAGGAAAAATCAAGGAAATTTTCAGAAGAATTATCAAAGAAACAACTCCAGAGAAGAATCTAATGTATGTTTCAACTGTGGCAAATCCGGTCACTTTATTGCCAACTGTCCAAAGCCTAAAAAGGATAATCAAACTTCAACTGAAAGAAAGAAGAAGATGTATGAGCACAAAAGAAGATCTAAGGACGAAAAGAAGCCTTACAAGAAGAAACATGAAGTACTCCTAGCTGAAGACAGCAAAGCCAAATGGGCAGAAACTGACAGCGAAGAGTCAGATCCAGAAAGTTCTTGCAATTCAAGTGAGGATGAGGAAGAAGTAACATGTCTAATGGCAGATAACATAGAAGATCAATCAAGCTGCGAGCAGGTATTTGATTTTAGCTCTATTGATTTTACACGAGAAGAACTTATCTCAACTCTTCATGACATGGTCAATGAGTATCAAAAGCTTGATTTATCATTTGAAAAACTCAGAGCAAAGCAAGATGATCCCAAAGACAATAAAACAAAAACTGATGAATCAGTTGAAATGTTGAGTCTAAGAAGGGAGATTGCTGAACTCACTGATGAAAGAAGCAGGAATCAATCAATGATTCAAAAAATGTCGCTTGAAAATACAAAGCTCAATGAGCTCATTCAAGTTTGGAACAAATCATCTAAAGCTTTAACTAATATACAGAATTCTCAGAAATCAGTTGATGATAAAACTGGTTTAGGATTCTGTAGTAAAGATGATTTGTCTTCCCAAGATACTCAACCAAAACTGAATATGAACAAAGGGAAATATATTCACTTTGTAAAATCAGTTATGGTACAAAATCAAGAAGAGTCGAGCAAACTGATTGAACAGCCATATCAGAATATGATTAAAGGCATAAGATGTGGAATTGGATATAATCCAAAGGGTAAGACTGACTCATGGAATCAGCAACCAAAAAATCTCAGCAGAAAACATTCATATGGCTACTCAAACTACTACAACAGTAAGCCAATTCAGAAAAGATATCGGCTGAACAATCAGTTGAAAAAGAACAAAACACATGTTGTATCATCCACACACCATACACCAAGCACACACAAACAGGGAAGGACCATATGGAATACAGCAACAGGACGGTCAGTTAGACTGATTCAAGTCTGGATTCCTAAAGGACTAATCAACTTTGGACCCAAATAGAAAAGGGTACCAGAATCTTATTTTGTGTTTAATTACAGGCAATAGAAACAAGCATTGGATCAATATGGTATCTGGACAGTGGATGTTCACGACACATGACAGAAGATTCAAAATTATTGTCTCAACTGGTTAAATGCAATGGTCCAAACATCAGTTTGGGATAATTCCAAAGGTAAAACTGTGGGTAAGGGTAAGCTTATCCATGGTAACTTCACCATTAATGATATTTTATTAGTCGAGAATCTTAAGTATAATCTGATAAGCATTAGTCAGTTATGCGATAATGGATTCTCAGTTCAGTTTGACAAACACTCTTGTTCAGTCAAAAACTCAACTGAAGAGATTATTCTAGCTGGCAAAAGGTGTGGAAACACTTACAAAGTCAGCTGGAATGATCAACCTTATACACCAGTATGCTTTATTGCGTCTAAATCATCTCAAAACTGGTTGTGGCATAAACGGTTAAATCATTTAAACTTTAAATCTCTTGCCTATCTGAGTAAGCATGAACTTGTAACTGGTCTGCCCAAAATAAATTTTTCAAAAGAAAAACTTTGTTCAGCATGTCAGTATGGAAAACAAGTTCGATCCTCTTTCAAAAACAAAGGCTGTAAATCTTCATCCCGATGCTTAGAATTATTGCACATGGATCTCTTTGGTCCAATACCAGTCATGAGCTTAGGGGGAATGAAATACACTTTGGTGGTCGTAGATGACTTTTCAAGATTTACTTGGGTTATATTTCTCAAATCCAAAGACCATACTTCTGCACAACTGATTAAACTCTTCAAAAGACTTTTAAATGAAAAATCAGTTGGGATTGATCGAATCAGATCTGATCGAGGAACTGAATTCATCAATCAAACACTTTCAAACTTTTTAGAAAATACTGGAATCAAGCATGAATTCTCAGCAGCAAGAACACCTCAGCTAAACGGTGTAGCTGAACGAAGGAATCGGACTCTTAAGGAAGCTGCTAGAACGATGCTTGCTGATTCAGGCATTTCTCAAAGATTTTGGGCAGAAGCAGTAAACACTACATGCTACACTCAGAACAGATAAATGATTAATAAAAATCACAAGAAAACACCATATGAGATCTGGCATGGAAGAAAAAGCATAATCACTTACTTCAAAATATTTGGCTGTAGATGTTTTATTCATAATAATGGTAAAAATTATCTAAAAGCATTCGATGTCAAATCAGCAGAAGGAATATTCCTTGGATATTCATCAGTTAGCATAGCTTACAGAGTATTTAATAAGAAAACCTTGAATGTTGAAGAATCTGCACATGTTAACTTTGATGAAACTGCACTAATCGATAAGCCAACTGATCAAGTTGAGCTAGCTGATCGATTTACAGATATCAGTCTGGAAGATGATGACTCAGACGAAAGTTGTAATAATCAGAATATTTTTCATACACCTGAACCTGAGATATTGGATCAACCAGCTGAATTGGAAGCAAATCTTGACAATCAGTTAATGGAGCAAACTAATGGAAATCAATTATCAACTGAATCAGCTCCAACTGAAACTGAGAACATTCAGTTACCTAATGAAGAATTTGCTGGCTGTGAAGCACCCAACACTGAATTTAGATGGAATAAATCACATCCTCCAGAACTAGTAATAGGTAACCCATCTGATCCAGTAAGAACAAGAAATCAGATGCTCAATTTATTTATTCATTCAGCTTTTGTATCTCAAATCGAACCAAATAAAACTGACGAAGCTCTTGCTGATCCTAATTGGATTAATGCAATGCAAGAAGAGCTAAATCAGTTTGTTCATAACAATGTCTGGAACTTAGTTCCAAGACCAGCTTCTAAAACTGTTATAGGTACAAAGTGGGTATACAGGAACAAACTGAACGAAGACGGTTCAGTTGTGCGCAACAAAGCAAGGCTCGTAGCACAAGGCTATAGACAAGAAGAAGGGATCGATTATGATGAGACATTTGCACCAGTTGCAAGACTGGAGGCAATCAGAATATTTCTTGCCTATGCATCCTTCAAGAACTTTAAAGTCTATCAAATGGATGTGAAAAGTGCATTTCTAAATGGCCAATTGCAAGAAGAAGTTTACGTTGAACAACCTCCAGGTTTTGTCAATCATAATTTTCCTAATCACGTTTATCATTTGAACAAAGCATTATATGGTCTCAAACAAGCTCCACGAGCTTGGTATGAAACCTTATCAAAATTCCTAACTGATCATGATTTTACTGTTGGATCAGTTGATAAGACTTTGTTTAAATTCTCGAAAAATGATCATATCTTACTTGTTCAAATTTACGTTGATGATATTATATTTGGGTCAACTAACCCCAAATTATGCAAGAAATTTGCTAAGTTGATGCAGGAAAAGTTCGAAATGAGCATGATGGGTGAGCTGACATTCTTTCTTGGTTTACAAGTGAAACAACTGGACTCAGGAACATTTATCAGCCAAACCAAATATTCCAAGGAATTGCTGAAGAAATTTGGCATGGAATCTTGTTCAACAGCAAGTACTCCAATGAGCTCATCAGTTAAATTAGACACTGATCAAGGGGGAATATCAATTGAGATGACACTTTACAGAGGTTTAATAGGTTCTTTATTGTACCTAACTGCTAGTCGTCCTGATATTATGTTTGCTGTATGTATATGTGCAAGATTTCAAGCTAATCCTAAGCAATCACATTTTTCTGCTGCCAAACGTATCTTGAGATATCTTAAAGGCACGCAAAATGTTGGATTATGGTACTCAAAAGACTCATCTTTCAATTTAGTTGGCTATTCAGATGCAGATTATGCAGGATGCAAGCTTGATCGGAAAAGCACAAGTGGATCATGTCAGTTTCTAGGAGACAGACTGATCTCTTGGTTCAGTAAAAAGCAAACATTCATAGCAACTTCCACAACTGAAGCAGAATATCTTGCTGCTGGAAGCTGCTGTGCCCAACTGCTTTGGATTCAGCAACAACTGAAAGATTATGGTGTTGATGCAAAGGAGTCACCGATATTCTGTGACAACACAAGTACAATCGCTATAACATATAATCCAGTTCTTCACTCCAGAACCAAGCACATAGATGTCAGACATCACTTCATCAGGGATCATGCACTGAAGAAGAACATCAGATTGGAGTATGTATCAACGGAACAACAAGCAGCAGACATCTTCACAAAACCACTACCAGAGGCTAAGTTTTCTTATTTTCGAAACATTCTTGGTTTAATTGATTTATCTTAGATATTATTAGAAATATAACTTCTTCAACAGAATTAAATACAGAAAATAAGAACACAACAAATTAAAAATAATATTTCATTAAGAATACCAACGTTCCCAATTTACAGAAGAAATCATAGACCCAACTGTATCTAGCCATGCTCTAACCCAATCATTCAACTCATAGATTCGAACTCTAGCAAATGCCCTAGACTTCAAAATCTTATCAACAACATGCCACTCCTTCCACAGCAGTGCCTCTAAAAGACATTTATCTTCAACCAACTCTCTAACATGGCTAACCTCAAAACGAGCAAGATATTTCAATGCTCTCCTTTCCTGAGCACGAGTAGGAATGACACCACTATCACTCACATTCTTCAACTCTTGAATCTTTTCCCAGGATGTCAATACCTTTTGAAAGACATACTTCTCCATTTTCCTTTTAATTTCAGCTAAACGAGGGGCTGACTGATCAGTCACATGGACATGAGTGCTACTGCCTGTATCAGAATCAGACATATTGAAAATTTTACTGATAATATATCACATTGTGATTACTATTTATAGGAAAATGAAGAAGCCAAAGAGTTTTAAGTCATTAAATATGTCTTTCCTATTTACCAAGGACTTTAAGTTATAAGATTATTCATTAATTACTCATATTAGTTTGAATCTTATAACCAAATTATTAAAATTAATCCTTTATCAGTTTATTTGTTTATCACAACTGATATCAGTTAGCGTTTAAGTGTTTAAATCTCATAGCAGATCATTGTGCACAAAAACAAAATAAAATGACACATTAATCAAAATAAATATTTCATTCATCCATAAATATTTGACAGGATTACATGATCATAAGTTTCCTTCACACTAGCTATCCACATGTTCATCCAAACAGCTAGTGCTGAGGAAGAAGTTTTGCAGAAACCATGTGAAGATGCGATGCTGTTAAGAGTCTCCAACTCCTTACGCAACATCAATTCATAAAGGTGGCCCTCCTTGAAGGCATCCACCTCTGCAGAAATTTTTAAGTGCTCTCGCACTTCTCTCAACTGGGCCATCCGCCTAAAGGTGGTGACCCTTCCTGAGTTGTACAGAAGCTCTAACTCCTGTAACTCTTCCCAGTAGGGAAGACAGGCATAGAAGACCTTGTCTTCTATGGCAGCTTTTTGTGCCTCAAGTGAAACTGGAACGACATTTGAACTACTTGCTCCTGCCATTTCTTCTTAAAAGTTTTCTGCTGATACTTGTGACTAACTTTTCAGTCTTATTTATAGGACAAAACAAGGAAAACGAAAGGACACTTCTCTCTGTGACGTTTGATATGCCAAGCACTATACTCGTCTTTAATCATTACTGTCTATTACCGTCATTTTTCCTTAATGCATTTATTTAGGGGGAATGATGGTTTAAGAGATTAACTGAGAAGACAGTTGTTAGTGAATTCCTAACTGAAAGGACTCAGTTTTTCCTAAACTGATCGTTCAGTTGAAAATTCTACTAATCTTCTCATCAAAGTTAATAAATTAAACCTATTATATTCCAAATCAAATGACGTGACTATCTGCTAAATCATGATGAATTTAAGTTTACAACGTGTACACGTTTTTAACCGCTCAAAATTGCACACACATGGCACGCGTACATTATTTAAAAAAAAAACACAAATTATTTACGGACTGACACGTGTCCAAAAATTTGAATAGTCACGAACATATGTACAATTGCCCGCTTCATTTCAGTTCTACTTTTTGATTATACACAAACTGCCGAAAGTAAGAACAAATATCTTCTCTAAATTTCTCTTTCAGCAAATCACCCAGTACGAAATGACGACTCAGATTCCCGCTTACATGCTTAATGTTATGTCAATCAATTTTGGATCCATTTTATCTTTCGGAGATGATGAGGTCAAAAAGGTGTTTCAAAAACTCGAAAATGCTGGACTGAGAACATTTCTGGGACAATCATCGCAGGATATATATCCAAAAGAACTTCAAGATTTCTATTCCTCTGGCAAGGTTGACTCAGAAGGAATCATAAATTCTACTGTCAATCATCAGTCGCTAACTATATCTGAAGATTCTTTTGGGGAATTATTCTCTTTACCTTGTGACGGATTAGCACAACTTTAGGATGTCAAAGCTTCTGATATTGATGAAATGCAAATCCTTTTATCTGCTGATGGACGGAAAATTAAAGTTTCCGATCCTAAGAAGGAACTGAAACATGAAATTCAGTTGCTTGCTGATATAATTGCTAAAGGGCTCTTAGCAAAAGCAGGATCATTTGCTGCCCTTACATTGGAAAAGTTTCAAGCCATTACTGCTATTATGACTGATCAAAAATTCAACTGGAAACGGCTCATCTTCAACATACTGAAGAATATGTTTTTATCGTCAAAACAATCCAAGGGTTTTGCCTTACAAATCAGTTATCTTTTGAAAGTAAAAGGTTTAGTGGATGCTAACTCTGAAAGATTATCGAAATTCAAAGTGTTCAATGCAAAGAACACTATGCCACCAAAAATCAACCTGGACATTTCTCCTGCCAAATTTGTCAAGATTAAGAAAGAGATTGGAATTGATCAGGCGACTACAAAATCGGAGAAGAAAATCAAAACTCTACCTCAACGAAAGATTACTAAAAGAAAATTGATTCTGAGTACAACTGATTCAGAGAGAACTCCATCACCTCAGATTATCAAGAAAGCAAGAACTCAAAGAGTAAGGTCGGTTACTGAAGTCACCATTGCTACTGATCAGTCAATGACTACTGAGAGTCAGCAACCGATAGAAGCTGTTCCCTTGAACATCATTCCACCTGACGATTCAGCTAGAACAAAGAGGGAATCAGTTAGGGCCAAAGCTCCCTTAACTCAGATATCTCGACCAATTGGTGTCGCACCCGCACGCCCGAAAGGCATCAAGTTTGTAGAAATGGTGGATTCAACTCGAACTGGGTTAGAAATTCCACATCTCATGAGTTCTGACAAAGGAAAAGGGAAGATGATTGAAAAACCTCGACCCACAAATCCGATTCAAACCCACATTGACCTTGTTTGGGCAAAGGTTAATGATTTTGCAGCTTCAAAAATTCAGGCCTATGATGATTGGAAGGCCTACCGAACTGAAATTTTTGCTAAGAAACTGAAGAACAAATCTCAACTGAATAAATTTATTAAACTGGAAGATTATGTTCTAAAGACAGTAAAAGCAGCCTCCATTACTCTAGCTATGGAAAGGAAAACCTACTTATTTGATCAAGTGAGAGCAAAGAAGTTGGCTCATATTATCAGAAAATTGAAGAACAACTATATTCCCACAAATCCAACTGCCTATGCTGATCAAGCAGTGATCACTCAGCTAGATTCTGATTTGGTTGGGTTGCTATCTCAGATTAAATTTTGGGAAATGGATATGGAATTAGTCATTCATCAAGGAAATTCAGACACTGATGAAGAAAACGAAGATGACGAATCACTCACTGAACAGCAGCAACCATCGTCTGAACTGGCTCTTGTTACAACTGACGTACCAGTTCTAGAAAAGCTTCAGTCACCTCCTACTGAACAACAACTATACACCGAAGCTGAGCTTTCCTTTGCTAACATCGATGAGATCATTTCAGTAATCGTTCAGGATTCTCACTTGAGTAAATCTACAAATGACAATATTGATCATCCAGTTGATCAAACCGATGAAGAGGCTCCTATCTCTGCAAAAGAACCAATTCAGCAAGCTTCATCTGCTGACATGAATACTTCAACGGACGATCCTCTTGCTTGTCAAGATCCTCCGCTACAGGAACCGGTGCTCAATTCTCCACCATCTGTTATTCTTAAGACCAATTATTCTGCTGAACAGAATTCATCTCCTCCACCTACAGTTCAAGGAGAAATAATTGAAACTGATGTTTCGATTCAAAATGTTGATGATCCAGTCTCAACTGACCACAAATTAGTCGTTTCTGAACACATCACCAAAGAAGCAGGATCCTCCTACCAATCTCCTCCTCAAAATTCTTCAGATATTGATCTTATTTTGGAAGAAGTTCAGCATTTACAGAATAATATGGAGCAAATGATCTCTACCATCTCTAAAATTCAGAACACGCAACTATCTCATACTCTAAAATTGGATCATCTAAATGAGTCCAACTTAGAGAAAATGAAAGCTCTTAGAGTCAAAATGGACTCCCTTGTCAAAACTATGGATCAAACAAAGCAGAGGTTACTCGATTTCTTATCTACAGATCAAGATGTAAACAGTCAAAGATTTCAGCGACTGGAAACCTTTGTTTCAAAGCAAATGGAGTTACTACAGACCTCCTTCACCACTATTGCCTCAAGCATCACATCAGATGTCAAAATTCTCTCCCTTCACGTTAAAAAGCTATCGGACAAAATGGAGGTATTTGACAAAAAAGGGGAAAACAGCTAAAGAATTATCTGAATGAATCAGATTATTATCAGATTATTATCAACTGATGTTATTTTCTCCAACTGATGTTATTCTCTCAGAATTTATATTATCTACAAGGAATTCTGCTATCTTATGATTCAGTTGCATAATCTATTATCAACAAAGAGCTGAGTTAAAACTCTTGGTTTTGTCAAACACCATAAAGGGGGAAATTGTTGGAAACTAAATTCTGGAGTTTGACAAAACATAAAATCAACTAATACATGAAAGCATATTCGGCAGCTGAACATTCAACTAAAATCAGTTGACACAAACTGATCAGTTGAGAACTGATCAGTTAAAACATTCAGCCGAAAACATTAAAGCTTCTCAACTGAAGATACCTCGGGAAAGATCATTCAACAGACAAAAAGACATATCAGACAGCAACTGAATATGGAAAGCCGCACTGCATAGAAAAACGTATTTCGGCTATTGAGATTAATACGCCGTCTTGCAATAAATGATGAAGCGGCAATCAAGAACTTTGTCCAAGAAATGATAAGGTGGCAATCAACGGATACGAGAATTTGAAATTACCATTGAAAGATAAATCTATAAATATGACTAAAGAGCAGTTGACAGACACACGATTGACCAATCTCAAACTTTCCATTACTTTGTCAAAATCTTAGCTCACACTTATTAGATCTATTCGTAGCAATCAAGGCTACACATTGAGCAAACTAGCACTCTGAAATATTGATAATTCGATAAGTGCTAAGTCTAGTTACTTACAGAGATCATTGTATTATACTAAGAGTTTCAGTTCAGGCAATAGATAAGTCCTAACTGAAGTGGGTCTGTACAAGCGTTGTACTCGATCAAAGTCTTTTAGTGAACAACCTATCTTTGTGATAGAAGGGGTGACGTAGGAGTTATTCAATTCTCCGAACATCCAGAAACATATTGTGTTATCTTTACTTCAGCTTTTTATTTCCAGTCAGATATTCTATCTTTCAATCAGTTTAATTTCCGCAACTGCTTATTCAGTTTAACTGATTGATATTGACCGACGGGATACTTAGTTCAGTTTGTAACAAAACTGAACTACCTTTTTCGAAAAACATTTAAATTCCTAGAAGTGTTTATTCAACCCCCCCTTCTAAACACTCCTTAGTCAATAACCGATCCTAACATATTAACTAATGGGTTTAATGAGCCTATTGTACATATGATAATGGCCCTAAACTTGCACATTGTAACTTATTCATTAAATAAGGCCTTAAGACCCTAACTTAAGCACACATATCACACGCCCGTACCCCTAGAAACCTACTAGGACTCCTCATCAACCGTGAGACACATACACCAGCACATACAAGGGTGAAAACATGAGTTTTGGGGGAGAAAATGCAGAAAAGGCCTCCCCTCCGCCAACGTTCCTTGCATCGCCAAGTTTTTTCCAAACGTAATAAACACAAAGCACGCCTTAAATTTGGTTAAGTTTCGAGTCCATACGAATCAAAATCGGATGTACGTCTATGTTTAAAAACGAATTGAAAAATTAGGCGAGAAGCTTAAGTTTACGTCTAAGAAATATTTATGGGTGTATTTTAAGGTCATATGTTAAGTTTGGATGGATTTGGGTCGTATTTTTATTATGGTCTAAGGATAAATTGGTAAAAATAGGGTTTCAGGGGCAAAATTGGTCATTTTACACCTGAAAAATGTTAGACGTCCTGGCAGTACCCTGAATACGTAAATAATGTTAAAATGTTTATGTCAAATGTTTATGGAAATTTTATGATGAAACGTTAATTCTAAAAGACATGTTGCATGCTTGGTTTAAAAGAAAAATAATTTATATATACTTGAATTTTTATAAGTAATGGAAATATGAAAAGTTGAATGAGGTTAATTGATTGTGACTATTACGATGATACGATGATATGTAAGGCCAAATCTTAGTTGACGGGTGAGAGTGTCACTAATGTCTCCGCCGCTCGGTACCATGGTAATACGTAGATGGATCTATGGACCTATAGCTAATACGAAAGTTACAATTGAGAATCTGAATTTAATAAAAGGGGAAACGTATACGTATATGATGAAAGAAAATATGATATGATATGTTTAAAAAAAATGTTAAAGTTTATTTTCATGAAAAGTTATGTTATTAAAAGTATTTTCACTGTTTCTTGTGAATGTATATGTATTACTTGCTATCATGGTTAAGGTTTGTTGAGTCAATACACTCACTAGGTGTGATCGATGAAGGTGAGCATGAGCTGGATATTGATGGAGGTCTTGATGGTTGAACTAGCTGGACTGAAGGAGCACACAACTCGAGGATCGTCGCTAGTTTTGCACAAATAAAACTAAGTTTATTATTTATGATTACTTAAAGAATTTAATGACTTATGATGCTTTAGAGAGGTTTTTGAGAGGATGTTAGAGTTAAGCTTATTTTTGAAATAATGTTAGTTTTAGGTTGGTTGACGTTTATGATTTTATGCTTTGAATTAATTTCTTTTGGATTTTCAAATAATAGTTAGTTGATTTATTTTAAATGGTGCGAAAGTACTTTAAAATATATTTATGTATATTTCGACTGAGAGTAGTAGGAAGGAAAAAAAACTCTAGTATATTTAAAAGAAAAACGAGTAGTGGACGTTTCCGTTGGTATCAGAGCAATATTAGAGCATTGTTCCTGTAAAGGGTTTTGACACCGTCAGTTCGGGAAAGCTTAGTCTTCAAGCCTCAAATCTGTAAGTTTAATTGCTTTACATGATTTTTATGACTATACCTGCATGTTTACATGATTTATATGTTCACGTAACATGTTTAAAAGCTTTTTGAAGTTAAATGTTATATATGCTTAATGTTGCTCAAAAAGGGATTAGTATATGTTGCATGATTAGAAACTTAAATTTAAATGCATGTTTGTTACGTTTAGAATTTGGAAAAACTTTAGATATAATGTCTCCTAGACGCCCACTTAGTACTGATAGGCAAGTTGAGACTAATGGGGATCGTCAAAGGAATACACCCCCACCTCCTAATGGGGATGTTGTTACTCGTGTTCTAGAGGGCATGGCACGTTTCTTTGAGCAGCAGACTCAGCATGCTCCGAGGCCACAACACAACATGTATGATCAGTTCCAGAGGGTCCGAAGGAATTTTCTGGCACCACCGACCCATTTGCTGCTGAGGGTTGGATTCGATCTCTTGAGGTGCATTTCCGTTATCTGAATATGGGATATTCTGACCGAGTTAGGTGTGCTACGTATATGCTGCGAGACGACGCTTTTCTTTGGTGGGAAGGAGCTGAGCATGGAGTCAATCTTGCCACACTCACTTGGGAGCAATTCAAGAACATTTTCTGATAAGAATTATTTTATTGTCGACGTCCGAGGGGTTCCTGGAGAGGGAATTTATGACTCTCCGTAAGGGAGACACAATTGTGGCTGAGTTTGTTAGGAGATTTGATAGGGATTTTAACTTTGTAATCCTTATTGCTAGGGATGCTGCTGAGAAATTAAGGCAATATGGATTGCCTTCGACCTACCATACACTGTGATGTGATGATGATGCGACCGGCGGATTATGCAGCTAATACTGTTTGTGCATTCCAAGCTGAGCATGCCCTGAAAGATATTGACTTTGAGATGCAGCGCAAGAGTCAACAACACCAGCAGAGCTCTCAACCAGTCAAGAGGAAATTTACGCGACCTCCGAAAGCTCAAGGGCAACAAAAGCCCTAAGGAGAATGGAAGAAGCCGGGATAGAAAAAGCCACCACCGCCTGGAGAACGAAAACCTGAAGAGAGGCCATTATGTAAAGATTGCAATCGCTTACACTATGGAAAGTGCATGTGGGGATAATATAGGTGCTTCATATGCAAGGAAGAGGGACATAAGGCCGCCGATTGCCCAAGAAAGAATGGAACAACTGTTGGGAGAGCTTATGTAATGCATGCTAAAGAAGCCGAGGAGGAGCCAGACACAACTATAATCACTGGCAACCTAGTTATTTAATGTTTTTATATTGTTTTTATTGCCTGAAATGTTAAATTGGTTATGAGGATTGATTGGGATAATGAAGATCCTAGAAGAAATTAAGTTGCAATTATAATTTGATTTAAAGAGTGACATTTAAAATCATAGAAATTGAGAATAAAATATGAGCCTTATTAATGCAAAGGAATGAATTAAATCCAAATAACAATTTTAAGGCTTTAAATTGATAAAAATCGAGAATAAGGGAATGCATAGTATTTTCGAAAATTATGGGGACAAAATTTAAAAAATTCGAAACTTAAATGGGCTTAATTGTACAAGTCGAAATTCAAGGGGTAATCCTAATTTTTGGGGAATTCAAGGACTGAAATTGAGATAAATTGAAAGTTCTAGGTTGAATATGTAATTTTCAAAAACTCGGGGACTAAATTGCAAATTTTAAAAGTCCTAGGGGTTAAATCAATAATTTTCAAAAGTTTGGGGACCAAATTGTAGATTCGAAATTCTTGAGGGTTGGAAACGCCATTTGAAAACTTAAGGAGTTAAAATGTAATTTTCGAAACTGATGGGGCTAAATGCAAATTTTTTGGGAAAAATGAGAGTCCAAGCATGTAATTTTTGAAAAAATTTGGGAAAGTATTGAAAGAAATTCCTTAAGTTTTGACACGAATATATTTGACGGTGTATTCGTCGCAGGAAGGATATTCATTCTTGAGGTAGCTACTTATGCATTGCTGGATTCGGGAGCTACAGACTCATTCATATCCGAGATCTTCGTCAAGCGACTAAATATTATACCCGAGGATATTGGGTTGGGCTTCAAAGTTTCTATTCCTTCCGGTGATCAAATGATCACTTCGATTATTGTGAAGAATCTGGAACTTCGTTTGCAAAAAGATGTGGCTTGGGCAGTTCTCATCGTACTTCCAATGCCTGAATTCGACATCATTCTTGGCATGTATTGTTCGTCATTGAATGGAGCTTCGATAGATTTTCGGCAGAGGTCAGTGTCTATTCGACCGCCCAATGAGAAATATTTGCCTTTAAGGCAGCGAGAAACAAGCAAATGTTGTACATCATCTCCTGCATCAGTGTGAGGAAACTTATTAAGTGAGGCTTCCAAGCTTTTCTAGCATGTGTTACTTCAACACAAGTTCATGTCAGTCAGAAGCTAGAGAATGTTGAGGTCGTCAGAAACTTTCTTAGCATCTTTCCTTAGGACGTTTCGGGCATTCCACCAGACCGAGAAGTTGAATCTTCTATTGAGTAGATGCCAAACACTGTGCCAATTTCTAAGGCACTCTATCGTCTAGCACCCGCCGAATGAAAGAGCTAAAGGATAAAATTCAAGAATTGTTGGATAAGGGTTTTATTCGCCCTAGTTGTTCTCCGTGAGGTGCACCAGTATTATTTGTGAAGAAAAATGATACAAGTTTGCGAATCAGCATTAATTATCGAGAGCCGGATAGAGTCACCATCAAGAATAAGTATCTCTTACCTAGAATCGAAGACTTATTTGATCAATTGCAAGGAGCATCGATTTTCTCGAAGATAGATCTTCATTTGGGATATCATCAGTTGAAAGTGAAAGAGTTCGATGTTCATAAGACGGCTTTTAGGAATCGATATGGGCACTATGAGTTTATGGTCATGTCATTTGGGTTGACCAATGCACCAGCGATCTTCATGTATCTCATGAATCGCGTATTTCAGCCGTATCTAGATTAATTTTTCATAGTCTTCATAGATGACATTATGATTTACTCAAAGAGTCGAGAAGAGCATAGTCAGCACTTGATAACGACGCTACAAATACACCATGATAGAAAGTTATTCGCTAAGTTCAGCAAGTGCAAATTTTGGCTCGAGAGAGTGGCGTTCCAAAGCCACATCATTTTCAGAGATGGAGTTGAAGTTTATCCAAGCATAGTCGAGGCAGTCAAAGAATGGCCAGTACCGAAGAACGTAACCGAGATCCGTAAATCCTTGTGTTTAATTGGCTACTACTGAAAGTTCATTCAAGGTTTCTCTACTATTGAGGTATCCTTGACTGCTTTGATGAAGAAAAATGCAAAATTTATTTGGGGACCAAAATTCCAAGAGAGTTTTGAGAATCTGAAGCGAGCCTTGACTTTGGCACCAGTTCTGTCGATTCCATCAGGGCAAGGAGAATATGTTCTTTATATGGACGCTTCAAAGCTTGGTTAAGTCACGGTCCTGATGCAAAATGACCGAGTTATAGCTTACGAGTCTATACATTTGAAGGTTCATGAGAAGAATTAACCGACTCATGACCTAGAGCTCGTAGCAGTAGTGTTGGCACTGAAGATTGAGAGACATTACTTATATGGGGAGAAGTGCAAAATTTTCACCTACCATAAAAGCTTGAAGTACTTCTTCACCCAAAAGAGTCAAATATGAGGCAACAAAGATGGTTAGAGTTGGTAATGGACTACGACTGTGATATTAGCTACCATCTGGGAAAATCTAATGTAGTATCGGACTCATTTAGTCGAAATACAGCAGTCATTACTCAATTATCACTTCAAAGACCACTGCAGTCTAATATTCAACGATTCGAGCTTGCAGTATATGCTAGGGGCAAGGCCCCCAATCTTGCTACTATGACAATTCAGTAGACTTTGAGGGATAGAATTCGAGAAGGTTAGTCTTCTGATGAGCCATTACAAAAATGGAGACTGAGAGATGAAGCTAAGGGTCGGAACCTGTATTCTGAGGGGGATGGCATAGTTTGATATCGAGATCGACTATGGGTTCCTAGTTGAGATTCACTGTGAGAGGTTAATATGATGGAAGCTCACAATACCCCGTACTCCATTTATCCTGGAATTACAAAGATGTACAAGTATCTACATTTGTTGTATGGGTGGTCGGGCATGAAATGAGACATCTTGCGTTTTGTGTCCAAGTTTTTTGACATGCCAGAAAGTTAAGGCTAAGCATTAGAGGTCAGCCGGAAAACTTAAACCACTTCCTATTTCCGAGTGGAAATGGGAAATATTACAATAGATTTTGTTGTGCGACTGCCGAGGTCTATCAAGGGATACAATGCCATATGGGTGATTGTTTCTCGTCTTACGAAATTAACGCACTTTCTACCTATCAAGACGACATTCAACATGACATAGTATGCATATCCATAGATTCGAGAGACAGTCCGACTGCATGGGATTCCAGTGTCTATCGTTTCTGACCGAGATCTGAGGTTAATTCTTGTCATGAACTCTTCGAAGCTTGGTTTAGTCACGGTCCTGATGCAAAATGACCGAGTTATATCTTACGAGTCTATATAGTTGAAGGTTCATGAGAAGAATTAACCGACTCATGACCTAGAGCTCGTAGCAGTAGTGTTGGCACTGAAGATTGGGAGACATTAGTTATATGGGGAGAAGTGCAAGATTTTCACCTACCATAAAAGTTGAAGTACTTCTTTACCCAAAAGAGTCCAATATGAGGCAACAAAGATGGTTAGAGTTGGTAATGGACTACGACTGTGATATTAGCTACAATCTGGGAAAATCTAATGTAGTATAGGACTCATTTAGTCGAAATACAGCAGTCATTACTCAATTATCACTTCAAAGACCACTGCAGTCTAATATTCAACGATTCGAGCTTGCAGTATATGCTAGGGGAAAGGCCCCCAATCTTGCTACTATGACAATTCAGTAGACTTTGAGGGATATAATTCGAGAAGGTTAGTCTTCTGATGAGCCATTACAAAAATGGAGACTGAGAGATGAAGCTAAGGGTCGGAACCTGTATTCTGAGGAGGATGGCATAGTTTGATATCGAGATCGACTATGGTTTCCTAGTGGAGATTCACTGTGAGAGGTTATTATGATGGAAGCTCACAATACCCCGTACTCCATTCATCCTAGAAGTACAAAGATGTACAAGTATCTACATTTGTTGTATGGGTGGTCGGGCATGAAATGAGACATCTTGCGTTTTGTGTCCAAGTTTTTTGACATGCCAGAAAGTTAAGGTTAAGCATTAGAGGTCAGCCGGAAAACTTAAACCACTTCCTATTTCCGAGTGGAAATGAGAAATATTACAATAGATTTTGTTGTGCGACTGCCGAGGTCTATCAAGGGATACAATGCCAAATGGGTGATTGTTTCTCGTCTTACGAAATTAACGCACTTTCTACCTATCAAGACGACATTCAACATGACATAGTATGCATATCCATATATTCGAGAGACAGTCCGACTGCATGGGATTCCAGTGTCTATCGTTTCAGACTGAGATCTGAGGTTAATTCTTCTCATGAACTCTTCGAAGCTTGGTTTAGTCACGGTCCTGATGCAAAATGACCGAGTTATATCTTACGAGTCTATACAGTTGAAGGTTCATGAGAAGAATTAACCAACTCATGACCTAGAGCTCGTAGCAGTAGTGTTGGCACTGAAGTTTGGGAGACATTAGTTATATGGGGAGAAGTGCAAGATTTTCACCTACCATAAAAGCTTGAAGTACTTCTTTACCCAAAAGAGTCCAATATGAGGCAACAAAGATGGTTAGAGTTGGTAATGGACTACGACTGTGATATTAGCTACAATCTGGGAAAATCTAATGTAGTATCGGACTCATTTAGTCGAAATACAGCAGTCATTACTCAATTATCACTTCAAAGACCACTGCAGTCTAATATTCAACGATTCGAGCTTGCAGTATATGCTAGGGGAAAGGCCCCCAATCTTGCTACTATGACAATTCAGTAGACTTTGAGGAATAGAATTCGAGAAGGTTAGTCTTCTGATGAGCCATTACAAAAATGGAGACTGAGAGATGAAGCTAAGGGTCGGAACCTGTATTCTGAGGAGGATGGCATAGTTTGATATCGAGATCGACTATGGGTTCCTAGTGGAGATTCACTGTGAGAGGTTATTATGATGGAAGCTCACAATACCCCGTACTCCATTCATCCTAGAAGTACAAAGATGTACAAGTATCGACATTTGTTGTATGGGTGGTCGGGCATGAAATGAGACATCTTGCGTTTTGTGTCCAAGTTTTTTGACATGCCAGAAAGTTAAGGCTAAGCATTAGAGGTCAGCCGGAAAACTTAAACCACTTCCTATTTCCGAGTGGAAATGGGAAATATTACAATAGATTTTGTTGTGCGACTGCCGAGGTCTATCAAGGGATACAATGCTATATGGGTGATTGTTTCTCGTCTTACGAAATTAATGCACTTTCTACCTATCAAGACGACATTCAACATGACATAGAATGCATAGCCATATATTCGAGAGACAGTCCGACTGCATGGGATTCCAGTGTCTATCGTTTCTGACCGATCTGAGGTTTACATCATATTTCTGGAAGAGTCTACATGCAGTGATAGGGACGAAGTTGTTATTCAGTACATCATTCCATCCTCAAACCGATGGTCAGTCTAAAAAGGTGATTCAAATTTTGGAGGATCTACTCCGAGCTTGTGTGATTGATTTCCAAGGAAGTTGGGAACCGAAGTTACTTCTAATGGAGTTCACCTATAACAATTGCTACCAAGCATTTATAGGAATGGTTCCTTACGAGGTACCTTATGGGAGGAAGTGTAGATCGCCTATACATTGGGACGAGGTTGGTGAAAAAGGAGAATTTGGTCCGGACTTGATCAAGCAAACGACGGAGCTAATAGTCAAAATCCGTGATAAGATGAAGAGTGCGCAAAGCCGACAAAAGAGCTACGCCGACAATCGACGAAGAGAGCTAGAGTTTTCAGTAGGCGACCATGTATTTATGAAAATAGCAGCTATGAAGGGTGTTATGATATTTGGAAAGAAAGGCAAACTAAGTCCGAGGCTCACAGAACCATTTGAGATTTTGGAGAAGATTGGAACATTAGCTTATAGAGTGGCGATGCCACCGTCGCTAGCTAGAGTACATAATATGTTCCATATCTCGATTCTGCGTAAGTATATGTCGAACCTTCACATGTACTCAATTATGAACCTCTTCGGTTGACTCCAAACATGTCATACGAAGAAAGACCTATATAAATTTTGAGTAGACAAAAAAAAGCGTCAAAGTCAAGTGGCTAAATCACTCGAAGGAAGACCTATATAAAGGAGACTCTGAAACAAAGTTATACAAATTGTCAGAGTCAAGTGGCTAAATCACTCGAAGGAAGAAGTTACTTGAGAAACTGAAAAGGACATGAGGAGTCGCTACCCGGAGTTATTCGGTAAGTTTTAATTTCGGGTACGAAATTTCATTTAAGGGATGGAGGAATTATAAGGTCCAAAATAAAATGACTTAATCCAACTGCATGAAAATATACGTAAAATAGAAAATGACTAATTAAACAACTTTAATGGCATGAATAAATTATGATGTGCATGATTACATATTTAAAATAGGATTCTCTGTTAGAATGCATGAAACAGTTTTTTAAAGGTCATGCGAGACATGATCGAGGAACGGAGACCGGAGACCATATGCGAGAAAATATTTTATTACATAATTATTTTTAATTGTTTAATGTATGATGTATTTTAAATGAAATTTTCGAAAATAATGTGTTTTTACATACCGAGCCATATTTTAAACCGGTAATCTATTTTCGATAAAAAAAGAGACTTTTTGAGAACTTGGCTAATATTTTCGCAAACTTTCATAAGCATAATATTTTAAATATTAACTAATAGGCTTAATGGACCTATTGTACCTATGTTAATGGGCCTGGGCTTGCACCATGTAACTTATTCATTAAATAAGGCCCTAAGACCATAACTTAAGCACATATATCACACGCCTACACCCCTAGAAACCTACTGGGACTCCTCATCAGCCGTGAGACACACAAACCAGCATCCAAGGGTGAAAACGTGAGTTTTGGGGGAGAAAATTCAGCAAAGACCTCCTCTCCACCAACGTTCCTCACATCTCCAAGTTGTTTTCGTGCATAATAAACGCAAAGGCACGTCTTAATCTCATTTTTCTCATCTATCACAACATATTATAAGGTTGATGCATGTTTGCATAAAAAAGTATGAGCCCTTGTATTATTTTTGTTTTTATGCGATAATATGACAAGAACTCAAGTTTTTTTATCCAATACTTATGTTAACATTGAAAAAAGAGGTTGCCATGGTAGGGGCATCATAAGTGACGATTTCCAGTAGGTTTAAGGGTCACAAGAGATGGGGCTAAGGGCTGGACAAGAGCTAGGGAAGGGCTGAACGAAAACCTAGGGTTTAAGGGCAAGCTAGGGCATGGCTTGTGTTTCTACAAGGGCACAGCCTTAGCTACTGTTAAGGCATGACCAAGAGACCTAAGGGGATTATAGGATGTTCCTAGGGTGGTCGCACGAGGCTTGTCTCAAAGTTTGGTGTGATCATGTGGGAGTAGAGGGCCGCACATGGCATGAGTGATCGGGTTTGAGGGTTTGGGGGTCCTAGGTCCTTTATGCTCGGTCCAATAGGGTCCCTAGGGTTTGGTCATGGTCCTAGGATGGTTAGCTAAGGGCTTGATAGGCTGGTCAGTAGTTAGGGCCGAGGGTTGCATGGTTAGGATGGCTAGGGTTTTTGAAAATAGGGGCAAGGATTCAGTGGGTGTCCTAGGCTGGTCCAGTGGTTTAATTTGATTTTAAAAATAGTTGGTTGATTTATATTAAATGGTGAGAAATTACTTTAAAATATATTTATGTATATTTCAGCCGATAGTTGTAGGAAGAAAAAAAAAATAGTATATTTTAAAGAAAAACGAGTAGTGGACATTTGATGGGCGCTGTGATGAAATCCTTGGAGATAGAGATAGTCCAGTTTGACAATGCTTCAAAAGAATCAGAATACGCGTCAATTTTCAAGTAATACAGAAGTGAACCATAAGGAGCAGTGCAAAGCCATCAGATTGAGAAGTTGCAAAGAAATTGGAACTGTGTTTCCAACAGAAACAGATAACGTAAATGAGATAGTAGATTTACGTGAACAAACGTGAACAACAAAGGGTAGAAGAAAAACTTGGAGGAAGACAGTAGACTACTTTCTCTTGAAACTTGCAGGAAGAAAAAGGCTTGGGTTTGAGAGAGAAGAGGAAGACAACTTCAAATGAGGAATCACGCTAACCACGCTGAGATTTTTTTCCTTCCTAGATTTTATTCTTATGAATTCAAGCATTGTGTTTTTGCATTGTTTTAATTTTATAATTAAATTTATTTAGAATAAGAACATGATAAGGCAAACAATACTTTGTTTGATATTTGTTTTATTTTCACATTTATCATATCATAAAGTGCAGTGACAAGTTCATTTCTTGTGAAATCAGTTGAGCACTTCACTTCCTCATCGTTATCGAATTACTTGAGGTTTGTTACTCAAATGATTCACTGTTAGAGTCATCCTACTTTGACTTGATTTCCCCTGCCACCAACACATTATGCTTCTTCTTAAAGGAATTACCTTCATATTTGAATCTATTTATGTCAAAATACTTATTTCTCTTCTCAATTGATCTTTTGTCATGCATCTTTGGTTTGGTACAGTGAGCTATAAAATGTCCAGTTTTGCTACAGTTGAAACAAACATTGGAATAATCTACTGATTCCCTATTCTGATAAGATCCTAGGTGAAAGCCTTGAAAATTGTCTTGATTCTTCCTTATAAACTTTCCAAACTTCTTCACAAACAGTGACATGGAGTCACTCTAGACTGACTTCTCACTCGAACCTGATGGTTCCAGTTTTACTGTAGTTAAGGCTTTGTTTCAATTGAGAGGTAGACTGATCATCCTTCGTAATTTGCAACTAAAATTCATAAGCTTTTAGATTTGTGAACAGATCGTATAGTTCTAGCTTTTTTAAATATTTGTATTCCCTCATTGCCATTGTCTTCCCATCCCACTCCTTGGACAATCCAAGAATTATTTTCAGAATAATTCTCATTTACTCTACACTTTTCCAATTGCACTCAGTTTAATGATAATGTTGCTTACTTATTCATAAAATTCAGACCTTACTACATCCTAATGTTATCAAAATTCTGTATAGCAATAGAAAGTTTGTTTTTTTTAATTGTTCATTACCCTCGTTTCTTCATTACCCTCGCATAATTGAATTGGTTTTTCCCAAATTTCCTTTCCTATCTTGCACATATGCTATTGCTGAAAGTATTATTGTCAATAGTTTTGTACAATATGTCTTTAGCCACATTATCGAGGTTGGCTTTATTCTTATCATCGTTTGTCCGTTCATCTCCGGGCTTTTCAATTTTCTGAGGTCCTCCATCAGTTATAGCAATAATAGTGTTTGCTTTCTCAATTGTCATTTTCCATCAGTAATGGTGTACCACATATTATCATATTGTTCAACTAAAAATGAGTATGCATACTTATCTTCCAATCATCAAATTCTTCATTGGAGAAAATTGAGATCTTTTGTAATGAAGCCATTGTAGAAAATGTTCAAAGACGAGAATAAGTATGCTCTGATACCACTTGATAGGATCAGTTGAAGTTTTTAGAAGGATGTTTGAATAAAAACTTCCTAAAATTTATTTCTTCAATAATAATTCAGCCTAGTTAGAAATTGAACTTGGTATTCTCGATTGTCAATATCAGTTGGCTAACAAAATATGTGCCGAAAGAAGCCAAACTGACAGATTATAATAGTTCAGGTGATGGCATGGCTATGTGATTGATCGGCTCAGGAACCTTTGAGGGTGCTTCAAACACAATATTCTCAATAAGCTGCAATAACTCGTGTTATAAGAATGTAAAAACTGATTAACCAAGCGGAAAATAATCGAAATAATCCTTCGTTAAGATTATATCAGGGGATCAGTTTTTGCATATATCATTTCAGTTAAGGGGAATCAGTTCTTGCATATATCAGTTTAAGGGAGATCAGTTCTTGCATATATCAGTTCAGTTGTGGTGAAAACTGAACTGATAACAGCTTGAAATGATCAAATGGTTTGAAGACGATAGTTAAACCGTTAAGGAAACAGATATGTTTATGGATGTTCATAGATTTCAACTGCTCCTATTTCACCCCTTCTACCTCCTCGGGTAAGATACACTAGAAGACTTTAATTTATACAACACCTTGTATAAACCCTACTCAGCTTAGGGCTTACACTGAAGGTAGCCCATTTCATTTAGCACTTTCTTAATTTCTGTGTGTCAAAGACTACATACACAAGCTTTCCGTCTTTGTACAAGACTCAGTCAACTGATCTTTTAAGCTCCATTATCTGATATATGTGAGTGATAATGTATGAGTATGTGAAAGCTGAATAATGAATACACCGGGAAGGTGTTCTCACACACTGAGGGAAAAGAGCTTCTATAATAAACTGATAACACGTTAAAGTGTTCTCTCACAACTAGGTTGATTGCTTCTTGTAAGCTGATAAGACTTTAAGTGTGCCTTTCTTCTTCACACACTCTTATTTTTCTACAGTCTTCGCTGATCTTCATCTTCTTTATTGGCGCGAAGTTTGATCGTACAGTGAGACTCAATTATTGTATCCGTTGTTTTTTTTGAATCTATTCCTCCAAATATGTCTGTACTTTCCGACAACCATTCTGGAACGTTTTGGCTTTAAGCACTGCTGCAACGTCTATTATTGTCCTTTGACTGGACAAAATTTTTTCCTCAGTGTTCACAACTGGATTCCATTGAATAAGCTTGTCGTGTCCTATAAACTGATTGATTCATAACTGATATTCTGAATTAGTCAATTAAACTGATCTTCAAATGGTTCGGTGAAATAAGTTGGCTCGTCAGCTGCACTGATTTCGCTGCTTCACTTGAACTGGTCAATTGTACTCCATTAGTTGAGCTCTTCATCAGCTGACCGGGCTTTTGAATGTCTTCTGCTGAACTGCCTATCAGCTGGACAATCAAGTGAACCGGTCTTTTGATATCGCAGTTGAACTGGTTCAGTTTGGACGACTAGTTGGCGCTTTCATTTTGCGTCTCGATAGCTTCAGTTTGGCTTTATAACTGATCAGTTCGAATCCTGATCATTTCAATTTATGCGCATTTAAGTAAAATTATTATAAACAAAATAACAAGTTTTGTTAACATTAAAATCAAGATTGCGAACATGAAATGTTCCAACACTATGTATACTGAATGATAAACTGAAAATAAAATATATGCAAGTTTATTTCTGAATGTTCGGAGAACTCAAGCTCAAACGTCATTCCTTATTCCTTTTGGGAAGGCTCGTACTAGAAGGATTTGAGTTTACAAGAGATTTTCAAAAACCCAATTTAGTTAGGACTTAACACTGCCAAAACATAAACTTCAAGTCTACCAAACTGAACGAAGAAAGTATACAAATTGTTCTTGAATTAATGAATTACAAAAAATTATCTTAGAATTTGATGATCCTTAATGATCAAGTACAGCTACGTAAAGTGTGCTTGAGTTTATGATCACGTTTGCTTGCAAGATTGAATCAGATGTCTGTCTATGTAATATTTTGTCCTGTAGTTTTTTTACAAGGTTTTCTCAATTGATTTGCATTTCTATCTATAGACTTCAATGTACAATGGTCACAAACTTCAAAAAAGATATGTTCCAAAGAATGATATTCTTGTTGTGTTTAGTCCAGGTCATCATTCTCTGACATCTGTACAAAATTTTAGTGCGATTGGATTAAGCTGTGTCAGCAAAGTACGGAAAAACTTATAAAATAATCAGTTTAGCCCTCTGGTGTAAACTTCTATCCTTGAGAATGAATAAAGATCACTAAACTAATAACTTGTCAAAACGTGCTTTGATATAATTCAGTTTTTGTCCAAGTCAGTTTTTCGTTGACTAGTCCAAATTAGGTAAACCAGTCTAGCTTGTGGACATAATCAGATCTATTTTGTTTGAATGACCAGATAGTCTATTTCATTTTAGCTTACATCTGTTTTGCCTTAAATCATTAGTTAACACCAAAACATAAATGTTACAACAAAAACATATAGAGTTATGTGAAGTGCCAAGGAACTATGTGTAACGAACCGTATTCTTTACTACTTAAAATTTGCGGAAAAATTTAAGATTTTCTTTTAAACTAAATGAAATGCGGAAATGAAATCAAATACGGTCGTCACTACATCCTTCATCAATAATAATATTTGAAATCGACATCACCAATAAAATTTGCTGAAAAGAAACACTGTTCCAAAAGTCTTGAAACGAAACATAACATCAGAGTATTTTAAACTTGCATAAAAAGAATCGTAAAATAACGTGGGCGGTCCTCGGGTTTAGCCTGCCGCTCAGTATAAGCCTGCCCCTTGGTCACCACCTCCTGCCTCCTCGTCAACATACTCACCTGCATCGATCAAGTCTAGTGAGTCTAAAGACTCAACACGTATAAACTGGGATAACTAGTACTACGTAATAAAATCGCATGCAACTTTAAAATAGGACATACATAACTTGAAACTTGAACTTGCATAACAAACTTGAACATACGTACATGCATAACTAGACGTGTCATCAACATAAACTTTCATAAACATACTGCATACGTAAACATACATAACTTGATCATTTTGCGTAGAGGCATGTTTCAAAGCAAGTGACCCATAACATAAAAGCGCCTGATCAGACTATACCACAATACTGGGCTGACAGGGACGTATCCACTGCCGCATACATAAGATCCCCGTTCATAATTTAACGGGCTGATTGGTCCCCGTTCATAATTTAACGCTTTCCAACCACGATCTAACCCGTTCATAATTTAACGGGCGGATTGGTCCCCGTTCATAATTTAACGCTTTCCAATCCTAAACATAATTTGGTCACAAGACATTTAGCATACCTCAAAAACTTAAAACATTTTTCTTGCACGTCATACATACTTACTTGGCGTTGAGGGATTCGTTGGAACTTTGATCGGGGCCGTTGCTGCACATACTAACATGAATTTGCATAACTTAAACGTAGAAATCATACTTACTCTCAAGTTCAATCAATACTTAGGACGTTCTAACATTTCCCATGACACGACCTTGAAAATCCTTGCACTAAACCATGACGTCAAATCCCAAAAATAACTTACAAATCTTTCCCAAACAGTGAGTACACGGACCCCTACCCCGGGTCCGTGTACAGGTCCGTCTAGGTGCGGTGCTGTGATACTCGGAAGGAAGAAGGGACACAGACCCCGTGCCTACCTCCGGGTAGGGGTCCGTGTAGACTCGGGTGAAAGACTCCATGAAAAAGGGTGGACACGGACCCCGTGCCAGGATCCGTGCCAGGGTCCGTGCACACTCTGGAAAAAAAGCACTCCGGAAGAACAAAGGCCCGGACCCCGTGCCAGGGTCCGTGTAAGGGTCCGTGTAGGCTCTGTGATCGCGAACTTACGAAAATTCTTGTACATGCTTTTCTTAACTTTCTAGACCCGGTTGCACGAACTATGGACCGACACCCCGAGGCACAACTTAACATGCTAACACATAGAAACAACTCCATACAAGCACCCCAAAGCAATGACGTCCACTATACGGCACACACACAATTCACAAACGTGGCAATTGACATCAAATCGGTTCCTACGACTTCTAGTGTATTCGAGTGCCTATCAATACCGAACGACATGATAAATAATGGTCCAATATCATACCATACATAGCTAGATGCAGCAGCGATCACCCGTCGATTCCCAACGAAGCCTGCAACAATAAAAGCTCAAGAACACATATTTTGGTAAAAATCGCAGTTTGAGCAGTCCCACGAAAAACGTCATAACTCACTCAATTTTTTTCCAAAAATTTCGAATCTTATATCAAATCGAAGGTATCGAAACGTTCTACGACTCTGTAGTTAAAAGTTTTCTCAAAATATGCACCGAAAATTCGCAGTTTACACGGGAACAGCAAAAACGAGTTTCTAGATCTAAAATTCATTCAAAACCGATCCGAATCAATTTCTGCTCAAACGACGAACGCCGCACACATATTTTTACGCATAAAACAACACAACACATAATATGACCTGATCGATACAGAAAGAACAGATTATACGTGCCTTTTGATGGTAAATTTACCGAAACGGCGATATCGAAGCGGAGACGGCGCGAGGCTTGGTCCGGGACGACGGTGGCTCGATTTTCTTTGAAGGAAACCAACGAAAATCTGCTGGAAATTGCTAGAGGAGGGGCGGCTGCTATGGGGAGAAGAACCCTAGAATTTGCTCTCTCTCAAAATAATACAAATCTGAATTTTAAAACTTGTGTGTGTTGTGTGTGTTTTAGTGTGTGTAAAAACATGTAAGTGTGTGTGAGTGTGTGTAACGTGTGTGTGTGTTTTAATTAGGAGAAACTCTAGCTAAATAAACTATTTATGTGTGGACCCGGGCTCTAATCTTTTTCTTGGGATTAAATGGATTGTTATTAAAAACGTGGGTCAAATTTTTGCTTTTTAACATTCAATCAAATGTTACTAACTAGGCATAAAACATATCCCTATTTTATTACATCAGCATAATATACAAACATAGGATACAACATTTCTTGTTTTAATTCATCCTCTATCAACTAGTAGTGAAATACAGTACAAGATAAAAGTAATTCTACTAGTCCATCTGCTAGGCCCGTGATCACCACGCTATGTCCATCGCTCATCTCTGTCGTGACCCAGATCCTGCCCCACCTGTTGTTATGCACACATACAGACATAACAACAGCCGGAAAACCGGTGAGAACAAATCCCAGTATAAACATGTATACATGCAATACAACAATCTAAAACATGAAACATGCTAATATGAATGTCATTCATATATAATCATGCAATGCGAGCCTAATCATGTCTAGATGCGACTCGACTAGAACTCTAGGGATCCCGTTGTGAATAAGACGTCACTGGCTGTCACCTACCCTACCAATCGAGGTGCTGTACGTCTTATTCCTAGACTTCGGCCTGATCTGTATCCGCGTCTACAATAGGGGCGGTGATCTTCCCCTAAGCTGAGATATCGCCGAACATCTAGTAGTCTGCCTGATCTCCAGACTGCCCTATCTTAATGCATGAATACAAAATCTGTAAACAAGCATAATGCAATGCTACACGATCTGTAAACAAAGCATAGCAAGATCTGCATACAAGTTCTATAAACCAATCTATAACAATCATAATCATATCAAGGTATGAACAATAAAACAAGTATGTGATTTTGGTTGGGAAACTCAAATGTGATCTCATTTGAGTCGTGATTCCCCAAACAAAACATGTACTATACCTTTCGTCGCACAGTTGCTGTCACGGTTGACAATACGAATCTGAAATGGAAATGTTGATACAAAATCTATCAATCTCTTATCTAATCAACACCTATCCAAGTCACTACTTGATCTCAGTATCATTTCAACTGCACAATCTCTATAATAAACAATTACATCAATTTCCCCAATTCATAACTGATAATGGTATAAATCTGGTATCAAAACCCAGTCAATTCAACTCTAAAATTCATAACAATTCTATACGGTGTCCGTTCTTAAATCCGGTTGTAATTATACGATGTCTAATATGTCAGAAACAACATATATGAATCATATCTGATTCCTACAACATCATAATTTCAAGCCATGTCAAAACATAGTAAAACTTACGTCCACGCGTAGCCTGTAACGATAGAAACACGGTACCGAAGTCGGATTTCAAATCTAACGGACGGATTGCAATAAACCCACGTAAGGATTCCAAAAGCTTCACGGAGCTTTTTCCCTTCTGATTCTTATCAATTTTGAGGCAAATAACGTTTATATATTTCGTCACTTGCATGCCAATGAAACGTGGCTTCCTTTGGCCAAATCTTGCTGGCGCTCGGGCGGTCGAAACTTACCGCCCGGGCGCGAGCTCGGCGCTCGGGCGGTAAAGATCTACCGCCCGGGCGCGGAAGGTTCTGCCCGCCATGCGAGATTCTGGCGCTCGGGCGGTCATAAATTACCGCCCGGGCGCCACACCTTCTGCCCGAACGTGATGCCATGGAATTCTGGCGCTCGGGCGCCACTAGTTCTGCCCGAAATTGGTGAAATTTATATTCTTTATCCAATCTGGTCTCGTAGTGGCCCGTTTACAGTTATATCTATTTAATTCACTAATCTCATAGCAAATTACGATAATCAAATCCTCGGGCATTACATTTCTCCCCTTCTTAGATAAGAGTTCGTCCTCGAACTCATACATCATTCTATCATTGAAAGCATCAAAGTAATGACATCAAAGCTAGATTAATACTTACATCATATAAATAACTCGGGGTGTTTCTGTCTCATGCTTGCCTCTGTCTCCCAAGTCGTTTCCTCAATGCCATGTCGACTCCACTGAACTTTCACAATTGGAATATTCTTCGTTCTGAGTTTCTTTTCTTTCCGATCCAGGATCTGTATCGGTTGTTCCACATAGCTCAAAGTCTGATCAAGTTCAGCTTCGTCAGGTTGAATGACATGAGAAACATCTGGCATATACTTACGCAACATCGATACATGAAAGACATCATGTATCCCGGATAGAGAAGGAGGAAGTGCAAGTCGATAAGCTCGATCGCCAATCTTCTCAAGAATCTCGTAAGGACCAATGTATCGAGGAGATAGTTTCCCGCGTTTGCCAGATCGAACAACGCCTCTGAATGGAGAAATCTTCAAAAATACTCTATCTCCCGCCTCAAATACTAACGGTCTACGTCTGATATTGGCGTACTTTGCTTGTCGATCTTGTGCTGTCTTCATCCTCTTCTGAATGAGTTTCACCTTCTCTGTCATGTCACGAATCATATCTGGCCCAAGTTCTGGTACTTCTGAAACGTCATCCCAGTATAGCGGAGATCTGCACTTCTTGCCATATAAAGCTTCAAACGGTGCCATTTCAATGCTCGTCTGATAGCTGTTATTGTAAGAGAATTCACAAAGAGATAGAGAATCTTGCCAACTAGTGCCAAAATCTAGCACTACAGCTCTCAAAATATCCTCTAAAGTCTGGATAGTCCGCTCTGACTGTCCATCTGTCTGAGGATGATACGCAGTACTCAGGTGTAATGTCGTACCTAAGGCCTGCTGTAAACTGTGCCAAAAGTGTGAAGTGAATCGTGGATCACGATCTGATACGATAGACTTCGGCACTCCATGCAATCTGACTACCTCTCGAATATATATCTCCGCCATCTGATCGTGTCTGTAAGTCATTCGGTACGGGATGAAACAAGCTGATTTGGTCAATCTGTCGATAACGACCCAAATTGCATCACAGCCTTTGGATGATCTAGGTAACTTTGTCACGAAATCCATGGAAATGTGATCCCATTTCCATTCTGGAATGGCTAAACTTTGAAGTAATCCACCAGGCTTCTTCCTCTCGGCTTTCACCTGTTGGCAGTTCAAACACTTAGACACAAATTCGGCAATGTCTGACTTCATTTGCTTCCACCAGAACTGTGTCTTCAAGTCGTTGTACATCTTCCTGCCACCCGGATGAATGCTGAACCGACTACAATGTGCCTCTGTCAGAATCTGCTGTCTCAAATCTGCAACATCTGGCACAACTAGACGGTTATTCACGTACAACACATGATCTCGTACCTGATATTCGGATACATGCCCTGATCTGACCATTTGGATTGATCTTTGCACATTCTGATCAGTTCTTTGTGCTTCCTTGATCCTCATAATCAAATTGGGCTCAACTTGGATCGTAAAAAATCGTAATGGCTTACTATCTGTATCAAATTCTAATCCAGATGTACAGCAATTTTCAACTAACTTGTTAACACCTATCGTCGATAAGGACAAAGAACATACCTTACGACTCAAGGCATCTGCTGCTGCATTTGACTTCCCTGGATAATATTTGATTTCACAGTCAAAGTCTTTCAAAAGATCTAGCCATCTACGCTGCCTCATATTCAGTTCTGATTGAGAGAATAGGTACTTCAGGCTCTTGTGATCGGAAAATATCTCGAATTTTTCGCCGTAGAGATAATGACGCCAAATCTTTAATGCAAATACGATAGCCGCCAATTCCAGATCATGAATGGGTATCGCACCTCATGTGGCTTCAATTGTCTCGAGGCGTATGCGATCACATGGCCTCGCTGCATAAGAACACATCCCAAACCACTATGAGAAGCATCACAATATACAACGAAATCACCTATACCTGAAGGTATCGTCAGTACTGGAGCACTGGTCAGTCTTTTCTTCAACTCTAGAAAGCTAGACTCGCACTCCTCTGACCAAACAAATGGTGCATTCTTTTGCGTCAATTGAGTTATTGGCTTTGCAATACTGGAGAAGTCTTTGATAAATCTTCTGTAGTATCCGGCTAAGCTCATGAAACTGCGTATTTCTGGTACAGAAGTTGGTCTCGACCAACTGATCACAGCTTCCACTTTACTGGGATCTACAGAAATACCATCTCCAGAAATGATATGCCCCAAGAATACAACTCGATTCAACCAAAACTCACACTTTGACAATTTAGCATACAATCTCTCATTTCTCAGTGTCTGCAACACAATCCTGAGATGTTCTGCATGCTCATTCCTATTCTTCGAATACACCAAAATTTCATCAATGAAGACAATCACAAATTCATCTAAATACCTCTGAAACACTTGGTTCATCAAGCCCATAAATACCACAGGAGCATTGGTTAAACCAAAAGGCATGACAATAAATTCGTAATGTCCATACCTGGTTCGAAATGCTGTCTTCGGTATATCTACATCTCGAACTCTGAGCTGATGATATCCAGAACGCAAATCAATCTTCGAATACACCGAGGATCCCTGCAACTGATCAAATAAGTCATCAATCCTAGGCAAAGGATATTTATTCTTGATCGTTGCCTTGTTCAGTTGCCTGTAATCAATACACAAACGCATCGAACCATCTTTCTTCCGCACAAACAGCACCGGAGCGCCCCAAGGAGATACACTAGGTCTGATATATCCCTTGGCTAGAAGATCTTCTAACTGTGCTTTCAGTTCTTTTAGTTCGATGGGTGCCATCCTATACGGAGCTCTCGAAATAGGGACGGTACCTGGTGTATGATCAATACTAAAGTCTACCTCTCGAACCGGAGGTAATCCTGGGATTTCATCTTGGAAAAATATCTGGAAATTCCCGCACTACTGGTATTTCTGCCAATGTCGGGCTCGAATTCTGCATATCTACAGCATAAATAAAGAAACCATCCGCTCCTTTCTGTAATAATCTGTTCATAGTAAGAGCCGAAATCAAGGGAATCCGAGATTTGGAACCCTTCCCGTAGAATTTCCACTCGTCTGTCATCTCGGGTCTGAATCTGACAATCTTGTGGAAACAATCCACGGTAGCTCTATACTTTGTTAGCATGTCAATACCAACTATACAGTCAAAATCAGCTAGACCCAACACTATACAATCTAGGTCAATCTCATGCCCCTCAAACTGTAGAATACAATGTCTAACCGTAGTTACAGATATCAATCCACTTCCCAACGGGGAATTAATAGACACAACATCTAGCAAAGACTCAACAGGCAATGAATGCAACAATGCAAATCGTTCTGAAATGAATGTATGCGATGCACCTGTATCTATCAAGATATAAGCAGGATAACCATAAAGAGAGCAGTTACCTGCTATCACATCATCTGGTGCATCTTGTGCTTGCTCCTCTGTCAACGCAAACACCTGGGCCTGTTGCCTCGGAGGTTGAGTCACTGTCTGACTACCACGACCTCTGGGTTGAGTCGGTGCTGGTGGAGGCTGAAAAGAGTGAACCGATGATGCCTGCCGCTCAAACTGAGGTACTGAACCGGATGCTCTTCCACTCTGGCCTTGCTGTACGCCTCTCTGTGGACAGACTTTGGCAAAATGTCCCGGTTGCCTACAAATGTTACATCGGCCTGTAACTCCCTGGCACTGTTCAGTTGCATGCCTACCTCCACAAGAATTACAGTAGACACCTGAAGTCCTTGAACCTTGATCAAAACCAGTCTGTCTTGATCCGCTGGAGCTGGACGAACTGCTCCCAGGTCGCTTAAACTGTTTCCCCTTCGCCTTCAGCTGTTCTTTGCGTCCACTACTACTACCACCGCTTTCGAATCGAGGAGGAGGAACTTGGGATGGAGGTAGTGGCGGTCTCGGACTCGGTGCAACATAAGGAGCACTCCGCTGCCTCAACAATCCTGCTTCTGTACCTTTGGCTCGATTCAATGCATCCGAGAAATTATCGGGTCTCCCAGTATTGACCAACGTAAAGATATCTAGGTTCAAGCCATTTATGAATTGATCTGCCATGGCCTCATCATTTCCTGAAACATGGGGTGCAAAACGAAGCAAAGAAGAGAATTTGGCAACGTACTCCTCAATGTTCAATGGCCCTTGCCTCAGGTTTGCAAATTCAGCGCCTTTATCCTTGCGATAAGAGATGGGAAAGAAACGCTGATAGAATTCCGTCTTGAATCCCTTCCACGTAATCTCGGTACCCCGCTGCTCTAAAGCTCTCCTAATGTTCAACCACCAATTCTTGGCTATATCTTGCAATTGATGGCCAATTAGCTTTATTCTCTTCTCGTCACTATACTCCAAAGAGTCGAATAACATTTCAATGTCCTCAAGCCAACTTTCTCACTCGATGGCATTCTCGGTACCTTTTAATGTGGGAGGTCGAAAGGATTGGAATCGCTTCAGCAACGTCTCCATAGGGGTCGCTGTAACATCCATAGGATCTCCGGATGTGCTCCCCTGTTCTGGCGCTGCTGGTCGTAGAGGTACGGCTGCTCTTCTAGGAGGCATATCTAATAACCCAACGGATTAGTAAACAAGATATACTACTGTCTCAGCCATCCTCTAGTCAGTTACCTCTGATCTAGAATCAGTTCTGATTCAGTTTATCACATGCTGAAAGAAATCAAACACAAACAACATGTAATAGGAAAGCAATAATCATGCTAGCACATCATAAGCAAGGAAGAAGACTCGATCTACCCCGCTCATTCTATCCTATCTCAGTCTAAAGGAACTCTCTGCTCTGATACCACCTGTTGTGGGGACCCGGGCTCTAATCTTTTTCTTGGGATTAAATGGATTGTTATTAAAAACGTGGGTCAAATTTTTGCTTTTTAACATTCAATCAAATGTTACTAACTAGGCATAAAACATGTCCCTATTTTATTACATCAGCATAATATACAAACATAGGATACAACATTTCTTGTTTTAATTCATCCTCTATCAACTAGTAGTGAAATACAGTACAAGATAAAAGTAATTCTACTAGTCCATCTGCTAGGCCCGTGATCACCACGCTATGTCCATCGCTCATCTCTGTCGTGACCCAGATCCTGCCCCACCTGTTGTTATGCACACATACAGACATAACAACAGCCGGAAAACCGGTGAGAACAAATCCCAGTATAAACATGTATACATGCAATACAACAATCTAAAACATGAAACATGCTAATATGAATGTCATTCATATATAATCATGCAATGCGAGCCTAATCATGTCTAGATGCGACTCGACTAGAACTCTAGGGATCCCGTTGTGAATAAGACGTCACTGGCTGTCACCTACCCTACCAATCGAGGTGCTGTACGTCTTATTCCTAGACTTCGGCCTGATCTGTATCCGCATCTACAATAGGGGCGGTGATCTTCCCCTAAGCTGAGATATCGCCGAACATCTAGTAGTCTGCCTGATCTCCAGACTGCCCTATCTTAATGCATGAATACAAAATCTGTAAACAAGCATAATGCAATGCTACACGATCTGTAAACAAAGCATAGCAAGATCTGCATACAAGTTCTATAAACCAATCTATAAAAATCATAATCATATCAAGGTATGAACAATAAAACAAGTATGTGATTTTGGTTGGGAAACTCAAATGTGATCTCATTTGAGTCGTGATTCCCCAAACAAAACATGTACTATACCTTTCGTCGCACAGTTGCTGTCACGGTTGACAATACGAATCTGAAATGGAAATGTTGATACAAAATCTATCAATCTCTTATCTAATCAACACCTATCCAAGTCACTACTTGATCTCAGTATCATTTCAACTGCACAATCTCTATAATAAACAATTACATCAATTTCCCCAATTCATAACTGCTAATGGTATAAATCTGGTATCAAAACCCAGTCAATTCAACTCTAAAATTCATAACAATTCTATACGGTGTCCGTTCTTAAATCCGGTTGTAATTATACGATGTCTAATATGTCAGAAACAAAATATATGAATCATATCTGATTCCTACAACATCATAATTTCAAGCCATGCCAAAACATAGTAAAACTTACGTCCACGCGTAGCCTGTAACGATAGAAACACGGTACCGAAGTCGGATTTCAAATCTAACGGACGGATTGCAATAAACCCACGTAAGGATTCCAAAAGCTTCACGGAGCTTTTTCCCTTCTGATTCTTATCAATTTTGAGGCAAATAACGTTTATATATTTCGTCACTTGCATGCCAATGAAACGTGGCTTCCTTTGGCCAAATCTTGCTGGCGCTCGGGCGGTCGAAACTTACCGCCCGGGCGCGAGCTCGGCGCGCGGGCGGTAAAGATCTACCGCCCGGGCGCGGAAGGTTCTGCCCGCCATGCGAGATTCTCGCGCTCGGGCGGTCATAAATTACCGCCCGGGCGCCACACCTTCTGCCCGAACGTGATGCCATGGAACATTGGCGCTCGGGCGGTCAATTTCTACCGCTCGGGCGCCACTAGTTCTGCCCGAAATTGGTGAAATTTATATTCTTTATCCAATCTGGTCTCGTAGTGGCCCGTTTACAGTTATATCTATTTAATTCACTAATCTCATAGCAAATTACGATAATCAAATCCTCGGGCATTACAATTTAAAATACTAATAAAAAGTTAACACACACTAATTTAATCAAACTCTACAATTAAAATAATTACACACCAATTTTAAAGTTTCGAACTCTTAAATCTCCAAATACATAGTAATAATTTAAAAATATAAAAACTTGATAACTAAATAAATTTCCCCATCCTCAACTTAAAATAAAATACCAGATTTTAATTTGCCATCACCGTCACCGATCTTTTCCTCGATCCCGCCTCGAATAATTGCCTGAAACATGAAACTTGAAAACGTTTTAATGTGCATCGCATAAACATAAATAATTTAAAATAATGCATTTAAATAAATCATGCATCGCTAAAACTCATTTAAAATTAATTGAAATGATTTAATAATTTAAATAAATTCATGGGTTATACGTGTACTGAATTTTGGGCACTAAAGTTCCTCCCCCACTTATAAAAATTTCGTCCCCGAAATTAAGTCTTACCGAACAACTCCGGGTAGCGAAGTCTCATGTCGGCCTCTGACTCCCAAGTAGCTTCCTCCACTGATTGATTCAGCCACTGAACTTTGACCAACTTAGTCGTCTTGTTCCGAAGCCTGCGCTCCTGTCTGTCTAGGATTTGGACAGGTTTCTGCTCATAAGACAGGTCTGGAGTCAACTGTAGCGACTCATAACTCAGAACATGAGAAGTATTAGCCAAATATTTTCTCAACATCGAGACATGGAACACATTGTGCATCCCGGCCAGATTCGGCGGAAGGGCTACACGATAAGCTAGTGTCCCAACTCTGTCCAAAACCTCAAACGGTCCAATAAACCTCGGACTCAACTTGCCTCTTTTCCCAAATCTCATTACACCCTTCATGGGTGCTATCCTGACGAAAACGTGATCACCCACTGAAAATTCGAGATCTCTCCTCCTCTTATCAGCATAACTCTTCTGACGGCTTTGGGCAGCCTTCATTCTGTCACGAATCTTGACCACCACGTCGGCAGTCTGCTGAACTATTTCTGGCCCAAGCTCTGCTCTCTCACCAACCTCATCCCAATGAACTGGTGATCTGCACTTCCTCCCATACAACGCCTCATAGGGAGCCATTCCAATAGATGATTGGAAGCTATTGTTGTATGTGAACTCCACTAGAGGTAGTCTAGACTCCCAAGCTCCTTGGAAATCAATCATTCAGGCTCTCAGCAAATCCTCTAAAAATCTGAATCACTCGCTCAGACTGGCCATCTGTCTGCGGGTGAAAAGCTGTACTGAAAAGCAACTTCGTCCCCATGGCTGCATGCAAACTCTTCCAGAAGGACGATGTGAATCTCGGGTCCCTGTCGGACACAATTGAAACTGGGAATCCATGTAGACGGACTATCTCCCTGATATATAGCTCCGCGTACTACGTCATGGAGAAATTCGTCTTCATTGGTAGAAAATGCGCTGACTTAGTGAGTCGGTCTACAATAACCCAAATAGAATTCGATCCTCTGACTGACCTCGGCAACCCGACCACAAAATCCATAGTAATGTTCTCCCATTTCCACTCGGGAATGGGGAGTGGCTTAACCAATCCTGCTGGCCTCTGATGCTCTGCCTTCACTTGCTGACAAGTGAGACATTCTGACACAAATCGGCGGATGTCTCTCTTCATCCCTGGCCACCAATACAATAATTGTAGGTCTTTGTACATCTTGGTGCCTCCTGGGTGAATGGAATACGGAGATGCGTGTGCCTCTGTCAATATATCCTGTCTGATCGATTCACCACTAGGCACCCACATTCTGCCTCTGTACTTCACAACCCCATCTGACACTGTATAAAGAACACTGCCCCTGGCCTCATCTTCCAGTCTCCATTTCTGTAGCTGCTCGTCTGAAGACTGTCCTGTCCGGATACGGTCTAGCAAGTCAGATTTGACTGTCAGATTAGACAGCCTAGGAACTCTGCCCTCACGATAAATCTCTAGACCGAAATTCTGAATCTCAGATTGAAGAGGTCTCTGAACTGATAACTGAGCTACAACTGCCACTTTTCTGCTTAAAGCGTCTGCGACAACATTAGCCTTTCCCGGATGGTAGCTAATTTCACAGTCGTAATCTTTCACAAGTTCCAACCACCGTCTCTGTCTCATATTCAGCTCCTTCTGCGTGAAGAAATATTTGAGACTCTTGTGGTCAGTGCAGATCTGACATTTCTCGCCGTATAGGTAGTGTCTCCAAATTTTCAGGGCGAAGACAACGGCGGCTAACTCTAGGTCGTGAGTCGGATAGTTCTTCTCGTGCACTTTCAATTGCCTGGAAGCATAGGCTATGACCCGACCCCGCTGCATCAATACTGCGCCTAACCCGAGCTTAGATGCATCGGTATAAAACACAAAGTCTCCTTGCCCTGATGGCATAGCTAGTACCGGCGCAGAAATAAGAGCTTGCTTCAACGTGTCGAAGCTCTTCTGACATTCATCACTCCACACAAATTTAGCATTCTTCTTGGTGAGTGAAGTGAGTGGCACCGCTATGGACGAAAATCCCTTTATAAACTTGCGGTAGTAACCAGCTAAACCCAAAAAGCTGCGGATTTCAGATGCATTCTTCGGCTCAACCCATTCCTTGACAGCCGCTACTTTCGCTGGATCCACCTCGATTCCACTGCTAGATACTATATGCCCCAAAAATGCTACCTTTTCTAACCAAAATTCACACTTACTGAATTTCGCAAATAACTTGCGACTCTTCAAAGCACGTAATACTGTCCTCAAGTGCTGGCGGTGCTCCTCCTGGCTCTTCGAGTATATAAGAATATCGTCTATGAATACTATGACGAATTGATCGAGGAACGGCTGAAATACTCGGTTCATGAGATCCATGAAAATTGCTGGAGCATTAGTCAGTCCAAACGGCATCACCAAAAACTCGTAATGTCCGTATCTAGTCCTAAAGGCTGTGTTGTGGACATCTGCATCCTTCACTTTCAGTTGATGGTACCCTGATCGAAGATCTATCTTAGAGAACACGGTGGCTCCCTGCAACTGATCAAACAAGTCTTCGATTCTAGGCAACGGGTACTTATTCTTGATCGTTACCTTGTTCAACTCACGGTAATCGATGCACAGTCTCATGCTTCCGTCTTTCTTTTTCACAAAAAGTACTGGTGCGCCCCACGGTGAGAAACTCGGACGGATAAACTCTTTGTCTAAGAGCTCCTGAATCTGTTGCTTGAGTTTTAACATTTCCGCAGGAGCTAATCGATACGGTGCCTTAGAGATTGGCACCGTGCCTGGCATGAGATCAATGGCAAACTCCACCTCTCTCTCTGATGGAAGACCTGAAACATCGTCTGGGAAGACGTCTGGGAATTCACTGACTACTGGCACTTCTGCTAAAGATGGAGTAGTCACATCCGGTGCTGAAATAATACTCGCCAAGAAGGCCTGGCAGCCCTTGGAAATCAGTCTCCTCGCCTGCATGCACGAAATCATGCGAGGGAAGCTTCTCCATCTATCTGGCTCAAAAAGAAACTGCTCCATACCCAATGGTCTGACTAGTACTGATCTCTTCTGAAAGTCGATAAGAACTCTGTTCTTAGTCAGCCAGTCCATTCCCAATATGATGTCGAATTCTGGCATTGGCAATAGGATTAAATCTGCATACACTAGGTGGCCATGCAGTTCTAGGTCGATATTTCTGACCACACTGGTAGCTAACAGCTCTTCCCCTGATGGGACTGTTACTGAAAAATTCACGTCTAGGCAAATGGACTTGAGGTCCAGATGATTAGCAAACGTTTCCGATATGAAGGAGTGAGTGGCTCCTGAGTCTATCAATGTGGTTGTGGATAATCTCTTAATAAAAATGTTTCCTGAAAGACGTTAGCACAACAAACTAACTTACATCCCAAAATTATTAACATAAACCTTAAGCACGGAAGAACCCAATATCTCAAGTTACTAAAGAAAAATAATACTAGCACACTAACAATCCCAAACCAAAATCCACATGCAAGGCAAAATAATACTGAGCTTTGGTAGGAAAGTTTACCGGTCAGTAGTGTAGTGTCTGGGTTTGCCTCCTGAGCATGCATGGCAAAAACTCTCCCTTGAGTTGGTTGCTTCCACTACGGGCACTCCTTCAACATGTGATCCGTAGCTCCACACTTGAAGCACTTGCCTGATCCATACAAGCACTGCCCCGGGTGCTGACGGTTGCATTTAGGACACACGGGGAAGGCAACGGGCTTTTGAGGCGCCCCTTGCGGCTGAACTGGACCCTTGCCCTTTGGTGGTCCATGATAAGGCTTCTTTGCTGGCGGCCCCTGGTACTGCTTCTTAAATTGGGGCCTCTGATGCTGTTGCTGCTGCGGTGGAGCCTGATAGGGCCTCTTGCCCTGGCTGTCAGCCTCAATATCTCACTGGTCTTGCTCCGCCGCCAAAGCCCTAGATACGGCGACTGCATAAGAAGTGGGACCAGCTACTCGGACGTCGCGGCGCAAGATCGGCCGCAAACCATTCAGGAAATGTCTCAATTTTGCCTGTACATCATTCGCAATAAGGGGCACGAAGTGACACCCCCTCTCAAATTTCCTCACAAACTCGGCCACGCTACTGTCTCCCTGTCGCAGCGTCATAAACTCGTTGGTGAGTCTGGTTCGTACTTCCTCAGTGAAGTACTTGGAGTAAAAGACTTCCTTGAAACCATTCCATGGCAGTACTTGCAGATTGACTACCACGGATGCGCTCTCCCACCATAACCTGGCGTCTCCAGTCAATAAGAAGATGGCACAACGGATCCTATCAGCATCTGCCAGCTCCATAAAGTCGAAAATTACTTCAATGGACTTGATCCATCCCTCAGCGACCATCGGGTCAGTAGTACCCGAAAACTCCTCCGGACTCATCCTCCGAAACCTCTCATATACCGCCTCGGGTTGGGGCCTCGCCCCTGCGCCTGCTGCTGCCTGGTTCCCCGCAAACTGTGCGAAGAACTGCGTCATACCAGCAAGCATCTGAGCCTGCATATCTTGAGGTGGCGGTGGTGGAAGATTGGCCCTCTCCTCAACTCGAGGCTCTCTGTCCTCCTCCCTTGTTTCACGGTCGATCACACGTCTAGGAGGCATGCTGTTCCAATGAATTACCCAACACGTAAACCCAACATACATGTACATATATCAATATTTTATGATGCACGTAAATCAAACTTAAAACATGCACCTACTGAAATCATAACTTGATGCTTACTACATAACATAATGCAAAACTTTAAACTTACAGACTTGAGGTGTGACTTCGTGAGCTTCTTGCGACTGGCGGTAGGCGTAACCCTTTACAAGAACACCGCTCTGATACCAACTGTAACGAACCGTATTCTTTACTACTTAAAATTTGCGGAAAAATTTAAGATTTTCTTTTAAACTAAATGAAATCAAATACGGTCGTCACTACATCCTTCATCAATAAAAATATTTGAAATCGACATCACCAATAAAATTTGCTGAAAAGAAACACTGTTCCAAAAGTCTTGAAACGAAACATAACATCAGAGTATTTTAAACTTGCATAAAAAGAATCGTAAAATAACGTGGGCGGTCCTCGGGTTTAGCCTGCCGCTCAGTCCAAGCCTGCCCCTTGGTCACCACCTCCTGCCTCCTCGTCAACATACTCACCTGCATCGATCAAGTCTAGTGAGTCTAAAGACTCAACACGTATAAACTGGGATAACTAGTACTACGTAATAAAATCGCATGCAACTTTAAAATAGGACATACATAACTTGAAACTTGAACTTGCATAACAAACTTGAACATACGTACATGCATAACTAGACGTGTCATCAACATAAACTTTCATAAACATACTGCATACGTAAACATACATAACTTGATCATTTTGCGTAGAGGCATGTTTCAAAGCAAGTGACCCATAACATAAAAGTGCCTGATCAGACTATACCACAGTACTGGGCTGACAGGGACGTATCCACTGCCGCATACATAAGATCCCCGTTCATAATTTAACGGGCTGATTGGTCCCCGTTCATAATTTAACGCTTTCCAACCACGATCTAACCCGTTCATAATTTAACGGGCGGATTGGTCCCCGTTCATAATTTAACGCTTTCCAATCCTAAACATAATTTGGTCACAAGACATTTAGCATACCTCAAAAACTTAAAATATTTTTCTTGCACGTCATACATACTTACTTGGCGTTGAGGGATTCGTTGGAACTTTGATCGGGGCCGTTGCTGCACATACTAACATGAATTTGCATAACTTAAACGTAGAAATCATACTTACTCTCAAGTTCAATCAATACTTAGGACGTTCTAACATTTCCCATGACACGACCTTGAAAATCCTTGCACTAAACCATGACGTCAAATCCCAAAAATAACTTACAAATCTTTCCCAAACAGTGAGTACACGGACCCCTACCCCGGGTCCGTGTACAGGTCCGTCTAGGTGCGGTGCTGTGATACTCGGAAGGAAGAAGGGACACAGACCCCGTGCCTACCTCCGGGTAGGGGTCCGTGTAGACTCGGGTGAAAGACTCCATGAAAAAGGGTGGACACGGACCCCGTGCCAGGATCCGTGCCAGGGTCCGTGCAGACTCTGGAAAAAAAGCACTCCGGAAGAACAAAGGCCCGGACCCCGTGCCAGGGTCCGTGTAAGGGTCCGTGTAGGCTCTGTGATCGCGAACTTACGAAAATTCTTGTACATGCTTTGCTTAACTTTCTAGACCCGGTTGCACGAACTATGAACCGACACCCCGAGGCACAACTTAACATGCTAACACATAGAAACAACTCCATACAAGCACCCCAAAGCAATGACGTCCACTATACGGCACACACACAATTCACAAACGTGGCAATTGACATCAAATCGGTTCCTACGACTTCTAGGGTATTCGAGTGCCTATCAATACCGAACGACATGATAAATAATGGTCCAATATCATACCATACATAGCTAGATGCAGCAGCGATCACCCGTCGATTCCCAACGAAGCCTGCAACAATAAAAGCTCAAGAACACATATTTTCGTAAAAATGCAGTTAGAGCAGTCCCACGAAAAACGTCATAACTCACTCAATTTTTGTCCAAAAATTTCGAATCATATATCAAATCGAAGGTATCGAAACGTTCTACGACTCTGTAGTTAAAAGTTTTCTCAAAATATGCACCGAAAATTCGCAGTTACTCGGGAACAGCAAAAACGAGTTTCTAGATCTAAAATTCATTCAAAACCGATCCGAATCAATTTCTGCTCAAACGACGAACGCCGCACACATATTTTTACGCATAAAACAACACAACACATAATATGACCTGATCGATACAGAAAGAACAGATTATACGTGCCTTTTGATGGTAAATTTACCGAAACGGCGATATCGAAGCGGAGACGGCGCGAGGCTTGGTCCGGGACGACGGTGGCTCGATTTTCTTTGAAGGAAACCAACGAAAATCTGCTGGAAATTGCTAGAGGAGGGGCGGCTGCTATGGGGAGAAGAACCCTAGAATTTGCTCTCTCTCAAAATAATACAAATCTGAATTTTAAAACTTGTGTGTGTTGTGTGTGTTTTAGTGTGTGTAAAAACCTGTAAGTGTGTGTGAGTGTGTGTAACGTGTGTGTGTTTTAATTAGGAGAAACTCTAGCTAAATAAACTATTTAAAATACTAATAAAAAGTTAACACACACTAATTTAATCAAACTCTACAATTAAAATAATTACACACCAATTTTAAAGTTTCAAACTCTTAAATCTCTAAATACATAGTAATAATTTAAAAATATAAAAACTTGATAACTAAATAAATTTCCCCATCCTCAACTTAAAATAAAATACCAGATTTTAATTTGCCAACACCGTCACCGTTCTTTTCCTCGATCCCGCCTCGAATAATCGCCTGAAACATGAAACTTGAAAAACGTTTTAATGTGCATCTCATAAACATAAATAATTTAAAATAATGCATTTAAATAAATGATGCATCGCTAAAACTCATTTAAAATTAATTGAAATGATTTAATAATTTAAATAAATGCATGGGTTATACGTGTACTGAATTTTGAGCACTACACTATGGGACTCATTGAAAAAGTTGTACGAGACAGAAGATGATGGAATAAAAAATTTATTGTTGGTAAGTTTTTGATTTCTAAATGATTGACTCAAAAAGCATTGATAAACCAAGTGCAGGAAATTCAAATCATCCTTACTAGCAGAAGAAATAACATTTAATTAACCATTCCAAATGACAAAGCGGAAATCCTAAAGTCAAAACATAAAAGACTAGAATGGAAGTCGAGGTCAAGGCCAATCTAACAAAAATAAGCATAGACACGAGAGAAGAGCCACCATAATAATAACAAACAAGGGAAAGCCAAGAAGCTCAAAGGAAATTATTACAATGGTGGCAAGGAGAACCACATGGCCATATATTGTCGTTGTCCTAAAAGAGACAATAAAAAGGGGAAACAAAGTCAAGTCGTTTCTTGTTTTTTCAGATTTTGTCCGATACCAAGATTGATTTGCTTATCTAACGACATGATTTCAAGTAGTTACAGCAAAATCTATTATTTTTAAATATAATCAAATTTCAAAATCCGATTCTTAGATATATATGTACATGTTTTAAATACTAGTGTCTATGTTTGTACAATTGTTTTGTATTTCTCCTTGTAAGCTGTTGCTTATTCTTCACAGTCGGATGTAGGAACTTTCAATCAAGTAAACAGAACTGCTGACATTATTATTCGTATCTTAGTTGATAGCATTCATATAGTTTTTCTCATTCTCTTGGTATCATTTCCCTAAAATCAAACCACTTTTCATTAATACAATTTTTCTGATTAAAACACTAGTCTAAAGCCGAGCTTTCTCAAAAAGGATCAAATACTAAGTTCTTACGAATGTCTAGGACATGGAACACATCCTTAAGAGTTAGTTCCTTTTAAAAAAAATCATTTTTAGCACCACTTTACCGATTCATGCGATCTCAGATGTTGCAGAATTTCCCATGAACAGTTTTCTTCTACTAATGGGAGGTAGGATGAAAACATCTCATTTTCAGCACAAGTGGCGATTTGATCCGGTATCTATCCACCATTCTCTTGGATATCCCTATGTTGGCTTCTGATCGAGCAAACTTGTTGTGTAAAACCTCGGTAAAAAAAATAAAATTCAAGCTCGATATATCGCAAGTGCACGATGTCAAGTAATATATATTGTACACAAGTACTAGTATCGTTCCTTCAGAGACTATATTTCACAATTATTATTTCCAATTATTAAACTTTTAGCAACGATCACACAGAATGACTACTTACTACTAATGATTAAATAAACAATTATTAAATATTTTCAGGATTAAATTATGATTTTAACAAACAAATAATTAATCAAAATTCAATAGGAATGATTTGTTGGGAATCGCGGTTCACTTACATCTCTTTCATTTACTTAACTCGTTCGAAATGTCCACACCTTCGACAAGATTTCCTAAGCTATTGATCACGTCTTATCGAGTTTATGACAAACAAATTCAACTCATAAAGTAATTAAATTTCTTTAATATTTATCAAAGGTGAATTGCATGTCGTTCTATGAATCCCCTAGCTTTCAACCTACTAGACTATGACTATCGACGTATATCCAACTTCATATCTCTATACAAATTGTAAATCTACGGACTATGCTACTCGTTCCTACTCAACACTATTTGCAATATGAGATTGTTTTAAAGTTATCTACGCTTTAATAATGCAATAAAATAAATCCAACTTCATATCTCTATGCTAAATCCACATACTATGTTATTTGTTTTATTACAAGCTATTCTCTCGAACTCACTAGCAAATAGATTTTTTATTAAGTTAGCTACACTTTAATAATTCAATGAAAATATAACCACAATCAAGAATCATCAAAAGTCGAGAAATAAATTAACTAAACACGATTTCGGGGTAGGATCCACTTAAACCCCAAAAAATATGAAAGTTAACTACTCATTCATGCTAGTAATAAGTAAAACAATGTTTAAACGAGAAGTTTTAGGCTACAATTACTAGACGTGACAAATGAGAAGAACGATGCTCGGAAATCTTGATTTTTCTTCACTCCAAGTCTTGTTCTCCTCTCCCAAACTTTGTGGCTGCTGAAAAGTGTGTGTTTTCGTGCCCTCTCTCTTCCATATGCAAACTTTCGTGCCCTCTCTCACGCGCAAATTTTTTTTCCAAATTTGAGCCCCACCGGGTGTAATATTCTACCACCCGAGTGCCAACTCCTCTGTCTCAACTCTTCCAACTCGCAGCACACGCGCTCGACGGTAAGATCCTACTGCTCGAGCGCCGACTCTTCTGTTTTTCAAAGACATAACCCATACCCAAGCAGTAAGATCTCACTGCTCGGGCGCAAATCTTCTATCCACACGCTTAGGAAATCAATCATCGCGCTTGAATGGTAAGATTCTCCCAACTGAACGCCATCCTTTCAACCAAATTATCTCCATTTTCTTGTGACTTGTATCATTCTCCTCGATTTCAGTATTCCGGTCATTTCACCTGCAAATTCTTCAAGTACAAGTGAGCCATGATCATTTGTATATGTTAATTCTAAAACGAAAAAAATGTAGATGAATGCGCACACACACAATGCAAACACCAAAAACTATGGAACTAAACACGTAAAAACACG